>NC_057836.1:5757575-6060606 GCF_910594005.1 Cervus elaphus
AGGTGCTGTCTTCTGTCCCACTTCTGTTCTGCCCAGCATCCCTTCAGGGGTGTTCACCTCCAGGCAAGTAGCTGGGTCCAGGTTGTTGACTAACTGGCCCTTGGCAAAGGGCTGCCAACGTCACCTGCCCCTGGAACAGCCCAGACCATCAGTCCCTCCCGGGCAGAGTCATCTCGGGGATTCTGCGTCCGTCTGCAGTGCAGGGAACTATGTTTTCTCAGCTGCCGCCCCCCCAGCTCCACCCACCCCACACCCAAAACAGAGACCGTAGGTCAACAGTAGGTTATGTGTGGTGGAGTGAAGGGACCCTGGGTAACTTTCAGCGAGTGGATCACAAAAGGCGAGGAAAATGGGTGGTCCATGGATCCCCCACAAAAAGCATAGTAACTTACAGTTTAAACTGGACCGTGATGAAACTCCGATCAGAATTCTAGTTTTCCCTCCTCAAATTGCCTTGCTTGACTCTGTGTTTCCTAGCACGTATGTGAATATATATAAACCTAACTTTTGAAGCTTGAAAGCCGCTGCCATCACAGCAAATGTGAATTTGGACACCTGGACGGCACGGCCAGTGACAAGGTTCGCAGCAGTGCCTGCAGCCTGCGTGCCGGGTTGACCAAAGCCAGGTTGGGCCGGGTTGGGTGCCCGCCTGCACCTCTGTTCTCTCGCTCAACAAACCAGCCTTGCCCAGGGCCCCAGCCCCAGGACACCTGGCCCCGCCCGTGGGAACCTGGGGGGTGGGAGCAAACACGTAACAACCAGGCCGGCCCGCAGAGGCTGTGGTGATGAGCTCGTCGCGGGGCTGGAGGGCTCAGCCAGCAAAGACCCGAAACCACCTAACAGCCTTTCCCCCTCACTTGTCTTCCTCGTCAGGTCCTAGAAGATAATGGAATGCCCATGGATGACGATCAGTACGCTCTGTTGACCACAAAATTAGGATATAAGAAAGAAGGGATGAGTTATCTTGATTTTGCAGCGGGATTCGAAGGTAGCTAACAGCCAAGCACGAACCGCCTCCCACCCGGGGCCCCACGGGTCTTTCCGCATGGGGCCCCAAGGCCGCTGGGGTTGAAGTAGTGTGAGCTGAGATGTGGAAACCATGTGCGTCCTGAGACTGAAACAGACATTCTTGTTTAATTTTATCCGTGTTTCGGCCTTTTTTTTTTTTTACCCCCACTCAGCTGCACTGTGAGTGCTGAATTTTGTCTGGCAGAGCCTTCTACAAATAGTTAAGAGCACAAACGGTTTCTAAAATTGACTCCCAAGCCTGTGCTCCTCCAATCACACCTCGTGTCCTCTGAGGTTTTCCTCCTAAAAGTAGCTGCTGGTTATCTGTCCTCAGAGCCACCTGTGCACCAGCGGGGACCGTGTCCCTCCTGGACCCAGAGGCCCTGAAAGACTCAGCGACCTGGCCCAGATCAGCCGGCCCCGGGCCCTCCCCTCCCCCTGCCCGCGGGGTTGCCAAGGGACTCCTGCTCACAGCGCAGTCTGCTCAGCGCCCGGTCCTCCCATTTGCCCCTTGTGGCTGCTCTCCCAGCCACACACCCGGCAGACGGACAAGCAGCACCCAGCCTCCCGCTTCTCAGATCTGTAGTCTCTCCCCTCCCCCGTCTCCACTCTTACTGAAGTTTAGAAAAAGCTGCAGAAATCCCGTGTGTATATCCACGGGTCCACAGATATATGAAAGCACTGCAGGCTGGACAGGGCAGAACCCAGACCGCTACTTGCATTGTGCTGCTCTCCCCCGGGTTGGCCTGGGTGATGACTGAATAGTGCAGTGGGTCTCGCTCGAGGAGCTGGCAGCTGTGACTCCTCACCAGGAAAGAGGAAGGTCCCATCCAGCCCCCCCACCACCAGATTTCATTTGCTGATTCTAAAGGAGAGAGGTCCCGCAATCCCCCACCCCAAAGACAACAGGAGAAGCTGTGGAATTTGGGGATTTTGACGCTTTCTTTGGCTATATGCTTTGACCTTTTTGAGGCAATAAAAAGAAGAGAAAGAAACCCACATTTACCTTAGTGAGTGCTTCCGGTGCCCCGGTGCATCCTTCACTGAGGCGAGGAAATTGGAGGCCTAGGGTGAGCAGTGACTTCCCGAGGTCCCAGGGCAGGGGGCCTGTCACGAGCGGGCACCTCGCCCTGCAGCTTCCTCCCTTCCCTCTCTCCCCCACTCCTCTGTCCCCCATCGGTACCCCCAACACATGGCCAGATGCTGGAGGTGGGGAGATGGAGGCTCCAGGCCATGGGGGTGGGAGTGGGCAAGGCAGAGGGGATCAGGCACCAGAGGGAGGTGTTATCCGCCGGGCGTAGCAAACCCGGGGTGGGGAGGCCACTCCAGACCCAGGTGCAGGTGAGGCAGAGGCCAGGTTCAAGGCTGGACTAAAGGACGTCCATAGTTCCGGAGGCCCTGCCTGCCATTCATTCCCCAGACCATATCAGGGAGCGGGGGTTAATAGCATGTGTAGAGAGTCACATCCTAAACCAAGTCCTACTTTGCAGCCTGCCTTTAGAGAAGGCCACATTCAAGTCATTGCAACCTGAGGGAAATGGGCTGGTTTTTAAGTGGAGGTTTTACT
Source organism: Cervus elaphus (assembly GCF_910594005.1). NCBI lineage: Eukaryota > Metazoa > Chordata > Mammalia > Artiodactyla > Cervidae > Cervus > Cervus elaphus. The sequence goes on from NC_057836.1 coordinate 5,760,151, forward strand.
CCCTTCCACTGTTTCAGGGAGGAGAGAGATGGCCTCATTGATTCATCAACCAGCTGGGCTCTGGAAGCTGGCGGGCCTGGGTTAGCGGCCTGTGAACTCTGTGACCTCGGGGAAGTTGGACCCCTGTGTCCTTGTCTGTAGAATGGGCATAGTAATAGTTCTCCTTGTGCATAAACCAGGCTCAAGGAGAGACTCTGCCTCTTAGGGCCGTGGAAAGGGCCAAGGTTTGTCCAGAAGGTGTCCGGAGGCCTCCAGTCTAACATCCAGCACAGAGGTGGGCAGGACCTGCCTGGTGACTGAGTTACATGTTCCTGCGTTTAGGACCTGATTCTGCGAAACAGAACGGGCAGGAATCCTCCTTCTCTGCCTCCGGTAACGAAGGGGTAGACAGGCAGGATGTGGTCCCTGCCCTGGAGCAAGGACGGAGGAGCCAGATGCAGAAACGTGCCAAGCGAGAGGGTGGCCCCAATGGTCTGAGGACAAGCTCTTCTCGTGGTGACAGGGACATTTCTAAGATCAGAACAGAGTTCACGCCATGTTCCGTCACAGAGTCGTAGTACCGTCGAGAGTTCTAGCAGGACTGGGGACGGAAGAAGTTAAGTAAGGCGTTGAGATAGAAGTAAAGAGGCGCGCCCACCACTAACAGAAGCCTCCTGATTCGCTGTTTCAGATCCTAAGATGAACGGGCCAGAAGTGACCCCACCCCAGACTCCAGTTCTTCCCAAAGGTGACGTGGACAGCTACTTTGTCACTGCTGAAGAGTGCCTGAGACAGTTCCCCCGGCGACTGAAGGAATTCTTCCGGGTAAATCACGACCTCCCTGCTGCCTGCCTTTTGTGGACCCAGCCCCCGCCCCGCCTCCTCACTGTTCAGCCACAGCAGGAATGAGCCCTGCGCCCCAGCCCTTCTCAGAGCTCTGCTTCCTAGACTCAGGCTTGCCCCTCCTCCCCTCCTGGGGAAGGGGCTAAACTCTGCGATCCCCTCCCCTCCCCAGGCCCTTCCTTGCTGACACTGCTAGGCCTGCCTTCTGCCCCTCAGAGGCGTTGGAGAAGTAAGGAGACCCTCCTCACAAGACAGGGAGGGGTGGGAAGGGTCACAACAACCCGAGTTACAGCGAATTTAGGACCCTTTCAACCATCCTATCCACTCCTCTCCTGCACTCACCAAACAAGCTTTGTGCACTTCCACGTCATAAGCTGGACTCTCTGCTGAAAGCTGGGGCTGGAAGCTGGGAGCCCTGCTCAGGGAGCTCAGTGCAGCCCGAGACAGACGGTAAACAGACAATTCAGACACATCGCGACTGGCTGTCATAAAGGGGCTGGTTCTGTGCTATGGGGGCACAAGGGAAACAGCCACTAAGGAGGGCTTCCTGGAGGAGGTGACCCCCAAACAGAAGCTTAAACCCTCAGCATGTGCTGGCCAGAAAAAGAAAGGAGTGAAAAATAGAAGAGCAGGCTTACTCAAGGCGGGTGGCAGGCGGGTCATGAGCTTTCAGGAAAGCTCCCAGCCCTGCATGACTGAGGCGGGGGTTGATGCAGAAGTTGTAATGGATAAGACGGGGAAAATAGCAGCCATTCAAACACAGAGGCAGGGGCAGAATGACCTCAACTATTTTTGTGTTGAGAAGTAAAAGAGGATCATTAAGTAGGAAAGAAGATCAATTTGATAAACCGACCATTGAGCTTCAAAATGGGGCAGAGGGTTGAGGAAGTTAGAATGTTTCCTCACCAGGGTGAGGAGGCCCCAGGGTGAGGAGACGCCAGGGTGAGGAGACCCCAGGGTGTGGAGACCCCGGGGCATGGAGACCCCAGGGTGAGGAGACCCCAGGGTGAGGAGACCCGGGTTGAGGAGACCTTAGGGTGAGGAGACCCCAGGGTGAGGAGACGCCAGGGTGAGGAGACCCCGGGGCGTGGAGACCCCAGGGTGAGGAGACCCCAGGGTGAGGAGACCCCGGGGTGAGGAGACGCCAGGGTGAGGAGACCCCCAGGGTGAGGAGACGCCAGGGTGAGGAGACCCCGGGGTGTGGAGACCACGGGGCGTGGAGATCCTGGGGCATGGAGACCCCGGGGTGAGGAGACCCTGGGGTGAGGAGACGCCAGGGTGAGGAGACCCCAGGGTGACGAGACCTTAGGGTGAGGAGACCCCAGGGTGAGGAGACGCCAGGGTGAGGAGACCCCAGGGTGACAAGACCCTAGGGTGAGGAGACCCTGGGGCGTGGAGTCACCGAGGTGTGGAAACCCCAGAGTGTGTAGGATCAAACACCTCAGCAGAGGAAACGATGTTGGGGCCAGGGGAGGGGAGGTGGAGCCAGCCCCCGGGAGCAGGGCAGCCCGTCTCCTGTGCCTGAAACATCCTCCCGGCACGGATTGCCAATTGGAGGTTCATTTTGATTACTACCGAGCTCCCATTTTACAATAGACACACTTACGATTGTCTAGCTCAGATCTGCAGGATGGTTCTAACTTTGACTGATGGCCTAGTCATCAGACCATGCATCCTCATAAGCAGACAGGGAGACGGGTTCGTCCTCATCAGTTAACCCCGTGTGGTGCCCAGCCTAGAAGAACACGGAGCAGGCAGGTGTCCCTGTGGGGTGGAGAGCCTGCTTCTCTGAAGAAGGGGAGCCTGGCAAGAGGCAGAGAGGACAGAGGGGGAAGTCGAGGCACTGGGTCAAGCAGTCCCTCGTGCTGGTCAGCCGGACCCTGAGAGCCCGTCACCTGCCACCCCACCAGTGGAAACCCAGACCCCTGTTCTGGCCCCTCCCCACGGTCTGCTGTCGCTCATCTTTCCCAGTGGGGAAGAGAGTGGGGACACAGAGTAGCCAAGCTCCTTGCTGGCACCTGCCTTTATTATCCATGAAGCTTGGTTACAGCACACATGTGTCCTATGTTTCCTAAGAGGGTCTCAATTTTAAATAATTAACTGATAAATTGATTTAATAAATGTTCACCAATGCCCACTCCATCCTGCAAGGAACTTATAACCTAGTGGGTGAGACAAGCGAACCCCTAATTGCCAGGGTATGCATGATACAGACTCAGATGTCGGTTCCATCCAGGACCCTGGTGGGTGCTCATTGCCCTCACGGGTGTATATAAATGGAACAGAGCATGTCTTGATGGTTAACTGGGAAGGTCCAGTCACTTTATTTCCTTTCTTGAGTTCCTATTTGTGAGAAATTCTTGAATCTCTCTCTCCATCAATAATGAAAAATCTATCTTATATTAGTTGAAAATGCTGTTAATCCTGCTGCTGCTAATTGCTCAGTGATCTGTAACCAGATGAGTGGATCTCGGTGCAGGTGCGTCCATGCACAGCAGCAAAGCTAAGCAAGGCGGCCTCACCCTCCAGGCCAGGCCAGAGACCACGAACAGTGGAAGGGAACAATTAGCAAGCAAGGGGCATCTCCCCTCCCTGACTGGTGGGGAAAGCAGGCACCAAGACCCCCTTGGTGACCTGGGGTCGTGACCTGGGCACAGGTTCCCATGGCCCTTGTGGGCTCACCTTCCACCTCACCCTCTAGACAGGGTCTGTGTAGGTTCAGGCACATGTCCGTGGATTCATGTATGTTTTAAAAACAAAAGGACCAAGCCCCCCTCTGCCCCGCACCACACACAAATAGGGTCTTCATACGTATGCTTCGGCCACCGCATTTTTCGCTTTACCATCTGTCTTGAATGCCTGACCCTGCAGGGTGGTCTCCACACATTGGTCTGCTCAGGGCGGCCCCTTTCTCTCAGAATGAGCCAGAGTCCTGCCTGATTGGCTGTAGCCCCTTTCTGACCCATCTCGACCCCCCTGACCCTGGGTCACGCTCCGGCCAGCGCCCTTCCTCCCCGTGTCCTTGCATATTCTGCTTATTCGCCCGGACTGTGGTCTGAGCAGCTGAAAGAAGGTGCTGCCACTTCTTGAGCTGGAAGGCCCTGGAGGACAAGCCGGGGGCCGGGAGTTTGATTTTGGCCTTGCTCATTCTGACATCCAAGGGGAGATGCTGCAAAGCCTTTGGAGATGTGCATTTGGATGCTGTGGGAGGGCTGGGATCTGCGACGTGGAGGGAGTCCGTGGCAGAGAGAGGCCCGTGGTCCCAGTGGGCAGTGCCCTGGGGATGAGGCTGCTGGATGGTGGCAACTCTGAGAGGCAGGGGCAGCCCTGGATGTCAGCTCCCACTGTATTTAACATAGTGATTGTGCACGTTGGTGCAGAGTGATCTTTGGTGAATGAATAAGTGAGTACAAGTAGGTCTTCCACAAAACCCCAGAAGGTTTTACTTGCACACCCGAGTCGAAGCAGGTCTTGCTTTATGTGACCTCTGTGGAGGGTCCTAGGATACAGAGGTGCAGGCAGGGCCCCCAGAGTGGCCGGAGAGACCCCAGGCAGGGCCGCGGGAGGTGCTGGTGGGACCGGGGGTGGGGACAACAGCTGCAGCGGCTGCACTCCAAGCCCGAGACGGAGGGAGCCCGAGCTGGGGGAGCAGGGGTGTTGGCCCAGATGGACCCGGTTCAGATCCCACTGCCGGGTGCTCGCTGTCCAACCTCAGGCAACAGTAATAATAGCAAACAGCATGTTAGACCCTAACAGAACCTACACACCCTCTCCTAAGTGCTTCGCCTGCTTGGCATATTCAGTCCTGATGATGACCCCGTAGGCAGCGACTCTGTCTTCCTCTGTGACGGGTGAGAAGCCTGGCGGGGTTCAGTCTCTCCCCTCGGTCACTCTGCTAGTACTGGGCGGAGCCGGGCTTGGAAACCGAGCAGCCTGCCCCCCTGGGTGTGCCCTGAGCCCCACAGCCTGGCTGCAGCCGCAGGTTCCCTGCCAGCCTCTGTTCCCTCACCTGCAGAGTGGGAGTCACCGCGGCGCGACCTGCAGACGCAGAGGCAGGGCTCGGGCGGGTGGGCGGGACCTTCATTTCAGCCCGAGCGTCGAACCAGGGCCCATCCTCTGGGCAGCTCCTTGGCGGAGTTCAGCTCAGCGCCGGTTGTCCTGTAGGCAGCAGCTGCCTTTCTGAAAGGTTGCCATTTCCAAAACCCATATAAAAACATCGAAGACCAGATTTTTACATGTGCTGGGAAGCTCCAGCATACTCAGCCTTCACTTCCGATGTTGGAAGTACCACTCGCAGAAGCCAAAGGAACAGGCGGGAAAGAAAAGCCACTCCTGTCCCTTTCCTGAACTGTGTTGAAAGAGGGCGCCTGAGGACAGAGTTCATCATCACCCTGGGAAAGCAAGCCCTGGCAAGGGTACTCCCGGAGCAGGGAAATCTCCAAAAAAAGCCACAATGGGAGCGCGGCCCTTCCCTCACGTTGGGGATGAGTCCGCAGAGCGGGGTGGGGGTGGGGGGCGGCCCCAGGTTTCGGGGGGCCGGGCTGTGACACTGTGTCCTGGCTCCAGGACCCGTACGCCGCCTTCTTTAAGATGGACGCTGACAGGGACGGCGTCGTCACCATGCACGACCTCCACCGGCTGCTGCAGCTCCTGCTCTTCAACCTGAAGGACGAGGAGTTCCAGCGCCTCCTGGGCCTTCTCGGCCTGAGGCTCAGCATCACGTTAAACTTCCGGGAGTTCCGGAACCTGTGCGAGAAAAGGCCGTTCAGTACCGACGACGACGCGCCCCAGAGACTGCTCAGGTAAGAGGCCAGCGCGGGGCGGCGTCCACTCGGGCTCCACGTGGTGCCAAGGGCCGGGGCTGGGGGCGGGGCGGCTGCTGCCCCCGATCTCTTCACTCTGTCTTTTCCTTAGTTCAAGAAAAACCACTCTCAGGATCACACGCTCAGTGTACAAAGACTAGAAAATGCAGAGACAGGTGAGAAGGTACACTTGATCTGAGCCCCCGTGAGCATCTCTTTTTTTTTGTACTTCACTGTGCGTCATCCCAGTCTTGTTAATTTACACGTAAATATACACGCGTACTTGTACGTTTTCATTGTTATGAACCCAGGGCCAGGTAGATAGGCGTGTCGCTCAGCCTCCCAAGACCTCTGGGTGCACCGCATGCAGAGGGCGGTGCTGGGTGCTTGTCAGGAGAACACATGGACGTCCCCCAGGCCTGTGTCCTTAACTTGGGCAGTAAGCCTGGCCTGGGGAACCACACAGCACCTTGTGGTAATTGGTGGAAACTGAGTGTCATCTCTGTCTTTTTTCCATGCACATAAATCCACCCATGTTCTTGTATATTTGTCTCTTTAAAACCCTGGGGTCAGCAGTGCCAGCCGCTCTGGGAGATGCGAGGACCCCTTCCAGCCCTTTCTCAGGCAAAACTCCCCACCCTCCCCCACTGTTCACCCCACGCCAGCCTCACTCACAACAGGAGAATCTCTGCGTCCAGCTGGGGCTGTGACTTGTTTGTCTCCTTGGCTTCATTCAGTAAGGGCATCTGCTCCTTGAAGCAGTGACGGGCCTCCCATCTTACCTGGGACCTGTCACAGTCTCCTCCCCAACTGGGATCTGTTGACAGGCATGAATGAAGGGGACTTTCAGCCGCTCCCTTACCAATTATTACAAGTACACCATCAATATTTTGTGAAATGTTACCCTCCACTTTGCTAGCACAGGGCTGCCCTTGATGCTCAGTGATTCAGCCCAGTAGTGACATCATCACTGGGCCCTTCTACCCTTAAGGCACCTCCAGCCCCCAGGGGCTGCAGACCAGTGCCCACCCCCAGACGGGGGAGCCGCTAGTCACCCTGTCACTGGGCCAGACCGTGCCACTCCTGCAGGCTGCAGAGGCCGCCGACCTTGCCCTTTAATTTTCCCTTCTGAACTTGCTGGTTTTATTTTGTCTCTACTTAAAAAGCTAGCAAGGAAGAAAATGACTGTAGTCTCTTTCTAAGTGAAGCGATCATGGAACACGTGAGTTGGACACCTGCTTCCAATTGCTCCAGTTGTGAAGAGCTTTAATATGAGACTTGATTGCTTAACATTCAAACAAAGCAAGAAAATATCCTTCAGAAAGAACTTTCTGGAGAATGAATGCAGAACGGATATGGAAAATTTCAACCACCAAGTGCAGTCTTCCCATCCATGTGATTCCGCCATCTTAGTTGTATTATTTGTTCATCCATCACACGTTTACCGAGGGTCTGCTGTGAGTTTGGCATCACCCCAGGACTCAGTGGTACAAAAGTGGATGAGGGGCTCAGGACTGAACCGGGACAAGTACAAAAACACAGGAATACAAGGATGTCTGAAGTGCCACAGAGAGGGGAGAGACCAAGCCTGCTTGAGGTGAACAGGAAAAGTAGGACATTTCAGTTGGATCTTGAGATATAAGGAGGAGTTTGTCTGGTGTGAGTTACTAGATCGTGGTTCAGGGTCAGGGGATCACATTTGCAGAACCGCAGATGTGGGAGTACGGAGCATACTCAGGGACTGGTATGCTCACACTGTGCACCAGTGTGGCATGCACAGGGGGAGCGGCCTGAAGTTGCAGGAGGGCCGGGTGAGAAGGGGCTTGAGTGCCAGGCTTGGTCAGCAGGCCGGAGAGGATTCTCTGCCTTGGCATGTCGGGGCGCATGTGCCATGCAGACATCCTTCAGCAGCCCCAGAGTAGATGGTAGATGCAGAGGCTGGATCCAGGAAGACCAGCTTGGGCCCCAAGGGCCTGGTGTAGTCTGAGCTCTGAGACCCAACCAAGGCACTGCATTAGAAAGCCAAGCCTTCCCATGGCCGGAGCCCGAACCTATGCTTCATGAAGATGTATCTTTTCATACCCTACAACCCTTCAAGGAGGCATCACTACCTGACTTTGCAGATAAAGGAATTGAGGTCTTGAGGAGAGTTTCTGACTGGTCCAGAAGGACCCAGGTGATGGGCAGTGGACAGAGATTGGAACTCAGGGTGCCTGTGGGGAGGGGCCGCCTCCTCTGTGTGGAGAGTTGGTCTCTTTCACCCCCCGACTCTCACTGTTCTCCACTAGCCAAACCTGGATGCCTTCCCTTTTTAGAAGCCATCACATTCTCTCTCTTGGATCCCTCTGTGTTCTGGGCCTTCACTTTCCACCTGCATCATCAAATGAAGTACTTTTGAAAACTTTGAAGGTTCATAACTTTGTTGAAGACAGGAAGACCATCTCGTTTGCTTCATAACTGCACACAGCATTTTCATTTTTAGATGCGTAAATAGCAGTTAGAGTGATTAGTCCAATGACCTGATTCATTTACATCATCTGTTCCCTTGTTTAAAGCACACGGGCCTTGTCCATTTATCTACTGACAACCCACATCAAGTTCCTTTTGGTGCATGTACATCATCAAAGATGAAAGAACGCTGTCAAGTGTCCTCTTAGCAAAATTAGACGGTCAGCTTCTTGTCACAAAATATTTTGTGTGATCCAGTCCTTCCTGATGAATGACTGACTGAGTGGAAACAGATTTCCTTGCTGTTCATAGATGTGAATCACTCACTCATCAGGAGATTTGGCTTCTGTGATCCAGTTCACCATCATCTTCTGGTTCATCTAATCATGTGAAACATCTTGCAATCTTGGTTTTCTTCCCTTTGCCATCTGGGCTTGAAGTAAGAATTCTCAGTTCTCACCTGTGTTCAGTGAAAGCTAACGTAAGACCAGGATGGGGTCCCTGGTGTCTTTTATACCTTTCTGAAAGATGCTGTTACACTTAGGGCAGTGCAATTAGAAAACCGAAGGGTAATGTAACAGTGGTGATGTATTTCAATATGGTATCATCCTGCGAGAAGACTCTATTTTTGTTTGTTTGTTTTCATGTTATTATTTAGTCTCCTTTTTCTTTTTAGCATAACTGGAAACAATGTATGAAAAACAATTGAATGTTTCCTAGAATAATGAAATAGATCTAGTATCATTAAATCAAGCTCACTAAGACCCCATGATCTGTCCTATTCTAAGAGGGTTCAATGGACCCGTGTGGTAATTGCAAGATAAAAGGAGTTTTATTTCATAAAGAAAATAAACGCACTTTTTATATTTCTCTGGCAGATCTCTGAGAAAGAATAAAAGTCATGAATGCCACTTTCTATTTTCTGGATCATACAGATTTTCTATCTCTTCTTTAAATATTTGGTGTAATTCATCTATGAAATCAGTCCTGGAGTTTCCTTTTCAGAAGAATTTTAGCTGTGAATCTGATTACTTTAATAGTTACAGGATCATTTAAGATTTCTGTTCCTTCTTGACTGAGTTTTAATAATGTGTGTCTTTTAAAATATTGGTCCATTTTGTCTAACCTGTTAAATTCATGAGAATAAAGTTGATCACAGTATTTCCTTACTCTTCTTTCAATAGCTATGGGGTCTTTAGCAATACCCTTGTTTTCATTTTTTGATATTGGTAGTTGATGTTTTCCCTCCTTTTTCATTGATCCATTTAGCTGAAGGTTTTATTAATTTTACTGATATTTTCAAAGAACAAGCTTTATGTTTCATTCATTTTTCTCTGTTGTTTTTCTGTTCAATTTCATTGATTTCTCTTCTTTAATACTTTCTCTTCCTTCTTGCTTTAAGTATACAGTTAATCCTTGAACAACACAGGGGTCACAGGAGCTGATTCCCCTCCCCCACAGTCAAAAATCTGTGTAGAGATTTTGACTCCCCCAAACTTAACTACTAATAGATGACTGCTGATTAGACAACTCACAAATAACATAAAGTTAATCAATGCACAGATTATATATGTATTATATACAGTATTCTTACAATAAAGCCAGCTACAGAAAAGAAAATATTGTTAAAAAAGTCATGAGTGAGTGAGTAAGTCGCTCAGTGGTGTCCCACTCTTTACGACCCCATGGACTATACAGCCCATGGAATTCTCCAGGCCAGAATACTGGAATGGGTAGCCTTTCCCTTCTCCAGGGGATCTTCCCAACCCAGGGATCGAACCCAAATTGGAGGGAAAAATGCATTTACAGTACAGTGTTTGTCCATACTGTAAGTTTCCAATGTCTGTTATGAGATGCATCGTCTGTCAGTGCCCATGTCTGTGTTATCTCATATGATACAAAACACTGTAGGCGGCATACACTTTGGTGTACAACTCTACACATCGAAGATGGAAAGATAATGTGAAAAAGGAATTCATATTTATTTAGAGGTATAACAATTCATGCATGGATAACAGAGAAGCAGCAGTATGGTTGCTTTAAGGGAGCTTAGTGTAACTGATACAATTGCGGACCTGGTAGCCTAGCCTACACAGTAATGAATTAATCATTATAACATCTTTATGGCATACAACGCATGTGTGCATGCATGCTCAGTCATGTCCAACTCTTTGCCACCCCAGAGACTTCAGCCCACCCAACTCCTCTGTCCATGGAATTTTCCAGGCAAGAATACTAGAGTGGGTTGCCTTTTCCTCCTCCGGGGGATCTTCCCGACCTGGGGATCAAATTTGTGTGTCCTGTATCTCCTGCACTAGCAGGCGGATTCTTAACCACTGAGCCACTTGCAAAGCCATGGCATACAATGTTACACTCATATTCAAAATGCAGTATTGGAATCGTTGTTACTCTAAAAATAAAAAACCCTTACCTGTGATGATACACTAATGTTCAGTTTCTCCAATATGAGAGAGAGAGGGGGCAAGAGAGGGAGAGACATACTACATGATAATGTAATTCTTTGAAAGTAAAGTTATAAATCAGGAGGAAAATTAAGACATTAATTTTTTATTAAATATCACCTTATGCCTATGTAAGGATAGATTACTGTCTACAAATATTTTATGCTTTATGACATACCTTTTTCTTAAATTTTTTCAATGTTTCTAGGCTGTGTGGTTCATCTGTGAGTTTTTTCAAGTTATCACAAACCTCCAAAAAATTTCCCAATGTATGAGTTGAAAAGATTGGCATATAAGTTGACTTGTGCAGTCCAAACCTGTGTGGGGCAAAGGTTAACTGGAGTTTGTCCTGCATTTTTATTTTCTTAAGCTGAAAACTCAGATTTTTATTTGAATTATTTCTTAATGCTGTCAGTTTTCTCATAGGCATTGATTGAGCTGCATTTCACAAATTTGGACACGTTGTAGTTTTTATTTTCACTCAGTTCAAAATATTTTCTAATTTCCGCTTAGACTGTTTATTGAAACCATGATTATTTAGAAGGATATTTTTTCTTCAAAATATTTCCATGGTTTCCAGCTGTTTGTTATTGATTTCTAATCTAATTCTGTTAAGTTTAGATAGCATACTTTGTATGGTTTTAATTATTTTAAATTTGTTAAGGTTCATTTTATAACCCTAGAAATGGTCTATCGTGGTGAATGTGTTGTGCTTAGTCACTCAGTCATGTCTGACTCCTTGCGACCCCTTAAGACTGTAGCCCGCCAGGCTCCTCTTCCATGGGGATTCTCCAGGTAAGAATACTGGTGTGGGTTGCCATGCCCTCCTCCGGGGGATCTTCCCAACCCAGGGGTGGAACCCAGGTCTCTTGCATTGCAGGTAGACTCTTTATCCCATGTATACTTGAAAATAATGTGTATTTGTCGGTTGCTGGGTGGAGGGTTCTGTAAATGTCAATTAGATCAAATTGGTTATAGTGTTCAGATTCTTGCTTAGTTTCTATTAGTTCTACCAGTTACCAAGAGGGGAGGGCTGATGTCGCCAATGATAATTTTGCATTTGTCTATTTCGCCTTCATTTTTAATCCACTTATGCTTCCTGTATTTCAAAACTCTGAGAAAAATGTATGTTTATATTCACCATTTCTGCTTCTCTCCTTTTATTTCTGAAGTTCCAGTTTTCTCTCTGCTGTCATTTTCCTTCCCCTGAAGAATTTCCATTAGGATGTCTACTGGAGACAAATTATCTTCGTTTTCCTTCATTGATCATATCTTTATTGTTCTTTCATTCTTAACAGTTTTTTTTCCCCTGAATATAAAATTATGAGTTGACAATTCTTCTGTTAAAGCACTTGAAAAATGTTGTTCCATTGTCTTTTGGCCCCTGCAGTTTGTGAGGGAAAATCTACAGTCTTTCAAATGGTCCTCTCTCTGTGGTGGTTTAGTCACTACGTCATGTCCAGCTCTTTTGGGACCCACGGACTGTAGCCCGCCAGACTCCTCTGTCCACAGGATTTCCTAAGCAAGAGTACTGGAGTGGGTAGCCATTTCCTTCTCCAGGGGATCTTCCCGACCCAGGGATCAAACTCGAGTCTCCTGCATTGCAGGCAGATTCTTTACCGACTGAGCCACCAGGGAAGCCCTCTATAAATGTGTCATTTTTCTTAAGTTGCTTTCAGGATTTTTCCTTTATCTTTAGTTATCAGTAGTTTTAGTATGAAGGCGTCTCAGGTGGCGCTAGTGGTAAAGAACCCGCCTGCCAACGCGGGAGACGTAAGAGACGCAGGTTCGATCCCTGGGTTGGGAAGATCCCCTGGAGGAGGACGTGGTGTGTTTGAGCATGATTTTCTTTGAGTTTATCTTTTCTGAGGTTTGCTGAACTTCCTGAATCTGTAAATTAATGTTTTTCCACCAACTTTGAGCAGGTTTCAGCTATTATTTTCTGAAGTTTTAAACTTTTTTCAGTAGCAATCTTCTTCTGTTCTCCTTTCAGTCCTGCAGTGACCTGATATTAGATCTTCTGCTTTTGCATCACAGGCCTCTGTATCATAGGCCCTGGAGAAATTCTTTTTTTTTTTTCTCTGTTGATCAGATCAGATTATTTCTAGTCATCTATTTTCAAGTTCACTGACTCTGTCAGTGATGGCTCTGTCATCTTCATTGACCCAACCCAGTGAAAATTTTATTTCAGTTGTTGTATTTTTCAGTTCCAAAGTTTCCACTTGGTTCTTTCAGGTTTTTTTTTTTTTTAACTGCTATTTCTTTGCTCAGAACTTATGTCTTTCCATTTATTTTAAGAATGTGTACTCTTACCTCATGATTATAATAGCTGCTTTAAAATATGGTATTTTCAACATCTAGGTCATCTTGGAGTTGGTGCTTGTTTGTCTTTTATCTTGAAAATTGTTGGCATTTTCCTGGTCCTTCGTATACCGAGTAATTTTGGCCTGTATTGTGGATCTCTCTAATGTTCTATTGTGACACTCTGTTCCTGTTAAAATCCTTGGTAGTGTGTTGGTTGGTTGATTTTCAAAGCAGACAATCCATCCAGCTAGTTTCAGAGTGCGTGTCCTGACCTGCCCTCTGCGGTTTCACTGTCAGTCTAGTTTTCAGAGCCGTTGCAGCTCCATCAGGCCAGCCCATGAAGGCAGCTCCCAGGAGCCAGTCCTAACTACCCTTAGTTAGGTTCTCAACGCTCTCCCCGGGTTGCTTTGGGTTAGTGTCACATGTGCACACATCAGAGAATGCACACATCAGAGTGCGTGCACACATCATAGTGTGTGCACCTGGCACTTCCTTCATGCGTCTGAGCTTCCCTTTCTCTAGCTCTCTCCCCTCTGTGATTTCTTCCCACCCTCTCCAGCAGTCAGCAACCCACTTTTTGGTCTTGTGGTTGGAACATCTTCAGGTTTTAGTCTTTCTGTGCTGTTGAGTGCTTCTCATGACTGGGTCCACCTCCAGAGCAACACGATGAAAGAGAAAAGGAGAGAGAAAATAATGTGGATTTCTTCAATCCTCCTTGAACACAGGGACCCCTTTCACCATTCCCTCTGGTTTCGAGAAAAGAATTTCAATTTGGGGTACCTACTGGGCCAGTACCATTGCTTGGCACCGTCATAGAAGTGTGGTTTTGTAACTCCGCTTGCTTCCCTTGTGGCTCAGCGGGTAAAGAATCCACCGGCAATGTGGGAGACCTGGGTTCGATCCCTGGGTTGGGAAGATCCCTAGAGAAGGGAAAGGCTCCCCACTCCAGTATTCTGGCCTGGTGAATCCATGGGATTCTATACAGTCCATGGGGTCACAAAGAGTCGGACACGACTGAACGACTTCTGCTTTCTCTGGCCTCAGATCAGGAGTGGAACAGTAAAAAGTGACAAGAAAGGGGAGGCTTCCCTCATGTCCTTTGTACTTTAGGGGCTTGACTTCCTAGTTCTTCGGTCAGAAAAACAGGCTTTCTTTTGCGGCTTTTTCTGTCCACATCCAGTGCACAATTCCACAGTTAGAACTGTCTTTAAGCAGCTCTTAAACTGGAAATAGGGAGGGGGGAATGCTGTGAAACTCACCACCATATAAGTTGGTCTTCAAGTTTTGATCCCCGCCCCCATCAGTATCCTATTACTTACTTTTGGGTGTCCTCAGAGAGTTGCTTTTTGTATTCTGTCCAGAGCTGTGATCAGTGGTAGAGAAGGGGTAAAGTAGACATGCCTGCTCCTTTTCCCCGGGACATCTCAGGACTCTGGCCCTGCCTGGAATGTTGTTCCCCAGGATAACACAGCACCTTCTCAGCACTCAGGCCTCAGGGAGCTGCTCTCTGACCTTCTTGGCTGAAGTGTCCCCTGCTCCACCCTGGTCCCTCATTCTCAGTCACATTCAGTATCTGAAGTTACCTGATTCACTTATTTTTCCAAGTGTTTGCTGTATGTTCCCGCCATCAGAGCATGAGCTGCTTGTGGACGTGGGTTCCATCTGCCTTGCTCATCATTGTGTCTGTAGGACCTAGGGCAGCACATGGGAAGAGTTCGTGACTGGTGGACTGGTTGATAGGAAGGCTAGATCTGACTGTCAAGATCTAAAAGGACAGGCCATAGGAGAGGAAATATGTAAGTTCTGGAAAAGGCCATGGAAAAACCTTCCGATCTCTCCAGAGGAGACAAGGATATAAAACAGGACAGATGAGAAATGAATGGGAAATCAGTAGGAGTGCCTGGTTTGAGCATGAGTCACTAAGAAAAATAACCAAGTCTCATAGCCCAACAAAGAAATCAGGGTATATTGGATGTGTGTTTAGACAGTGGGATCATTTTGGTAGCGCGTTGACTTTGCAGAGACAGAACAGGCCTCTCAGGACCTCCATCCTTTTTGGGGGAAGTCCAGGTGAGCTCGCTGGGGTCAGGTGAAGTCTAACAGTGACGGCAGGGGACTGTGTGTCATTAGGACGTACAGTCCTTTAAGCAATAGTTGTGAAAATTCAACATAATTCACCCAGCCTTCCAAAACCTTCGTGGTAAAGTAGCATTGCAAGGAGATCAAATGAGTCCATCCTAAAGGAAATCAGCGCTGAATATTCACCGGGGGAACTGATGCCTAAGCTGAAGCTGTAATACTTTGGCCACCTGATGTGAAGAGCAGACTCATTGGAAAAGACCCTGAAAACTGGGAAGGATTGAAGGCAAAAGGAGAAGGGGGCAGAAGAGGATGAGATGTTGAGATAGTATCACTGAGTCAATGGACATGAGTTTGAACAAACTCTGGGAGATCCTGGAGGACAGAGGAGCCTGGTGTGCTGCAGCCCATGGAGTCGCAAAGGGTTAGTGACCGAACAACGACAAAAATAAAGTAGCAATAGAGGATTGGACTGGCTGATCTTTGGATCCCTTTCCATCCTTGAAATTCCATGATTCTGTGGAGTCCGGTAGGCAGTTGGAGAGAGATGGAACAGGGAAGCAGGTGAGGTTGCCGTGCCAGTGGCACGGAGGTGTGGACAGCACCAGGTGGTGGCTGGGGGCAGGAACAGGGACGGCTTCTCAGGGGGTAGATGAGCTTTGGGGGGGAGGAGGGAGGAGGAGTGGGGGGCAGGTGGAGAGGGAGAGGCACTCACTGGGGGCACATGTTCCCCACGTGGTGGGTGTTCCAACACATGCTGTGATTTAAAGAGCAGCGTCACGAAGGGGACGAGAGAGGGGAGAGACGGTTAAGAGTGTCACGTGTTAGGCAACAAAGACTCCCTGGCTTGTCAGTGTAGAAGTACCTGGTGGATTTGAAGACTTTGGGTGGCCAGTGGGAGGGCGGGTCTCAGGCAAGGGAGGTGTGCCAGCCGTAGTTCACCTGTGTACCCCACAAGCTGGCTTCTGCCAGAAGAGGAATGAAAGTGGGCCCAACCTCATGTGGTCCACGTCAACAGGAGGAGGGAGAAGACTCCGCCCAGCCGCTGCCGGTCCAAGAACTCTTGTCTGCCAATCCATGGGGAGTCAAAGTCTGTGTAATTCGCCAAAGAAGCTCCGCTCTGAATAAGACACTTTCCAAGTGACACACTTGTCCACAGGCCAGTGGGGGCTTCTAGGGTAAAGAGGGCCACCATGTCCTCAGTGACCAGTAGGTACAGAGCGCTGTCATCAGGGAACCTGGGGGCGGTCCCGGACAGCTGAGACCAGCAGCAGAGTTTCTCGGAAGGATTTAAAGGAGAAGCCTCGTACAGAGCGAACGATCACTGCTTAATTTGTTGGCTCCGGTGCCGTGCCCTGCTGTCTGCTTTTTTATTTTTTTTATTGTGTTTAGTTATTTTTTTATTTTTTGGTTGCAAGGACTTCCCTTGTAGCTCAGTCAGTAAAGAATCTGCCTGCAATGCAGGAGACCTGAGTTGGATTCCTGGGTCAGGAAGATCCCCTGGAGAAAGAAATGGCAACCTACTCCAGTATTCTTGCCTGGAGAATGCCCATGGACAGAGGAGCCTGGAAGGTTCCCAGTCCATGGGGTTGTAAGTATCGGGCATGACTTAGCGACTAAACCATTATCATTACCATTTTTTGGCTGCACTGGGTCTTCACTGCTGTGTGTGGGCTTCCTCTAGTTTCGGCGAGCAGGCGGCTCCTCTCTCATTGTGGTGTGTAGGCTTTGTAGTGTGGTGGCTTCTCTTGTTGCAGAGCGCGGGCCCTAGGCACACAGGCTTCGGTAGTTGCAGCACACGGGCTCAGTGGTTGTGGCTTGTGGACTTAGCCGCCAGGAAGCTGTGGGATCTTCTTAGACCAAGGCTTGAACCCATGACCCCCTTTACTGGCAGGCAGATTCTCAGCCACTGGACCACCAGGGAAGTCTTCTGCTGTCTGCTCTAAATGTAGGACGGGAGCGGAACGTCCCAAGAGAACTTCCCCTGGAGACTGCGGCCGCAGGCCTCACTCATCCCGACCTTGCACAGGGCTGGGCACTCCAGCGGTGCTGGCAGAACTGAGCTCGCTGAAGTGAGATACAAATGCTAAGCGAAAAGAAGATCCTCCGCGCATAAAACCACGGTGGCCCTCTCACCTCTGTGAGCTGAATTGCCTAATGGGTCCTCTCCTCTGAGGACTGACGCTGGAGGAGCTGCCAAAGCTGTAGCTTCAGCTGGAATGAAAATGATGAGAAAGGCTCACCTCCAGCGTGGGAGGGCTCTGAGCTGATGGGCCGGGATTCCCGGAACTGGCTGTGTGATTTCGGCAGGCTGTTTCACCTCTCCAAAGCCCAGCATCCCCCTTTGCAAAGTGGGGTGACGATGCCAACATTGCTGGGGAATCCCAGACTCCGTGTGGCAAGTGACTGACAGCTCCAGCCCAGCTGGAGCTCGTGGAGGTCATGGTCACCCCAGAAACCACGTCCGCCCCGCCCGGCGTCATACACAGAGTCGCAGAGCTGCCCGGATCGCATAAACCTTTGCTGCAGTTTTTTCTTTAGATTTCTTTCCTCACAAGCATCTCATGAACATGAATTATACTTCTCTCAAAGGGTGACCTGGGGGACTTCCCTGGTTAAGACTCCAGGCTTCCAGTGCAGGTGGCATGGTTTCCTTTCCTGGGTTGGGAAGATCCCTGGAGAAGGAAACTGCAACCCACTCCAGTATTCTTACCTGGGAAACCCTATGGTCAGAGGAGCCCGGCGGGCTACTATCCATGGGGTCACAAAGAGTCGGACGGGATTTAGCAACTGAACAATGACAACAGGGGACTAAGATCCTGCATTTTGCACGAGACGACCAAAAAATGAAAAAATAAAGAGCAACATGGGGCTTGTTTGCTGTCCTCCTCCTGGTTTTCCAGGCTCCTTTAAGGAGAAATTCCTGTGAAGGTCCCTGTGGGGGCTTGCTCACTCACCTTCAGGCAAGACACCTCAATCACCCACGTGCCCGTGAGTGAACAAGGATCCGAGCAGGGCAACCGCAAAGATAGAAGAGGCAAAAGGTTTTATAGGATCTGCTCCCCAAATTTGTTGTAGTGAGTGGGATAGTCCAGGGCACCCCAAATTCCTTCAGCCACAGTCTTCACTGCGCTTCATGGTGCCCTAACCACAGTCTTTTTTGAAAGTGTCTTCGGCGCCCACCGTTCTGTGAGTAAATAGAATTTTGATCATTTTGTATTCCACAGACTCAACCATTGAGCGTGAGCTGAGACCAAGTCTGTAGGTCATGTTCCCTAGGGTTCCCAGACTGCTTTGGTCCGAGTTATCACACCCACTTGTACATTCAGAAATAAAAGTTTTGGGTTGTTTTCATCCAGAGACAATGTTGTGCTGTGTTTTTTTTGTTTTTTTTTTTTATCCCTCTGGGAATAAATGAACCCTTTTCGTTTTGTGAACCTCTGGAAAAGTTGAACAGCATTTATCTGGAAATAAGCAAGGACTCCTAAGTAAATTTAAGATTTCCCTAACATGGAGCTGGGGAAGTAAGACTGTATTTTAAGAATTAAGTTAGACCAGATGTGAAATAGCAGACTTTTATAGTACTTTTGTCACGAATGGGGGTAGGGGAATCCCTTGAGAGATTAATGAGTCTTTTAAATTGAGACAGAATTATTTATAACTTTTTTTTCTTTTAAGACCAAAACAGAAGGTTGCAGATTCAGAACTAGCTTGTGAACAGGCGCATCAGTACCTTGTCACCAAAGCAAAAACCAGATGGTCAGACTTGTCTAAGGTGAGAAAGCGATTGTTTCCTTAAAAGGGAAGGGCATCTATTTCAGTGTTCCAAGGTCACTGGGATTATGGAGCTGTTTTGATCCAGTCACTGAGATGGGAAAGCAACTTTTATACCAATGTAGTGCCTCCTTTGATTCTTAAAATACTTTTTCAAAATAAATTGTCACATTCTAGGTCAATTTGGTCTTTAGGGAAAAAAAGTTATTTTAGGAGTTACATGGACTGAAATTCCTGGCTTTCTCTCAGGTTTGATATGAATTAAAAATTTAAATGAAGCAATGTAAGATGCTATCATATTTATTTTTACACAGTTATAAAGTGTTAGTCATTCAGTTTTGTCTGACTCTTTGTGACCCCATGGACTATAGCCCGCCAGGTTCCTCTGTCCATGGAATTCTCCAGGCAAGAATACTGGAGTGGGTAACCATTCCCTTCTCCAGGAGATCTTCCCAACCCAGGGATTACACCCAAGCCTCCTGCATTGCAGGTGGATTCTTTACTGTCTGAGCCACCAGGGAAGCCCCCACAGGTATAAACATGCATTTTAAAGAGATATTTCTTCCTTTCCTGCCAAAATTATGAAAAGCACATTTTCAAGGTGAATACCCTCCATGTGAAGCGATGTAAATTGTGATTACCGTGTCAAGATGGACAGACACTGTAACAATGACAGCTATACCTGCACGACAGGAGATCTGAAATGCAAGCCCGAGTCATCCTGAAGTTTAGACTGTGGTGTCAGTATTTCCCAGTGCAGCAAGGACCCAGTAACTTCACTTTAAAAGTATTGTAAACTGCATCAGAGGAATGCATTCACACTGTTCTGAAGAACATCTCCACTTTATTCCGTTTGGTCATTTTCTTTCTGTGTTCTGTCTCTTGGCCTGTGTCCAATGTGAAGGCCTGCTTTTAAGCACCCGGACCGCCACTTCCTTGGTCCCCATCCTCAGAGCATGGACTCTGCCGGCCCGGGCCAGCAAATCACATGGACCAAGGCTGGACCGGCCTTCCAGAGTAGTCCCCTGGGCCGAGGAGCGCAGGGCGTGATCCGGACTGCACATGTGGGCACACAGGGCCCATACCCCAGCAGGGAGGGGGCAGAGCTGACACCGTCAGCCACGTGCCCGCCCGCTCCTGCTTCCCTCTGACCTTCAAACTCCCTCAGGCTGGACCAACTCAGGAAAACAGCCCCTTCTGCCCAGCCTGCCTCTCCTCCTGGCTGCTCTGCCCTCCTTCCCTTATGGGAGCAGCCGGCTCCCGGGTCCGCTCTGGACGCTGCTCCCCGTGGGGCCAGGGCCTCCCGAGGGCCACCTCCAGGGCCCTTCGCCGCTTCTTCCAACCCCGCCTTGACATTGCACAAACTGCATGCCCAGGGGGTGTGCCTGCTCCCTCCTGGAGGCGCTCACAGACCAGGGGAGGGGACAGTCAAGGAGCACAGGCTGGTTATTAACGAGGCAGGCGGACGCTGAAAGGAGCGGGCTGCTGGGAGCGGCCGGAGGCTGGGGAGGCCTTTGCTTCTGCCATGTTCGGTCCACCCTCCCTGAAACGCCTCCACCTCGGCTCCCTGACACCCTGCAGGCCCCCCCGACTCCTGGCCCAGCCCCCCGGCTGGTTGACCTCCTCCCGGGCCTAGCCCTCTCACTCCACGTTGATTCCATGGCCTCTCTTAGCCGCCTTCATCCTTGACGCTGGGCAGAGCCCCAAACTACGTGTGGAAGAGCCGTGGGGACCCCAGAGCTCTGGGCTGCTAAAGCAGCAGCCCCCAGTGTCCTCCCACGGAAACCTCTTCCATCTCTCCTAGAACTGAGCTTGGTGGGAGTGGGGCGGGGAGGGGACACGGAGGATTATGGAGGAAGAGGGATTTCAGGGGCCTGGAAGGGGGTGGGGTCGGGGGAGGAGGCACTTTGTCCAGAACCAAGCTCCGGGCGACCTTACCGGCCCCCGCAGGACTAAGTGACCCAGCATGTGCGACCGCCCCGCCGCTCTCTCGGTTTATCTTTAGTACCGCACTGAAGGGATTAGTTCTGGATTCTAAACCGGCAGAAAGTAAAGCCCAGAAACAAGATCAGCCTATTCCCACCAGACCGCCTGGTGATGACACGTGGATTCTCATGGGCGCTCACATCCGCACTCTTCACTGCTGGGTCCCAGCATTTAGAGATGGTGCAGGTGTCTCCCTTCTGCTGCGTTTCTGTTGGGAATTCATGAAACAGGACCTGCTCATATCCCAAGGGGGTGTATTCTCCAGTAAAACTGCACTTGAACTTGAACAAGGGTTCAGGGTTTAGTCATCTTGTGACCTTCACATATAGGGTCACGTAGCCCGCCAGACTCCTCTGTCCATGGGATTCTCCAGGCAGAATACTGGAGTGGGCTGCCATGCCCAGGGGCCCTCCCGACCCAGGGGTCATACCTGTGTCTCTTTCGTCTCTCCTGCGCTGGCAGGCGGGTTCTTTACCACTGGTGCCACCTGGGCAGCCACGTAAGGTCACGGGGCTCCCCATTCCTGCCACACACAACTGGGGGTGCCTCCCGCTGGATCCTCAGAAACACAGAGGAGTCATCCCCTCTGGGGGCAGCTAATATGCTCATGTCTATTGAAGTATTTTTGGAAAATAAGGTCATTGGTTTCTTCAGCAAATATTGTTATGAGCTGACTTTGCCCTGTTAGGGAAGTCACTCAGTTGTGTCCGACTCCTTGCGACCCCATGGACCGTGGCCCACCAGGCTCCTCCATCCATGGGATTTTCTAGGCAAGAGTATTGGAGTGGGTTGCCATGCCCTTCCTCCAGGGGATCTTCCCCACCCAGAGATTGAAGCCAGGTCTCCCACACTGTAGGCAGATGCTTTACCATCTGAGCCACCAGGAAAGTCCTTGTTGCAAGGTATAAAGATACAGTGACCAAAAATAAGATAAAGACATGTCTCTGCCCCCAGAGACTTGTGGTGTAAAGACCAACAAGAACTCTAAAGAATGGTATGGATCACAATGGCAATGGTGCACACACAACAGGTGCCCAAGAAGAGGTCACTAGTAGAAAGATGAGCAGGTGTTGGGCAGGCGTGCAGGGGAGGTGAGAATGTCAGGCCTGACGCTGAACCAAGGCAGGGGTTTGCGGGGCTGACCCGCACGGTGGGGACTGCAAATAGTTCAGCACGGATGGGGCAGACCTCGGGTCAGACCAGGTGGTTTTCAGTGTGAGGCAGTGGATGGATCACAACAGGCTGTGCACGCTGTTGCTTTTTTAAAAAATTGTGGTAGAGGCTTCCCTGGTGGCTCAGTGGTAAAGAATGTGCCAGCCGACGCAGCAGACATGAGTTTCATCCCCGGGCCGGGAAGATCCCACCTGCCATGAGGCAGCTAAGCCCATGAGCCACAGCTTCTGAGCCTGTGCCCGAGAGCCCGGGAACTGCAGCTAGGAGTGCACATTCCACAGCTGCTCCAGGCCCTGGTGCCCTGGAGCCCTCACACGGCAACCAGAGTAGCCCCTGCTCTCGGCAGCTAGGGCAAAGCACAGCCACAGAGACCCATCACAAAATAAATAAGCGTATGAATAGTATTTATATATTTTTGGATTTCAGTGGTGTGTGGCAGGAGTAAATAAATGAATAAAATTATTATTTTTTAAAATTGTGGTAACATAGACATAACATAGGTCTTCTGACTACAGGGCCCCAGGAAGTGCTGGCCCGCTGGAGCAGGCTTCTGGGGGTGGGGGCTGGTTGTGGATCCAGGGTCAGCCTGCTAGTAGGCAGGTCTACTTCCCCACAGCTGGGATCTTAGGTTCCCTGACCAGGGATTGAACCCCGGGCCCCTGCAGTGGAAGCGCAGAATCCTAACCACTGAACTACCAGGGAAGTCCAGTAATACGTCTTCATTAGCCAGTAGGCAGCTCCCTCCTCTTTGTTCTCTTAGAGTTTTTAAATCAGTTTGTCAAATTCTACAAAGAAAAACAAAACAAAACAACTATTGGGATGTTTGGCAAGAAATGACATCTCTACTACATGGAGCCTTCCAGTGAATGAACACAGTGTAATTCCACTTATTTTGATCTTTTAAAATGTTTTTCAAAGCAGTTTTAAACTTTCCTATGTAAAAATCTTACAATCATTTATAAGATTTGTTCCTCGGACTTTCTATTTTTGGTGTTGTTGTAAATTTTTTTTTTTAAAGTTCATTTTCCATGTCTGATATATAAAAATGTGAATGATTTTGCCTATTGATATAGAATCCCGGGGCTTCCCTGGTAGCTCAGATGGTAAAGAATCCACCTGCAATGTGGGAGACCTGGGTTTGATCCCTGGGTTGGGAAAATCCCTGGAGAAGGGAACAGCAGAGTGGGGAGTTAATTTGGAACATATAGAAATTTGGAGCAGCTACCCATTCCAGTATTCTGGCCTGGAGAACTCCATGGACAGAGGAGCCTGGCAGGCTGCAGTTAATTAGGTTGCAAAGAGTTGGACATGACTGAGTGGCTTTCATTTTCACTTTTTATAGAATCCAGATTTATTGCCACTTTCTCTTATTATAACACTTTGTGAATTCCTTGTATACCTGTATGTACAGTCTTGTCATTTGTGAATAATGACAATTACATTTCTCCCTGCCCTGTTGTTATACTTTTTACCAATTTTAACTTGCTTAACTACACTGACTTGCACCTCCAATAGAATGCTAAATAGAGAGCAATAGAGATATTCTTGTCTGACTCTTAATTGTGCAGGAAGTGTTTCATGGTTTCACCATGAAGTATGATGCTTGCAGAGGACTTGGGAATTGAACCCATTGTTTCTTCCTCGCAGTGTGTTGAAAGGAGGAAGAATGAACTATTGTTTAGAAACAGTTTAAGACAGTGTTCAATGCCCTGTTCTACCTGCTTTCTTAGACTGTGGTCCTTTAAATGCCTGACACACTCCCAGAGACCTTTTGCACCCCTTGCAGGTGTTAAAATAGTACCATGTCACCTCATCGTAACAACTAGAGATTCACGTCCCTTGGGGAGATGATAACCTCGAGCAGTGTGGGCTACGCCTCACCTCTCAGGCTCTGGTTGGCCCTTAGTACTAACAGTGTTTGAACCCAAATTGTTGCTCAGGAAAAAAAATCCCAGCCACATGCCCAAGACCACTCATTACCCAGAAACAAGCCCGTTCTAGGATGTAACTCTTGTTGACGTTTTGCTCTGGTCATCTTACTGAGCAGAGTGGGGACTGTATTTGGAACATATACGAAGGGGTAATTAGGGACTTCCCTGGTTGTCAGGGAGTTAAGATTCACCTTCCAACGCAGGGGGTGCAGGTTCCATTCGTGGTGAAGGGGCTAAGATCCCACCTGCCTTGTGGCCCAAAAACCAAAACATAAAACAGAAGCAATATTGTAACAAATTCAATAAAAGACTTTAAAAATGGTCCCCTTAAAAAAAAAAAAATCTTAAACCAAAAAAAGTAAACAGGAGGCGAGGGGCATAAGGGGAAGTCTTAGATTGTCCCAGATACTCTCTGAGTGCATTTTACATGTCACTAAACACTGTCTTCTACTATGTAGAATTTTATAGAAACCGACAGCGAGGGCAACGGCATCCTTCGACGACGGGACGTGAGGAACGCGCTGTACGGCTTTGACATTCCCCTCACACCGAGAGAGTTCGAAAAGCTCTGGATGAGGTGAGTGGCGTCGGAAAGCTGGCTCTCTTCCTTCCCGACTGCCAAATTCAGCACTGGGTTTTCATCATGCCTTGGGGGTCAGGCATGGCCAGGGATATTTTCCTGTGGTTGTATCTGCCCTGTTCATCCCCAAAAGCAGGCTTGGCCAACAGGCCGGCCTTTTGGAACACAGGAACCAGGTCAACACTTGTCACCAGCACCGGTCGTGAGGGTTTTGCGTTTCCAAGGAACCGCGCATTCAAGCACATCCTTTCACTGTGTCGGAGAATGAAGTCACTCCCCAAAGACCTCTCTCTAAGACAACTAGCTCTGCGGACAGATCCGCAGTGGGTTAAGGGAAACGCAGTCTCTCCATTGCCCGGAGATGGAAATCAATGCTACACAAGTGTTTTATAGATTAGTAATTTGTTGGAAGAAAATAACCAAACTTTTGGCAACTTGGAATAGTTTCCCGAGGGTATCTTAAACTGAAGCTAGGACCTAGTATTGGCTGCATTTTTCAAAATGTACTTTAGACTAAGCTATTTCTGAACCAGGCCCCCCGTCACAACCTTCCCTGGGTAGATTGTCTAAGTTTGGAGGTGCACTCACCACGCGGTCCATTTCCGAGTTCCAGATCCATCTTTGAATTGCTCCTTCATTATATGTTAGTCGCCGCTGGCATCCCCCGGGTCATACCCCCGTATTGCAGGTCCTCTCAGGGGCCAGCTCACGGAGCAGTGCATGCAGTTTTTTCTTTTTTTTTTCCCAGCATTTCATCTGTTTAAAGTGGAAAGCTATAATGTTGGCTGAGTTTAGAATTAGGTGGGCTGTTTTGTGTCTAATTTAGAAAAGCATCGTGAAGTTCTTACAAAACCCTTATTCTTCTTTTAGATTAGTTCCAACCCAGGGTGAGTTTGGTGTCCCTGCCCGTTTTCCCTTTTTAACAGACTGAGTGAGTGGGTCCACCTGAGGACTCAAAGGATGGGGTCGCAACGGGCAGACGGACGGAGCTCTCACCATGTAGACATTTCGGATGATGTGGAGACAACTGTGTCATTCTGACATTTAGAGACCTGTTGGTGGGCACAAACATCCCCCCGCCGCCCCGCAACACTGGGGTGAGCGTCGCCTGTTATAAGTGCCAGAGGAGGGACAGGTCCAGCAGACAGGGAGCTGAAACAGGGGTGCTGTGGGCATGGAGGAGGGATGCTGACATGGTTCCTAGGGTCTAGATGGGGCAG
This sequence comes from Cervus elaphus, assembly GCF_910594005.1. NCBI lineage: Eukaryota > Metazoa > Chordata > Mammalia > Artiodactyla > Cervidae > Cervus > Cervus elaphus. Next base: position 5,785,732 of record NC_057836.1, read on the forward strand.
GGGGATGGGCAAGGGGCTCTCCAAGGTACCTGGGCTCCAGGCTAAGGAAGGAAAGGTGAGGCTGACTGCCCGGTGCAGTCCCCGCTTTCCGGCAATACTCACAGGACATCTGGAACAACGCAATCTGAGTGGCTGCGATGTGGGTCAAGTCTTGCTTCAGGAAGATGAGTCAGGAGGCCGTTCAGAGGAGGGATTGATGGGGGGTGTGGGGCATGAGGGGACGGCTGTCTCCATCAGGGAGGGTGGGATGCGCCCCCAGGCTGGGTGCCAGCCTTAGGGATGAGGGGTGTGACAGCCAGGTGTCCCTGGGGGTTCCCTGTGGAAGGAGAGCGCACCTAGCCCTCTTCCTGATGGGAGACAGAGCAGGCTCCCCTGTTCGGGGAGGGAGACTCTCACTATTACTTTTGGCTAAAGTTTCTTTATCCGTGTATTACCACTATTCCATAAATACACAATGTCTACCCTGTGCTGCAAACTGAGATAAGGACTTCGCCCACCTTTGTGTAGCCGGCTGCTCGCCGGGGATGGTGAGTGGCTGAGAGCTCTGCAGCCGCGTGGCCATGACCCCTGCCTTCGCCCCTTCACTGTGGCGTGGCCCCGTCAAGTTCCTTAACTTCTGTGCCTTGCTCTGCTCTGCTAAGTTAGCTCCAGCGGTCAGGGTCAGGGTCAGGGTCAGCTGCAATAACAAACAAGACCGACATCCCAGGGGCTTGCCCCAATAATGATGTCACGATTAGTGTGGGTGGTGGGGAGCTCTGCCCTCAATCACTCGGGGACCAGGAGTGCCCCACCTCCCACCCCCGATCTTAAACGTCTGCCAGCAGAGATGGGGAATGATCACAGAGGGCCGGTCTGGGTCAGCTTTGTAAGGTCCAGGCCTGGAAATGTGGCTGTCACTTCGCCCAGACTCTCTGAACCAGAATCCCTGCACGTGGCTGCACCCCGGCCAGGGAGGCAGGGAGAAGCAGTCTGGACGTGTGTCCAGGGAAAGAGGAGCAGAGATGGGGAGCCCACGATGGTGTCTGCACATGCGGAGTCTCTGCCAGGAAGAGGGGCGATGGAGACAGAGGGAGCCCCAGGAGTGTGTCCACAGTGTCCCGGCAGGACTGCTGCAGCTGCTGTCATATTTACAGCCGAGCGGGACCTACAGGTGGACCAGGAGTCTGAAAGGGACTGCAGAGTTACTCAGAGGCCGGGAGGCCGCTGCCCTCCCCAGGACTGGAAGAGCAAGGAGGGGGTTACCCAGAGACAAGGGGCTGCTCCCCGCCAGGGACTGGAGGGCAAAGGGGAGACAGGGTATTTCCTGGAGACGGGAAGTGGCCTCCACCCCCTGATGCCTCTCGGAATCTGCTGGAATCTCAGCCACTGGGCTGAGCAGGAGCCCCTGGGACCAGCCTGGCCCTGCCCTCTCCCCACCTCAGATGCACACAGCTCCCTGGGAGCAGCTGGGGTAGCTGGAAGACAGGCAGAAGGACAAGCACAGGGTCGAGAGCCGCCAGATGAATGTCCAGCCAAGTGGAAAAGGGGTGTCATATCCTAGGACTGCGGGGTCTCACAGAAGCTGAACCACACTGTGAAGGCAAGGACAAGGTGGGGACTCTGTCCTGAAGGCCAAGTGTTTAGCAGGGACAGATCAAGGCAGGTTTCCACATTCTAGAAAGATTACTCTGGCCACAGGGAGGAGGATGAATTGCCAGAGAGAAGAGGGAGGCATGGAGGTGAATTTGGGGCTGTCTTGGGGTTCTCAGTGAGAGGACGGGGTTAACTTCCCTGGGTGAGGGCCTGGAGGACTGGGAAGGAAGTGATAGGTGTGAGAGAGTTAGGAAGCGACCATCAGCCTTTAGGAGCCTAGAAAGGGGCTTCGCTGGTGGCTCAGCAGTAAAGAATCCACCTATAAGGCAGGAGACTCCGGTTTGATCCCTGGGTTGGGAAGATCCCCTGGATAAAGAAATGGCAACCCACTCAAGTATTCTTGCCTGGAGGGCTGCAGTCCACGGGATCTGAGTGAGACACGGCTTAGTGGCTAAACAGCAGCAGCAGCTGGAAAGAGAGGCCGAGTGATGCGATAAGACGCTCCTTGGACTCGTCTGATGAGCTTGGGCAGAGATCAGGAGGCCACCCTGAAGTGGCCGAGTCGCCCACAGCTGAGGGCTGTGCTCTGAGCGGGGCTGTGCCTGGTCCCCTGGAGCTCAGGGCGAGCTGTGTGACCTTAGGCCAGTGGCTCACCTTCTCTGAGCTTCAGTCAGCTGTCCCATGGCACGGCCGTGTGACCAAACAGTATAATAAGGGTACTGGGCAAAGATAAGCATAAAAATTAGTAGCAAAAAGGTCATACAGATTTGAAATTACTGTCTGATAGGAATATTAATGCACACTCATTTTAGAAGACTCGGAAAATCCAGAAAAGCATCAGTCAGTCAGTTCAGTCACTCAGTCGTGTCCAACTCTTAGAAACCTCATGGACTGCAGCATACCAGGCCTCCCTGTCGATCACCAGCTCCCAGAGCTTACTCAAACTCATGTCCGTTGAGTCGGTGATGCCATCCAACCATCTCATCCTCTGTCCCCTTCTCCTCCCACCTTCAATCTTTCCCAGCATCAAGGTCTTTTCCAGCGAGTCAGTTCTTTGCAACAGGTGGCCAAAGTATTGAAGTTTCAGTGTCAGCATTGGTCCTTCCAATGAGTATTCAGGACTGATCTCCTTTAGGATGGACTGGTTGGAGCTCCTTGCTGTCCAAGGGACTCTCAAGAGTCTTCTCCAACACCACAGTTCAAAAGCATCAATTCTTCGGCACTCAGCTTTCTTCATAGTCCAACTCTCACATCCATTCATGACTACTGGAAAAATCATAGCCTTGACTAAACGGACCTTTGTTGGTAAAGTAATGTCTCTGCTTTTTAATATGCTGTCTAGGTTAGTCATAGCTTTTCTTCCCAGGAGCCAAGCATCTTTGATTTTTAAAAAAGCATAAGGAAGAGGAAAAGACAACAACAAGAAAGCAGCTGTACCCGGCTCAGCAGACATGGTAAACTCGGTGGTGTGGTTTTCCATCCATTTTCTAGGCATTTTTGTGACCTCGGTTAACCGTCCTCACCCTCCTCCCTCCCCGCTCCACTGGCCTGCTCCTCTCGATGGCTCAGTGTTTGCTGACACGACTCACCCTGGTCTCCTCCCTCCAAGTCGCCACCTGCCCGCCGCACGAAGCAGGAGGTGTGGCCTGGCAAGGGGGTGGCCAGCGCTGGGCTGCCCAGGGCCCCCCGCCACTGAGCCTCCCACAACTGCTCATACAAGGGAGGGGCCTGCTTCCACCCAGCCTGAGTGACGGGGACCCCAGGCAAGGCGGGAGCAGCTGGGGCCAGTGTGACACAGTCTGCCAGCTCCTGGAGTCTGCTGGTGAGAATAAGAAAGCCCACCCCCAAAACTGGGTCGCTGGAAGTGATCAGGAAAATAACATTCAGCTCTTTCGAAAACACAGAATTAGAAAACATGGAGAATATGGACAAAATAATTGTCATCATCCGTCACTCACTCAACGCTTAAACGTAGCACCTGCATTCTGTTAAAGCTTTGAGTCGTCCAGAGGGCCTCATTTACACTGCGGAAGTAATTAATGCATTAACCCCCCGATCTCAGTGACTTGGCACATGGATGTTTTGGTTCTTATTCACCCAAAGTCTAGCATGTCTAGCAGCTCTTCTGGACACTCCTCTTCCAACTGGTGATTCGGGATCTGGCTTCCAGAGGTGGCTTCATTCCTCAGCAGGGTCCCCGGGGGTCTGCAGCAGGTCAGCCCAGAGTGACTCACCTCTGCCCCCAGCCCATGGCCCATGGATGGGTGGGCTGTGGCCCCTGCTGACCTCTTGGGGCAGACAGAGTGGGAGCAGGTGTGCGTTAAGCGAACCTGGCTCACCGAGGGTTAGAGATACACAGCCTCAAACCTGGAGGAGGCCTTTGTGAAAGGAAACCTCCTAAGTGAAGCCGGGAGGATCTTTCAGCCAGAGATTTCAGGAGCAACTCGTTTGGTTTCGGAGAGACGGCTGAGAATAAATTACAGGATGAACGTGCGTTCACTCATTCCTTCATCTGAGCGATCATTAAGCAGGAATTTCCTGAAACTTTCGAGATTGCAGGCCCGGTGCCAGATTTGGGGGTTTCGGAGATGAAGGCAGCCCCTTGCCCATGACTCAGCCAGGAAGACAGCATCCGCGTGCCAGGAGGCAGAAGCCAGGCAGCCTGGGCTGTGGGTGTTGTGGGAGGAACCCTCGGCGGTGCGATGCCTGACCCTAGCCCCCAAAGAAACAGTCATTAACCAGAGCCGGGAGAGGGCATCCCAGCTAGCGGAGAGGCCCAGAGTTGGGGGGCGGGAGTGGGGGCCCCCAGAAGGGGAAGGATACTGCTTGTGTTAGCAGAGCCTGTGGGGACAGGGAGCCCCAGGACCAGGGCCCTGGGGGACGTACCTTTCTGGGGCACTCAGCGTTCTGAGCCCCTCCTGTGGCCTAGTTTCCTTGGGTAGATTTCTGCTATTTTGGACCTAAAATCAACTTTGCCAAGAAACTACGAAGCCGGTGTGTTATAAAAACACACAGACGACTCAAGCAGGACCGCCAGCAGCCTGGGAAATTTGAGTATGGACGCCTGTCGTGTACAACCAGCTGGTCACACAGACCTGGTAGAATGTTCTAGAGATGATGCCCAATTTATGCACATTGCTTGTTTGGGTAGATACGCTGTACGTTAGTGTTCCAATATGGAAAGCAGAGCCTATTGCAGAATCCCTGTGTCCTGTGCATCGGCTCGCATGTACACGTGTGACTCACGTGAAGCTTTGGGTCGTCTCCGTAGGCTCGGCCAAGGGAACCCATCAGGTGCTGTGCTGGCCCAGAGAGCCCGGGACGGGAAAGGATTTGGAAAGGCTGAAGGAACAGTTCAGAAAAGGGAGGACTGAGACTTCCCTGGTGGTCCAGGGGTTAAGACCCCGCCTTCCAATACAGGCAGTGCAGTTCCATCCCTGATGGGGGAACTAAGAGCCCACATGCCACAGAGCATGGCCAAAAATAAATAAATAAAACGTGTTTAAAAATAAAGGAAAAAAAAAAAAGAGAAGGTTGAATGGGACGTGCTGAGGGTAGGGGTTGAGTTAGAAGAACTGAACATGAAGGGGGGCTCAGCTTGGTGAGGACTAACCCAGCAGACCCCTCGTCCCTCATGAAGAATGTTCTAGTAGCTGACGTCCTCTGGAACCAGGAACACTGGGCAGTCCTGGAAAGAGTGGGTCTCCCTTCTCTGGCGTGGCTGCATCTGAGCTGGGGTGCATAGGGGCCAGACTGTGGCCCTGGGTGGGGCTGGGGTAGATGGTATCTGGTCTGTGGCTCCCCCAGGCCTGGGTGAATGTGCCCACTGGGCACCAACCCTCAGGTAGCCGGACACTTCAAGCTCTGAAGGGCAGCTCTCTGAGCAGTCACGCCACCCTCCCCACGGATGGTCACCGAGAGAACCCCCGTGTCCAAGCTGCCCAAAGACCACATCTCCCTCTGCTGCTGGCCTGGGTCATCAGTGGGGCTTGCACCAGATGCTCTGAATCTGGGGTCAGTGGTGTCAGAAGGTTCTTCTGTCATTTATGTAAGAATCAAGCGCTAAACCGAGCATGAAAGAGTAAGACTTTCTCAGCCCAGCGATCGATGTGAACGTATTCACACCATGTGTACAACCGAACGGCTGTGTGTGCAATAGACAGGCAGTAATCTGATTATATCATAAATTAGTGGCCATTGCCACATGCAAATTTGAGTTTTTATGGGCCCTCTGTTTTATATGCATGTTTTTCCTGGCGCATCTGTTGCCGAACCATTTTAAAATTCAACCTTTATAACCAAGTTGATTTTTTTTTTAATGTGACACAAAGGATTATATAATGAAGGGTGAGGTTATGTAAGCTGAATTAACTCTCTTATTATTCACATGCATAACAATATTTTAGTTGCAGTTGTGCAATCTGGTCTTCTGTTCCTTGGAGATGTGGAGAGAATGTGTATGATCTTTATCAATGAAGTAATTAAGAAGTGTCTTTTCATTCAGTCCAAGTGTCACGATTTAGAGTTTGTGGCTGGGAATCCCATGAGTGTCGCCTGCAGGGACAGCAAGCCTTCCTTAGGGACACGCATGCTTCATGTTCACTCGCTCAGCCACCAGGTATTGATAAGGAAGCCTTTGCAGGGTGGGTTGCTGGGAGCTGTGAGTTTGCCCATCAAGATAAAACAAGGCACGTTTCTCCTCAAGAAGCTTTCCACCGAGCCAGGAGGGGAGACATGGACTGGAGCGGCGGATGCGGAGGCAGGACGTGCCTGAGCCTTTGGGCAGCCCCGGTCCCAGTTCTCCATGCACACCCGCCCTGGGTCCTCATCCCAGCCTGGAGGGACCCAGGGGAGGCGGAAATGCAGTGCTTTGACCTTAGGACCAGAGAGAAAGAGGTTCCAGAAGGGTGCCCTGCTGGCCAGGGCTTTCTTGTCAGGCGGGTGGTCTGTGCACCTTCTCTCAGGAGCCCTGCCCCGCCCGGATGGGGAGCCCTCGGGGAGCTTTCTATCTAGAGTGAGTCACAGCTGCATCTGGTGGCATGAGGCTGGCAGAGATGTGACGCCATTCAGGGCGGGACCAGGGCCCAGGGATCGCCCTCGGAACCTGAGAAATGGCAGCCCCTCCCCCTCCCAGGTTTACAGAGGGAGAACTAGACGCCCCCTTCGCAGCTGCCTCATCACCAGCAGTAGGGGGAGCCGTTTGCTAGCGACACCAGCCCTTCCTGCCACCTGGAATAGAAAGCCAGGTGCAGTGGTGTGGCTTGCCAGGGCATGCCAGTGGTAAAGATCCACCTGTCAATGCAAGAGATGTGTTTTCAATCCCTGGGTCAGGAAGATCCTCTGGAGTATGAAATGGCAACCCACTCCAGTATTCTTGCCTGGGAAATCTCATGGACAGAGGAGCCTGGGAGGTTGCAGTCCATGGAGTCTTAAAGGGTCTGACATGACTGAGTGAACATGCAAATACAAGCCCCAGGAATCAGAGGCCCCCACGGGCCTCCTCTGATGGGTGGATCACTTTGTTCTATTTTAGAAAATTCACTGAATAAAGGTAGAATGGTATTTTGGGAGGGTTGCAAGCCCTACGGCTGTGCTAATAACAGATGCCACTATGCCAAAGTCTTTGACTGTGTGGATCACAACAAACTGTGGAAAATTCTTAAAGAAATGGGAATACCAGAACACCTGACCTGCCTCCTGAGAAATCTGTATGCAGGTCAAGAAGCAACAGTTAGAACCAGACATAGAACAATGGACTGATTCCAATTTGGGAAAGGAGTCCATCAAGGCTGTATATTGTCACCCTGCTTATTTAACTTATATGCAGAGTACATCATGCAAAATGCTGGCCTGGATGAAGCACAAGCTGGAATCAAGATTGCTGGGAGAAATATCAATAACCTCAGATATGCAGATGACACCACCCTTATGGCAGAAAGTGAAGAACTAAAGAGCCTCTTGATGAAAATGAAAGAGGAGAGTGAAAAAGTTGGCTTAAAACTCAATATTCAGAAAACTAAGATCATGGCATCCGGTCCCATCACTTCGTGGCAAATAGATGGGGAAACTTGGAAACAGTGACAAACTATTTTCTTGGGCTCCAAAATCACTGCAGATGATGACTGCAGCCATGAAATGAAAAGACACTTGCTCCTTGGAAGAAAAACTATGACCAACCTAGACAGCATATTAAAAAGCAGAGACATTACTTTGCCAACAAAGGTCCATCTAGTCAAAGCTATGGTTTTTCCAGTAGTCATGTATGGATGTGCGAGTTGGACCATAAAGAGAGATGAGTGCCGAAGAATTGATGCTTTTGAACTGTGGTGTTGGAGAAGACTCTCGAGAGTCCCTTGGACTGCAAGGAGATCCAACCAGTCCATCCTAAAGGAGATCAGTCCTGGGTGTTCATTGGAAGGACTGATGTTGAAACTGAAACTCCAATACTTTGGCCAACTGATGCGAAGAGCTGATTCGTTGGAAAAGACCCTGATGTTGGGAAAGATTGAGGGCAGGAGGAGAAGGGGACGACAGAGGACGAGATGGTTGGATGGCATCACTGACTCTATGGACGTGAGTTTGAGCAAATTCCGGGAGTTGGTGATGGACGGGAAAGCCTGGCGTGTTGCAGTCCATGTGGTCTCGAAGAGTCGGACATGACTGAGTGACTGAACTGAACTGAGAAAGGTCTGGAAGTTTCTCCCAAATCCTCAGTAATGGTGCCAGCAGTCAGGCACTGATTTCCGCCTACAGATGTGAGAACCCCACACCCCCGTGCTCACAGGTGCAGGCCAGGAAATCAAGCGCAGATGGTGGGGAGGTGGTGATGGGAGGACCTCGCTGGGATCAGACCTCACTACCCTCCCTGCCTCTTAGTCACAGGAGGGAACGCTCCTAACCTTCTGGGACAGAGTCCCTGATGAAAACAGGCCTGGGTGCTGGGGGGAAGTGGAGGTGGGATCTGTAGGCCTGTGGGTGCAGAGGAGGGAGTGGACAGGGGGACTTGGGCTAGCAGCCACCTTGGGGGCTTCTCACCCCGCATCCTTCACCCACCGCCGCTCCCCTGGAGAGACGAGAAAGTCAGGTAAATAAATCCATTTTCCTTGTTATCACTCAGCTGAGAGGGTCACAGAGGACCCAGGGAGCATGCAGTTCTGCAGTCCTACGGTGTCGGGGGAGCTGAGCGCAGAGAGGGGCCCTGCCTCCCACAGGAGAGCCGGCTGCATTGACGCTCTGTCCGACAAAGCCCCAACAACAGCCGGCTGGAGCGTTGCACCCCAGACATCACGTAAATATTTGGTCCTCAAAACACTGAGTTCATCTGGGAAAAAAAATCACCTTGACAAAATGCTGTTTTTACTGGTTAGAGAAGGAGGACCAAGATCTTCTGTGAGAATAAATGCTTTTCTTTTCTTTAAAGAAAATTGAAAACTTGCCTTAAAACTTTTTATTGAAGTAATTCTTTCTATTCTATTTGAATAATGTTGGGGAGATAAAAACCCTCCATTATGCTTTTTTTTTAAAAAATGAATTATAATTCAGAAAAATCCCAATAATAGAAAATGGCATAAAAGGAATGCAGCGTAATTCTTATCTTGTTTTCCTTCCTAGCCTGTCTCGTTGGTTGTGTGTAATTGGCATCTCTTCAAAGAGGAAATGGGGAACTGGAATCAAGGGGCGTTCATTTATTTGAGTATTAAGACTGAATATGCGTTTGTTTTTTTTTTTTTGTCAGATTTTTCTTCTGAACCTTAGCATAGTTCTTCTTTTGTGGAGGTGCTCAATAAAAGACCTTTGAATGAGTGGAAGGGTTCATTTTAATTTTCTGTGGTCACAGTCGTGTTTCTACCGAAAGCTGGTGGGTGAATGCAGCTGCTGTCTTGAGGTGGACCAAGACCCCCTTGTGTGAGGCGATCGTCCTGTTGACTGGAGCAGTGGGTTTCGATGCAATGTTGATGAGCATATGGATGGCCTGAGGATCTTGTTAAAAACAGATTCAGATCGAGTCTGGGTGAGCCCTGGGCTCCAGCACGTCTGACTCCCTCGGGGAGGCCAGTGCTACAGGAACCTAAGGCGTGATGAAGTGTGGACGGGGTTAAAGCCCCGAGCCTGCCCCCTCGGCAGCTACAGCTGAGAGTTTTGTGTTTGTCTTTAAAGGTATGACACCGAGGGAAGAGGGCACATCACTTACCAGGAATTTTTGCAGAAATTGGGGATTACCTACTCAGCAGATCTTCACCGGCCCTACGCGGAGGAGTACTTTAACTTCATGGGTCATTTCACGAGGCCTCAGCAGCTGCAGGAAGAGCTGAAGGAACTGCAGCAGAGCACAGAGAAGGCCGCGCCCGCCAGGTGAGTCGGTGAGCACCTCACCGGGGCCGGTGTCTGGTCTGCACTGGCCCCGGTCTTTCTGCAGCAGTCTCTCCCCATGCTGGCAACGCTGCCGTGAAATTATCATGCTCATTCACTGCTGTAGATTCTAGTGTGTGTGTGTGCTCAGTCATGTCCTGCTCTTTTGCAACCCCATGGATGGTAGGCCACCAGGCTCCTCCGTCCATGGAATCTCCCAGGCAAGAATACTGGAGTGGGTTGCCATTTCCTTCTCCGGGGGATCTTCCCGACCCAGGAATGGAACCGGCGTCTCCTGTACTGGCAGACGGGTTCTTTACCACTGAGCCACCTATGAAGCTCCCGTAGATTCTAGAAACTGGTGTTAAGTCACAGAGCCGTGGAAACAGTGACAGACTTTATTTTCTTGGGCTCTAAAATCACTTCAGACAGTGACTGCAGCCAGGAAATTAAAGGACGCTCGCTCCTTGAAAGAAAAGCTACGACTCACCTAGACAGTGTATTCAAAAGTAGGCATCACTTTGCCAACAAAGGTCTGTATAGTCAAAGCTATGGTTTTTCCAGTAGTCATGTGTGGACGTAAGAATTGGACCCTGAAGAAGGCTGAGCACTGAAGAATTGATGCTTTTGAACTGTGGTTGCTGGAGAAGACCATCGAGAGTCCCTTGGACAGCAAGGAGATCAAGCCAGTCAATTCTAAAGGCAGTCGATGCTGAATATTCATTGGAAGGATGAATGATGCTGAAGTTGAAGGTCCAATACTTTGGCCACTTGATTTGAAGAGCTGACTCTTTGGAAAAGACCCTGAATGCTGGGAAAGATTGAAGGCAGAAGAAAAAGGGATGACAGAGAATGAGGTGGTTGGAGGGCATCACCGACTCATAGACACGAGCCGAGCAAACTCCAGGAGATGGTGAAGGACAGGGAAGCCTGGTGTGCTTCAGGCCATGGGATCGCGAAGAGTCGAATACGACTTAGCAAGTGAACAACAACAAGACAGAGCCGTGATGGAGTTAAAGAGCTGTAATCCTACCCGGCCCTCTCCAGCCACACGCTCCAGTCACTCATGTGTTATCGGTCACCCGTGAGAACGGAAGCTTTTAGGTCCCTACCAGCATACACACCGGGCCCCTGCTCTGGGCAACTAGGATGCAGGTTCCAGGAGGACACGCCTGCCTCTCCTTGGTTTAGAACAGCGCTCGACACCTAGCAGGCACTCAGTGAGGCTCTGTCCAGAGAGTGCAAGAAAGGACACGTTCTTAAACTCAGCAGTTCAACCTTGGAGTCTTTATCCCAAAGAAATAGTTCAGAGGAGCCCAGCAGGTGCAAGGTATGACGTGCAGTGCGTCTTCAACAACAGCAACCAGGTGGACATCTGTCCGTCCCAGATGAGTACCCTGGCTTGCAGAGAACGCGGCTGCAAGGGATATGAGGTGGTGTGTGCCAGTTATAGGCATCATCATGGAGGCTGGGAATGTTTGTGATGGAAGACTGGTGGGCAGTGTATGCCATGTATGTATACCATGATGGTAACCACACCAAACATACGTGCCTGCCCACGAGGACCAGAAGATGCTGTGCAGAAGGTTGTATTTGGAGGGTGGGACTGTGGGTTCTTTTCAAAGTTTAAAGCTGGTCACTAAGGCCATATTTTAAAATTTTTAAAGAATGGATAAAGAAAATGTGTGTGTATATATAAATACGTATCTGCACACACAATGGAATACTATTCAGCCATAAAAAAGAATGAAATCTCACCAGTTGTGATATCATGGATGGATCTTGAGGGCACTATGCCAGGTGAAATAGATCAGTCAAAGGAAGACAAAAACGATGTGGTCTCACTCGTATGTGGAATCTTAAAACGACAACAACAAGAGCAAGCTTGTAGATCCAGAAAATAGATTGGCCATTGCCAGAGGTGGGGGGGAGTGTCAGAGGGGGTGAAGGGGTCCAGAAGCACAGCTCGCAGTTATAATAGGATAAGTCCTGGGGACGTGAGCGCAGTAAGGTGACCGTAGTTAGTCGTACTGTGCTGCGTATTTGAAAGTCGCCAAGAGTAAATCTTAAGAAGTTCTCATCCTGTGGATGGTGACGAGCAGTGTCTAGACTTATCCTGGTGAGCATGTCAGTGTATACAGATGTCAAGTCATTATGCTGTATGCCTGAAACCGACGTGATATTATATGTCAATTATGCATCAATAAAAAATTAAACACAGGAGAAAATGCTGCCACGTTTGACGTGACGTGAGATGAGACAGACTCTGCATCAGTCCCGGTCCTGGGCAGCTCCGTGGCGCTCTCATCTGTGTGTCTGTCCGTCTTCCGTCTGTCACTTCGGCTCTCTGTCCACACCATCTCTGAATGAGTGAATGAGCTAAAGAATCCCCCGGAGGAGAGAAGCAATCCAAGGACACAGAAACGGGATGTGATGGCTGAATGGGGTTTAAGAGAAAGGCATGTGGAAGGTACCCCTGAATTATGTCCAAGCTGTGAAGTTATAAAGCCCAGAGGCAGAGAATTGAGTTGGTGAAATTTCAAGTAAAAATATGCACAAGATTGGCATAAATCACAGATGCCATAAAACGAATGAAAGAGTGGAATTTATCTTTCCCAGACAGGGCTGGCCTCATTACCCACGCATGTGCCCTCTTCCCTTCCCTCCTGCCGCTTGTGAGTAATGAGGCTCGGAGAGGAACCGCACATCCTTAGCGATGCCCACACACTTTCTCTTCCCGCTCCCGTTTGCTGGGCGCGTGTGGATCCATCGCTGGGAGTGCTCGGAGCCAGTGGACGATGCCCCCTCACGTCTTCACAGCACCAAGCTCGGCGAACCGACGCACGCTCAGCCAGTGCCCTGCCGCCGTCATGCTCTCTTACCCAAGAACACAAGCCCGGTTCATAAAAATTCACGACAGGCCCCTCTTTTCTCAAAGACGTCACACTGTGAGGTTCTCAAGTCGCTTTGCCCTTCAGGTTAGCCCGCTTTTCGATTTTGGTGTCAGTGGATCTTCCAGAAAACCCTTCGGGATGCCACGTTTCCCGGACTTTCAACCTCCTGGTTTATACCGAACCCTGATAAGATTCACAAATAGGAGTCGTGCTCATCAAAGGGACTAGAATTTCACGTTTGCTTCTTAAATTTAAGCGAATCGATTTTGTTTAAAGTGGCCTGAGTACACTTTAAAAAATTCAGAAGGGTCCTTTCTCAAGCCTGTATTTTCCAGGCCTTGCTCTTTTGGGGCCTAAGTCTTAAGTTGAAGATTCAGGGTCAGAGCAGCATCAGTAAATCAGCCACAGAGGCACGGCTGGCTGTTCTGAGATGTGAGCTGAGAGGCTCAGGAGCAAAGCCGGCTGGGTCACCCAGGGCTCTTCCCACTGTGCCGGCCTGGCTGAGGGGCAGAGGGCTCTGTGGCCGTCCGCGGGCCATGGCCCCACCCTCGTGGGGCGCCCGTCTTGCGTCCAGACCGGGGCCCAGGCGCTGTGTCGCCTGCCATGGGTTCTGCTGGGCAGCTGGCCTGATCCCAGCCCCGAATCCTAACTAACTCTGTGCACAGACTTACTCTGCAAGGGAGGTGATTATTGCCTGGAAACCAGTCCAAGAAAGGCTCAACGCCTCAATTCTCTAAAAATATGTATCTACAAAAAAGTTCTGATTTTTTTTTTATACCTTCATTTGCTTCCCTTTTTGAAGGATTAAGTGGAATGTAATAGTCGTGATGAGGAGTAACCAGTTTGTAACATGGGACTGAATTCAGAGTACACCTGTGCAGGAATCCAGGCTGTTGCTTCTCTCGAGACGCACCCTGGACAGTTTGCGTGGCTCATTTGTGTCAGCTTCTTGGCGGCACATTGGCCAACTCAAAACTGGGGGCCAGCGGGGGAAGAGATGGTGACCCACGCGGCTTCAGCATCCCTGCCTTCCCCACCCCAATATTCTCTCAGCTTTTCCTCTCCTGATTTCTGACTTTTCTGTTGCTATGGATAATTTTTTCCTCAGGCACACCTAAGGAACCTATTTGTGGGTATGTATCCACAAAGGAGAAGGCAAAAGAAGAGGGTGGCAGAGGATGAACTGGTTAGATAGCATCACCGATTCAATGGGCATGAACTTGAGCAAACTCCAGGAGATAGCGGAGGACAGGGAAACCTGATGAGCTGGGGTTATAAAGAGTCGGACACAACTTTGCAACTGAACAACTGGAACAGTCCACAAATACATACCGCAGGTGGTAGATAATTACCAGCAAAAATTTTGAGTTTGGAGTTTCTGGCTTCTTCTTTTCCCCAACTAAGAACCTCACAGCCAAGCTGGAGTCAGATAGGCACAGTGTTCAGTGCGGTAGAAAGAGCTTTTGGAGACCTGGGTGAGCTGAGGTTATAGAGTAGACTCCATGCCCCGTAGGTCCAGAGCGAGACTGTTCATTCTCAAAGATGTCCACACGTTTTTATTCCCTTACCAATAATTTCTGTTAAGTCTGGGAAGGATTTTCCTGAAAGACTGAATCAGAAACTTGAACACATTCCCAAGGAAATCAGCCCTCAAACTCAAGCAGGAGCTACAGCTAGACCTTGTCCCTGTGTCCCTGTGAGGGACAGCTGACCAGCCCGGAATCCGCATGGGCGGACAAGGTCTCCTTCCTGTAAAGTGGGATGACAGTTACCCGCCTCCCTTGTCGAGAAGAATGAACGGGAGATGGCACATGAAGGCAGCACAGGTCCTGCCTTGCCAAATGATGCACACAAATGATGGCTGCATTTCTTCACAACAAAGAACCTGACAGCAGACAAGGGGTCCCTGGACCCCTGCCCCCTCAGCGCTCACCGACATGACCCAGGCTCTTCGCCGTCCTTGGTCCCACTCCTGCTTCAGGGCCTTGGTGCCAGCCAATCCCTGGGCCCAGAGAGGTCTGCTGGGGGCTAAATCCCAGCTGAGTCCTTCAGCTGCCATCTCTGCTCAAGTGTTGCCTTCCCAGTGAGGCCCGCCTGCACCCACTCCTGGGGGTTGCAGCCTACCCCACTGTGGACATTCCCAGTCCTGCTCACCAGTGCTCAGCCATCCCACTGACCCATTGTGCAGGGCACTGGTATCTTCTGTTTATTGTTGGCCTTGCCCCAGCTGGAATGTAAATTCTGCTAGGGCGGCCACTCTGACACCTAGAGCAGTACCTGGCACTTGACAGACACTCATCGAGGCATCATCGGGGAGAATGGAGGTGTATTTCCCACGTCTCTGTTATCACTGTCTTTTTAAATGCTTCACTCTGTTTTAAAAGTACTCATTCTAGTAAAAAACCAAGGTTGTAATTTCTCTAACATAGTTTTTCTTATAATAATAATAATAAAATGATCATGATGATTTTTTTTTCCAGAGTACCTTTCAATGTATGTATTACACCAAGGCTGCAAAGCATCTTCAAGATTAGCTGGTAGATGAGTCATCAGATCATCACATTAGAATGATCACGGAGCTCTTGCTCCAAAGAAATTATTGGTTTTCCCTGCTGGAGTGTGTGTGTCTCAAATGTATTCTCTTTCAGGGATAAGCTTAAGGACCACGATCAAGATATCAGCAAAGCACTCGCCAAACTAGATAAATCCAAAACGGGCTACATATCCTTGTGCAGGCTGCAGAAGCTGCTGCAAGAATGTGGCTGTTCTCTGAAGGAAGAGGAGCTGACTGATCTTCTAAACAGGTTTCCTTTGAGCAAGTTAACTGTGGTTCTCACAGCACTGAAAATCAGGCTGGTCATGTCGCTTTCATGAATTTTTCCTTCTCTGTCCACTCAAACAGCCTTTCGGCATTGAAGTAATCCCCATGCCACCAAAAATTGAGTTTCAACCTGTGTTCAGAAGTAAAACTATAATGTTGTACTCCCAGAACATTTATAAGCCAATGTGACTCAATTAAAAAAAAAAAAAAGAATGAGCCCTCTAATAATCCTCTGGTCAGGCTACGTTCTAATGGGTTTGAGTCAACCCAAAGCAAAATGAAAGCAACTTGACAAATACATAATTTTCCTGCACGTGTGTCCAGCAGCACAGTCATCATTTTTTCACGTTGTTTTTGTTTCACCCACGTTATTCATACTTTTGGGCAGGAGTCAAGTCATCCTGCAAGGCTTATGAAAAACAGTAGCCCTCTGCCCTGATGTCCCCCACCCCCACCTTCTCCTCCCTAGAGTCAATAACTTCCAGTGCTTTAAACACCTGTTTTTGGTACTTAAGTTGATAGTCGTAAATGACAAACTTAAACAGCAACTTACTGATTTTTCGCTTTTAAGGCAGTGTCTGTCGGCTTCCTATCAGGAAGATGTGGGTTTAACTCTTTTTCACCCATCGCATAATCACCAACCCCCTCACCCCCCCCAGCCTCCCCCACCCCATGGAAACCCACACAAATTTACCTCCATGGGCTCCCCATGTTGCCACGTCACAGTTTCCTGTGGTTCAGTGTTCAGGGTTTATATTACTGTGATGAAATGATCACTTTTCTTTTCCTGTGTAGCATTTTGTTTTCCCTGGAGTTAATCATTATTTTTTTCTATTTGCTTAGTTTCTTTGTACTTCTTATCATTAATTAAACCCCAGTTCATTCCCATTTGTGAAATCCCTTTCCAGTGTGTTCAGACACCTCAGCCAATCTGTCAGCTTCATCTTCTCGGATGTCCCTTTTCATGTTCCTCAACTCTCAGAAATTTTCTTGATTTGTTTCATTAATGAGTTCCTCTCCTGTTTGTTTCTTTCTGAGCCTCCTACTGTTATTGACTAGTGAGCCACTTAAAGTGTCTCCCAGTATTTTAAATCTTTCCTGTCCTCCATCTCTTTTTCTTTTTGCTCCACCTTCTGGGAGATTTTCTCAGTTTTAGTTTGCAAGCCTTCTTTTGAGATTTTTATCCCTGCTAATCATACTTTTCATATTTTTAATTACCAGCACATGTTTTTAATTCTCAGAATATTCCTTTTCTATAGCATCCTGTTCTTGTTTCATGGATATACTAGTTCATTCCTCTGAAACTATTAACAATAGATTTTTTAAAGTTTTCTTCACTTGAGAAATGTTGCTTCTCTCCTCAGTGTTGCTTTTTCCTTCCATCTTCCATGTTAGACACTTTCCTCAAAAATATGCCCCCAATAAGGGTGAGATACTAAGAAGCAGATTAAAAGTTCTGCACAGATAGGTAGAGCTAGTCAGCTTTGGTTTGAACTACTTTGGCAGGGTAATCTGGCAGGTAGTTTCCTTGGAAGACTCCCAGTGTCAGAATCTTTAAAACTTTTCTTTTGGACTCGTCAGATTTCCCAGGGACTAAGGTTGCCAGGTAAGACATAAAATGCTATGTTAAATGTAAATTTCAGATGAACAGGTTTTATTTTGTTTTCGTTTTTAGTGTATGTTCCATGCAATATTTGGTATATATTTATACTAAAGTTATTTTTGTTAATCTGAAACCCAGCTTGCGGGGCCCCTCCCTCAGGCTCTCTGACTTAGCCTGGGCCCTGAGAATCTGCATTCCTAACAAGGTCCTGGGTGATGCTGACGCTGCTGGATCAGAGCACCCTGAGAACCACTGTTTGACACCTTTTAAAAACTTCTCCTTCTGTCATTTTAGGAGGAAGAGAGCTAGTTATGTGCTTTTGGGCCACTTTAACTGCAAGCCTTATCCTCTTGTAATTTTGAATCAAAATAATTCATTTGACTGCCCCTCGTCAAACTGCTTCCACTTGCAGTTTCTAACCTGCCACGTTCCATAGGTGTGCAGGCTGGCAGTTCTATGACTGAGCACCTGGATCTCACGTTCCTCTCTTTGTGAGGTGAGGGTATTAGCATTCCCTCTCTTCCCCCTAAAAATTGTGAGCAGTTGCTCCAGAATTTGCAGCCCAAGTGAATAACTAGCCTAAGTCCCAGGTCAAGTAACACGTCACTACTTCTTGGGAGGTGCAGGCGCCTTATTACAGAGTAAGTATTCCCAAGTCCTATCTCCTGTTCCTTATAATAGGGGTCCTTAAACCCAGAGCCACAGACTGGTACTGGTCCACAGCCTGGTAGGAACCGGAGCGCACAGCAGGAGTTGAGTGGTGGGCGAGCTAGCAAAGCTTCACCTGCCACTCCCCAACACTCACATCACCTCCTGAATCATCCCCACCTCCATCATCAATGGAAAAATTGTTTTCCACGAAACTGGCCCCTGGTGCTAAAAAGGTTAGGGACCTCTGCCTTGTAACATTGCTCTTATTCACCTCACTTGTCCATTTGCTATAATCACCCAATACATTGTTCTTGTAACATTGAGCAAACAATGGGTTATTAGACCAACTAAGAATAAGAAACATAAAAGATATTATTATTTTTAAAATATTTATTTATTTATCTGGCTGTTCCGGGTCCTCGTTTTGGTACTTGGGATCTTCTATCTTCATTTCAACATGTTGGATCTTCAGTTGCTGCATGTGGGATCTAGTTCCCCGAGTAGGGGTTGAACCTGGGCCCCTGGCATTGGGAGCATGAAGTCTTAGCCACTGGACAGCCTGGAAGTCCCTCAAAGATATCATTTTACCTTCATTTATTCCTTCTCCCATCCTCTTTCTTCCTTTAGGTAGATCCATGTTTCTGGCTCTTTGATTTTCTTTCTCTCAGAAGAATGTGTTTTAGCATTTTTGAAGGCCAGGGTGATTGTTTGTCAGAGAAGGTATTTATTTCTCCTTCACTTTTGGAAGGTAAGTTTCACTGAATATAGAATTCTAGGTTGGTGATTTATTTTTCTTTCAACATTTTAAATATTTCAGTCCACTATCTTCTTACTTGCATGATTTCTGATGAAAAACCCCATGTAATTCTTATCTTTGTTCCTCTATAGATAAAATTTCCACCCTCTCTGGCTTCTGTAAAGATCTTCTCTTTGTCTTTGATTTTCTACTATTGCCCAAGTTACTACTTACGTATTCCTACTAGCTTACAGCTCCAGAGGTCTTTGTTCCAGGAAAGCAGACCATGTCTGTAGTTCTCTGTGTTCACCCATCTCTCCAGATTTGGAGGTTTTGTTTTGCCCTGTGACCTCAATTTTCTGATGGGACCAAGGAAGACCATTGGTTTTCAGTTTGTTCTGCTTCCTTCTATCTTAAGGATGAGAGCGACCCTTCCAAGTTCTTAGGCGTAGAGCCCCCCACCCTCTTTCTGTCACTTTTTCTCTCCATGTCCCACCTTTTGTCAGCTACAATATTTTTTTTGCAAAAGCTAGTTAACTTTTGCGTGGCCTACAGCCACAACCAGGTCCTCTTCTGCTTGATTCATAGGTTGATTATAAAACTCAAATGCCATTAAACAGCGTTTCATAATTATGACTGTGTACATATTCATAATTCATAGTATTCAATGTCCAAGAAATGAATGAAAATTAGCTTTTTTCTCAGCGGCTCTACCCCTGGGCCTCCGTGTCCACCTCATCGTAGGCAAACCTAGGGACACTGTGCATCTTTCTTAAGTCATTTGGGGAAAGGCTGTAAATGAATATGTACAGAGTCATAGTTATGAAATGCTGTAGACTCTGCTGTAAACTACTTCCTAGAACAGTCACCCTACAATAGGGTGATTTCTTTAACCATCGCTGTTTTCTGAAGTGGGGTTCAGTGTTTTCTGAAGTTCGACATTGTCAGCCTTCAGCTCTCCCCAGCATCTGCCCTAACTTCCGGTTCTCTCCAATTTCCCCTGGGTTCCCTCTGCCCTAGAGCCTGGCTCCTTACCTCCTGTTCCAGATCACCACCAAGAGCCTCCTAGACTGTCCAGGGTTGGAGCCCCTGTTGCTTACGCCCACATCTTTTCATTTCTAAATTTGCATTCTTACTTTGCTGGAGTATTTCCTGGAGTAATTTCCTAAGAAAAGGGGGGGACAGGAAAACAATTTTCTCAGCTCTTTGTCTGAAAATGTTTTTTGTTTTCCTCTGCGCAGATTGTTAGCTTGCTGGAACATAGACTCCTAGAGAGCAGGTCATTTTCCCTTAAAATTTTAAAGGCTAGTGCTCTATTGTCTGTCTGTATGTGTATGTACATGTGTATGTATACATGTATGTATATGCATGTACATGTAAGTGTATGAGTGTGGATGTGTGTGTGTGTGTGTGTGTGTAGAGAAAAGAAGGACCATTTCATCCTCAAGTGCCTGTATCCTCTCTTCTTCTTTAAATAGGGTCTCCTCTCACTGAATCTATTTCTAGCTGAACATGAATTCAAATGCATTCAGTGAATAAATCACAAAAAATAGCACCAGATAAATAATCCACTAAATGATTACAAGAGACTCTTGTTAAAATGTAGTTAGGCCTGATACTTTCGTAAACAACACAAGGGCTGTGGAATTTCTGTAGTCCACCTGTCAATGGGGTGATCAACTTTTTTACGAGTTGAAACCTTAATAAGGATCCATCGCTCAGTTGCTTGTTTCTTCTCAAAGACCTCTTGATGATAAACATCTCTGTTATTTATAATTATATGTAGATTATTCTTTTCTAGATCCAAAATAGACTTTTCTAAATAATACTGAGATTAGCATATGCATTTGATTTTATTACTAAATTTTAATACCAAGTTGGCAATTTACCCTGCCGATGAAATGGAGCTGATTATCCTCTTCCTCGGCGTCTCGGCCGCGCGAGCCAGCGACGCGGGGCCCGTGGAAAGCAGCTCTGCAGCTGTGGTTGGAGAAACGGCTCTTGGCTCCTTCTCTTTAGAAGCCGCTATTCCAGTCACTGGAAACTTTCCTCTCCACTTCCTGGCGTTCCGAGCTGTTCTTTGACACACGCTCCAGCCTGCAAAAGAACATGTAGGGGTTAAGATGCCAGTGATCCCCAGGGAATCTGTTACAGAAACGGAAACTTTGAGTGCCATCAAGCTGTGTTTTGCATTATTTTACATCTTTAATAAATAAGCTCTATAGTCTCATGAAACTTGGATTTGCTCTCTCAGAGTCTTCTTTTAGAATTAAAGATATTTTTTCTGCATGTTGGAGTGGAGCGCAGGAGCCTCTTTTTCTACGTGGATGTCCTTGTTGAGACACACACACAGATGGAATTTCTTTTTAAAATATTTTTATTTACTGATTTATCTGCCGCGTCGAGTCTTAGTTGGGTCACGTGAGCTCTTTTGTTGTGGTACTCGGATTCTCCAGTTGTGACGTGTGGCCTTAGTTGCCCTGCAGCACGTGGGATCTTTGTTCCCCAACCAGGGACCGAACCTGCATCTCCTGCCTTGTAAGGTGGATTCTTAACCACTGGACCACCAGGGAATTGCTATTTGAGAAAATACTAAGCTGTGTAGGTTTTTTAAAAAAAAAAAAAAGATGTTTTGGGTGCTCTCAGCTTGACAACATAGTTTCAACCACTCTTTGATGAAGAATTTAACATCTATTTTACTCAGCCCCTCTTTTCCTTGTCAGTTGCTCTGACATACTTCCCCGATTTCAGAGCCCCTGCCGTTTCTCTGGACCATTTCTCAGTGAGGGCCCTGGCCAGCTAAGGCCTCGAGGAACACAGCCCCGGCCCCCACCGCCCAAGTCCTGCCTCCATCCCAGCTCTGCCATCACTGTCAGACGCATCTCCCCAGATCACGTCTCCGCACACATCACGTTCATGCTGAGGCTCCTGCATCTGCCCCACCACAGGGCCGGATTCCTTAAGCCAGTCCCCCACCCCCACCCCATGCTCTTCAACCCCATGAGCCCGACTGTCCAGCCTTCAAGACTCAAGAGCTTCAGGGCGGCGTGGGCTGCGGCCCCACCAGCAGCAGTGGCCCCGAAGCCCTTCCCTGAGTCCTCGTGTAATGGCATAGCTGACCCACGTGCATGCACCTACAAGCCAGAAGAGGGCGTCTCACCTTTAGTCACGTCCTCCCCACTGCTTTATTCCCAGCGGGTGTTTGTTGACTGAGTAAGTGATGGCGTTTCTAACTAATATATTATTTTCTTTCTTTGGGGACAAGTTGGGGAATTGGCTGGCACAATAACTCCATCAATTACCTTGACTTCTTGCGAGCGGTGGAGAGCAGCAAGCCGGCAAGACCTCAGCCCCAGGAGAAAGAGGAGAGCATGCCGATTAATTTTGCAGCCCTCAATCCAGAGGAGGTTCTGAAGAACATCCAGGAGGTTGTTGCCGCCTCCAATCTGGCTTTGTCAACGGTACGACAGACCACACACGCCTTTACTGTGGGAACTGAAGTTCTGGCACCATGCCAGTTCCTGGAAACCACCTCTCAAGCCAGCCCCTCCTCCTGGGCCCCTCCACCTCCCTCCACTCTCCTGGGGCATCAGAACTCAATGGTGGGTCGGGATCAGACTGTTCATGTGAGCACGTGTGTGTGTCCATTTCTGCTCTGTGCAAAGCTACCATGATCACACCCAGCATGTGTTGTGTGAGGCCGAAGCACTCGCCGCCAGCAGAGGCAGGATCTGCTGTGAGGGCAGGACTTTCTGGGCAAAGAGGGCAGAGGATGGAGGCCTGAGGTGAGAGTGGGCTCCTGGGCCCATGGGGGTGGGCGATGCCATCTCAAGGCAGCCTTGAAGAGGCTACCCAGGGCAGGGCTGTGGCCAAAGACTCACTGTGACCAGGAGCCCCAGAAGTGTGAGAAGGGAGTCCCCCTGGTACGCTGACATTGAGGCTGACATTTCTTGACCCCGTGGGGTATGTCAAGACCTGGCCTACATGGGGATAGTGCCGTGGGGGGCGTCCTCGGAAGACAGTGCGTGGGCCATGCTCCTGGCGAGGAACTGGTCCCCCTCGAGGGTCCCCACGTGAGCTGCCCCCTGCAGCAGGTGTGGGAGGAGGCAGTGCCGTGTGCAGAGGGCAGGCCTTGCCGCCTAATGAGATGGTGAATCCAGAGCCACCCATGCGATGCCGGGCACACGGTCCAGACAGCACAGTGAGAGCAGGGCTGCCTCCATGTCTGCGATACACAGACCCACAGACCCGCCCAAACACCCAGGCCTGGGCTGTCTAACCCCCTCGGCACCAAAGGCAAGCTGGGCTCCTGGGTCCAAGCGTCCGGGGTCAGGGGGAGAGACGAGAGGCCAGGGGCAGCCCAACCAGCCTGTGACTGTTCTGGAATGCCAGCGAGCGTGGCCTTCCTCCCAGACAGCAGAGATGGTCTGCATGTAGGAGTTCACGATGAGGATCTGACACTTTTGGGCCTTTTTTTTTTTTTAATAACTATCTAAAGATCACAGATTAGTATGACCTCGCTGTGGGTCAGCTGGAATCCCGTCTATATACCCTGTCGACACCAGGTTGCCCTGGCCCAGGGGTCACCTCGTGAGCATTGCAAACTCAATGTGCACAGGGGGCCAGGAATAAAGAAGTGATGCAGGGGTTGGGGGTGGCCGCAGCAGGCTGGGGGCACAGCCCTGTCCAGAGGGCAGCTTCTGCTCAGCACCCCCGCCGACCACCCACTGCTGAGCCGAGAGATGGTCCCAGTTCAGCTAGATCTTTGCATTTTTCATGAGCAGCTATGAAATCTCCTGATTTCTAAATGTCAGCACGTGTTTCAGATCTGTCAGAGGCACCGTGCAAGCCAGATAAGTCCACGTGCAGGGCGGCCCTGCCCTCTCCCAGCTCAGGGTGGCTCCACGCCACCCCTGTCGGGGTGGTTCTCAAACAGGTCCATGGAAGCTGCGGGAGGAGCCCCAGTTCTCACTCCCGAGAAACACTCCTTAGGAGGCAAGGTTTCAAGCAGGAGAGTAAGATTCTCTGGCCACGAGACTGCAGGTGGCCTGAGTGGGGAGGGTGGCCTTTGTGGCAGGGAGGGAAGGAAGGAATGATGTATCTGAGGAGAGGGGTCAGCAAGGGGACAGAGACACATGCGGCATCTCCTCAGGTCACGGGGGACCCATCTCGATGCAGCCTCTTATTTCTGAAATGACGCAGCAGCACGTTGTATATCTGTGCAGAGTCTATAGCTCCCTACGCCTTTGCATGTCTGAGCCTCCCTGCCCCCAGCCTGTGGCTTGTCAGGCTGGACTGACACACGAGGAAGCCACCAGCCCCCGGGGAAGTGCGGGTCCCGTGGCCACACTGAGCCAGACCCTAGCTCACCCCTGAGGTCCACGGAGCCTTGCGGCTCCACGGGGCCTTCTAACGCCCTCGGGACAGGATGCTCAGTCAGCGCCCTTCATCTGGAGGGTCATTCCCCTTAACAACCTGCTGAGATCCACTATGCGAGGTACCTGGGACAGGTGTGTCTTCAGGCCTGCCGTAGTAGAACTTAGACCAACCCGAGTTCTGAAGTCGCGGCTTTTATACTGAAGACGTTCAGCGCAGAGAGGTTGAGGGCTTACCGTGGGTAACACAGCCAAGGTTCAAAGTCGACCTCCCGGCCGTGGCGCCAGAGGCTTCCCACCGTCGCTGGCTGTGTCGTATCCCCACAGGCAAAGGCAAGCTCACAGCCAGACAGCAATTTGAGGTTAATTTGGTGACACGCATAACACCACCCCCTGGACCGATGGGGGTGCCTAGTTAGTCCTGAGTGACAATTAACCACAAGGGAATTTGGGTTTCGGTCTGCAAGCACGTTCAATTCTCACTTAAGAAACTAAGATCTTGACCTGCGCCTTGATATAGGTTTTCTAGCGCAAGAAAAACGAATGATTTTGTTTCAACAGATGGGGGAAACGTGCTTCCTTTTTATAGCAAATGTTTGCACTTTGGTGTGACTGCTGTTCCGTTGGGTTGACACTCTTCCCCAGCTCCTCCAGCACAGATGTCGGTGGTGGGGTGTCCCTGGGAAGGAAGGCCGTGCGGGCTCTGGCCAAGGGGAGGCAAAGGACAGCAGCCTCAGGGTTCAAGCCCTAGGGTGGGGATGGGAGGGGTGGTCCCCTGTCTGCTCCTCCTGGCCATACTTCTGGCGTTAGACTCCTATCACGAGACCCCTGCTCTACATCCCAGTGCAGTGGAATTTCATCTGAGCCTCTAGTTATGAATGATTCCTTCAGGAGCTCGAGTTTAATGATGAAGAGACCTCAGGCAGGTTCCTTCACTGCTCGGCTTGAGACCAGTGAGGGTGGGGCTCCTCTTTCACTCCTCTTCCTCTTCATATCCAGGTTGGAGGGTAGAAAGTGAGTTTCCCCAACAACACATTGGCTCCTATACCAGACGCCCCTTCTACCTGTGTCTCAGTCCTGGTGCAATTATTTAGTAATTTAGAATCTACAGGGAACTCCCATTCACTTGATTTCATTTGCATTCCGAAAAGCAATACTTAAGAAAAATATTTTTGAAATATTTATTTGATTGTAATATCTGCTTTTTTTTTTATTGTAGGCATTTTATGCATTGGATAAAGAGGACACTGGGTTTGTAAAGGCTTCGGATTTTGGACAGGTTCTTAAGGATTTCTGTTACAAACTAACAGATAACCAGTATCATTATTTTTTGAGAAAACTCAGACTTCATCTCACCCCCTACATAAATTGGAAATATTTTCTCCAGAACTTCGGCAATTACGTTGAGGAGGTAAGAGTGTCTGCAGCACATAAGCATTTCTCTTTGGAAAAGGGCTAAAATTAGTCTTGGCAAAATAGATAATTGATTAAAACCGTGTCACATAAATCGGCAACCGCCTGAGTTAATTAGCTTATTATAAATGAAAAGTTGATATTGATTCTACGTCGAGTGTCAGAAGGTACATATGTATCCTTTACTTCATTGAAATGTTATTTTATTTTACTGATTTTTGAAGAAGTTTAGGAGAGGCTTCAAAGTTCTGGGAGTCATAGGTCCCTGAAGATGATCTAGTGTCCAGAGAAGTCAGGCCCTGAGGGAGTCAGGACCCACTTAGGAGACCCTTGTTGGGGACCCACTGTGTTCCAGGCCCTGGGCCATGCAGCAGCCAAACCTCGGGTAGGGGTCAACCTGGTTGTGGCGGGGTCCTGGGGGAAGTCTGAGAGGGCTTCCTGGAGGAGGGTGGGTGGCTGACCACAGGGCTCTCGTTGCTTCCTGGGACCACTTCTCTGGCTGCATGAACTGTCCCTCCTTAGGCTGTTTCCTGCATCTCTAACTGTAAATGCACCAACATCAGTAGTGACAATCACAGGCTACTTTCAGTGAACTTGGATTTCTTTGGTCACCATTCTGTGCTGAGTGAGAGGGTGCCATGGTCCCTGCCTTCATGGAAGGGGAGACAAAAACAAATATGAAAAGTACAAAAATAATGCAGCAGCTAAATCGCAACAGGCTTGTGATGGAATGCATTTAACTGCAACCCCCCCCCACCCCCCCGCCACCAGCTACACACACACACACACATACACACACACACACCATCATAGCTGGATTCTCCTTGCCTGGAGAATTCCATGGACAGAGGGGCCTGGCAGGCTATAGTCCATCGAATCACAAAGAGTCGGACACGACTGTAGAGACTTAACACACAGGCACACGTAGCTGGACGCTTGGGTCATTTCTGACTGCACACATTTGTATACAATCAACGTCTGAGTCCATAAATCCTCAGTCACTAACGTGGGATAAACTCTTGAAAGTGAGATTACCAGAGCAAACAGTATGAGCATTTTAAGGCCCGAGGCTCGATACAGTGATCATGAGAGCGGCAGACTCTGTGGGCGCGGCGCTGCTCTTAGCCCTTTACACGGGCGAACTGGTGCAATTCTTCTGCCATCACTAAGCGGCACGTGGTAGCAATATCCCATTTCATAGACGAGAACACTGGGTGCAGACATCAATTCATTGTCCACAGTCACCCCGGAGGTGGGTGGCAGAGCTGGTTAGTGACCCCGGAAGCCTGGCTCCCGACTCCAGGCTTCTAAATGCTGTGCCAGCTCCTCTGGGGACTGTGAATATTTTCGTCTTTGCCATTTAGATGGTCATTCCTAACAAAATGTACTATTGTGTTGCCTGTTTTAAACGTTACATCAAATTCTGTCTTCAGAGCTCTAGTTTTTCTTGCTGTACTATCACGAATTTAAGATTTATCCCTGTCGTTCCATGGGCTTCAGTTCACTCACTGAAGCTGCTGTAGAGCTAGCCAGTGAAGTGGGAAGTGGATCCATTCCGTTGAATGGGCAAACCCCGTTCGGTTGTCCTCCTGCTCACGGCGGGCCGGTGGTTTGCGGTTTTCTCTGTAGCAAGCAGAGCCCAGTCGGGCTTCTGTGGCCGTGTCCTTCGCACACTCAGGGTCACTCTACGTGGACCGACTGGGTCGGGGAGGGGGAGGGAAGGCACAGGTTCAGCTCCACTGACACCCCCACGGTGGCTGCGGCAATCGGCGTGTACTCTGGCCGGCCCTGCAGGAGAGCTCCCCACGCGCCATATCCTGGAGCCCTTGGCATTATCGAGATTTCATTTCTGCTGACACTTTCGAAGTTATCAGCCACCCAGGCTCCCTCCTCTGGGAACTGCCTGGAAGGGCCCCGCTTCTTTGCTGGGTGGTCGTTGTGAACATCTCCTCCTGATCCATGACTGGTCTTTTCTCTTTGTTTATGGTGATGCTCCCTATTTTTATGTGACTTACACCTGTTTGCTGATTTTAAAAGAAACACCTGTTGAGAAAATTTTGGAAAATACAAGTGTAAAAAAAAAAGAAAGAAAACAGTCATTTAACCCCATGATGATGGTGCAACAGGAACAAGCTCCATCCTGCTGAATGAGGCCTTCTGAGCTCCAGGCCCACCCGGCACATCCCTCACCTGGGATGAGGGAGGGGATGGGTGGAGCAGGTGGGCTCCGGAAGTCAGGTACCACCCGCCTGCTTCCTCAGCAGGGTGGACGCCAGGCAATTCAGCTTCCAAGCTGGTCTTCTTCCCAGGGCCCACGGGCTGCTCTGGAGAGCTTATTGGTCTATTTCTAGTGCATTCCCCCCCCCCCCCCCCCCCCGCCAACAATTCTTCTACTGTGGTGAAATACATACACTTTAAGTGTCACCATCTTATCCTTTTCTAAGCACACAGCCCTGTGGCTTTACGTCCACTCATGTTGCTGTGTAACCACTGCCAGAACTCTCTTGATCTTGCTAAACCAAGCCTCTGCCCCCATTAAACACTTAACTCCCTACCCCTCTCCCCCAGGCTCTGGCAAACACCGTCCTGCTTTCTCTGTGAACCTGACAACTTTGGGTGCCTCGGATGAGTGAAATCATACAGTATTTGTCCTTTCGTGACTGGCTTAGTTCACTAAGCATAATGCCTTCAGCGTTCATCCTTTTTGTAGCACATGTCAGAGCGCCCTTCCTTGTTAAGTATCATAATATCCGTTGTATGGATAGACTGTATTTTGCTTATCCGTTCACCTATCAGCCCACACTTGGGTTGCTTCCACATTTTAGCTCCTGTGGATAATGCTGCCGTGAACCTGAACGTGCAGATCGAATGCATGTTTTTACACAGTGGCGGTAACGCTGTAGATGTAATCACATATCTTGCTTTTTTTCCCCTTAACATTGCATGTCACTTCAGGTTCTTCCAAACGTAAGTTAAATGTCTATATAACATTCCATCAACTCTTAATTTTTAGGTATTTAGGGTTTTTTCCCCCAGTTTTTTAGATTGTAATATACTTTGCGGTGAACACTTTGTATGTCTATGTCCACATTTTGGATTTTTTCTCCTAAAGAAAGAAACCGAGAAATAAAATAACTGGATTCAAAGGATAGGAATACTTTTATTGATCTTGAAAGCAGCCCTATTTAAAGAAAATATTTTTTTTTTTCCTGTGAGGTTGCATTCTATGAAATTGCCATCTTTAGAGCCCTAAATGATTGACTATTGACAATTTTATATGGTTTAAGCTAATAGTGGTAGTAGAAGCTGTTTGTATCTATTTACATGATTTGGAGCGCAGCAATCTTTGTGATGGAGAAAATTAAAGTCACCCCTGGGGATAAAGTGTTAGCAGTTTGGAATGAAAGTGTTAATCACTCAGTCCTGACTCTTTGCAACCCCATGGACTCTAGCCTGCCAGGCTTCTCTGTCCTTGGGATTCTCCAGGCAAGGATACTGGAGTGGGCCGCCATCCAGGGATTTGTCCTTTCCGACCCAGGGATTGAACCTGGGCCTCCTGCATTGCAGGCCATCTGAGCCACCAGGGAAGCCCAGTGTGATGGTATATTTCCCTCTAGTCTTCTTCCCGATACAGATAGCCTCTGGCAGCGGGGTCAAGGACAGGGAGCATGCGCTGCTGAAATGGGGGGTTGTTGGGGATTTTCCTCAACTCTGAAAAGACTCTTTTTTTAAACATTTATTATTTGTATCAAAGTAGTATATGGCCATACAGGAAAAAAAATGGAATTGTTGCAAAAGATTTCAGAGCAGAGACCACTTGATCCAGGGTTCACCCCAGTCCCATGCCACAAAGCAGTCCCTGTGACCCCTGCTGCACCTCTCTAGCTGCACCTCCCTGTCCCTCAGCTCCTTGTTCCCCCATTTCTTAACCACAACCCCCGCCCCTGCCGCCAAACTTTGACCGGTTCCCACCCCAGCCACCCAGCCTCTCCTCTGGGCCCGAGCACGTCCCTCCCGGAGCTGCCTCTTCCCCTCCCGTGACATCGCTGGCATTTCCGCGTCAGCAGTGTGTCTCTAAAGCGCGGATCTCGTGGGATGTGCCCCGTCCCACCCACCTTGTCCATCAGCCAGGGCTTTCTGTGGGCCACCCTATATCCTAGCAAGAGAGACAGACGAGCAATGAGAACATGTATCAGATGTCAGAATCTGATCTGTGCTGTGGGATCAGATAAGGCTGGGCAGAGGAAGGCCCGGTGAGAAGGGGACGTCTGAGCTGAGACCCTGCGGAGGGGAGGGAGGGAGGGAGGCACGTAACCTCTCGTGGAGGGGGCCGCCCTGGAGAGCCCAGCTGGCTCAAGATTTGGCGGCTGCCTGGGCTGGGGCGAGGGGCAGGGCAGAGGGGGTTAGTAGCAGGGGCCCTGGGAGCGATGGGGCGGGCGGCATCGTCGCACTCTGAACCGCATGGAGACCCAGAGCAGGTTTGGGGAGAGGAGTGCCATGGCCATGAGGGTCTCAAGGAGAAGACGCGGGGGTGGGGGCCAGCAGGGAGGCCGGCGTGCCCTGGGGAGGGGGGGGGCGTGCTGGCGGGGCCCCTTTGGCAAATGGAAGGCGAGAGACTGAGTCAGGAGCAGCCCTTTGACGGGAGGGGGCAGGGGGACAGGTGTCCTGGCCATCGGTCTCACCGACGCCCCATCACGGGACTCGTGGCGGCTTCCAGGTCTCCAGTTGCTACAGCGTCTCCTTGCCAAGCACACGTGAGCACGTGCCCAAACCCTTCCCGCGGCCCCCCGCCGGCCACGCGGAGTCCTCGTGAGCTCCGTCCAGAGGTCGCACTGTCAGCAGCGGAGGAGGCCCGTCCCTGCTCACGGGTCCCTCTGAGCACCTCTGCCGGCTCTGGAGTCCCCGAACCCAAAGGGTGGCGAGTGGGGTGTTTGCAGAGCCTCTAGTATTGCCCCCTGCTCCCCCCACGCTCGCCTACCTGACCTCATCTCGGAGTCCCCTGCGCCTCCGGAAGCACCTTGCCGAACAGTCTTAAGAGGAGGCTTTAGAACTAATTGTGACGCAAGTGACGGCAGGAAGTGTGCTTCGAGGCAGAAGGGGCCTGGGGGCTGCAGGGGCCGCAGCAGGGACGCCGGCACCCCCCCCCCTCCCCCCCCCCGCCATGGCCCACTGCTCAGCCCTCCTGCTCTCCCCGTCTGCGTGCACCAGGCGCTTGGGATGAAATGGGGAGCGGGTGTGGAGATGGAGGTGCCTTTACCAGAAGAGCAAGCTGAGGCTGGGACTGCTGACCTGAAGGACATGGGGCCCGGGGCCACCACGGATGTTCAGGGCACGTCCGTCTGCTGATGGGGGACGGGCAGGGGCAGACCACCGGGGCCCCGCACCCCCTTGCTCCAGAATTCGGGCCCCAGACCCTGGAGACTTCTCAGCAGGGACGTGGGTCGGCTCCCATGAGGGTAGACTGGGACGGCGAGGCAGCTGTGGACGAGCCGGGATCCCCGCCCCTACCTGGGGGCAATTTCGGAAGTCTAATCGCGGGCTGATGAGCCTTCTTGACAGAAGGAAAAGAAGTTAACTAACAACAGGAACAGTTAATGCATCCTCCCCGAGCTCATTAAATACGACACCAGCCATCCCTTCCTCTAGGGGATGCACGGGCGGCAAGTAATTAAAAGGAGATTACAGAAATGTAATTAAGGCAGTCGGGACCTCTCCTCGCAGAGGAAGTTCGCCGTGAATAATCCCCGGCTGAACTGAATCCGCTCTTGGAGAAGGGACAGCTGGAAAGGTAGGGGCGGCGTCGCGAGAGGCCTTGCGGGAGCTGGAAGCACCCGGAGCGTAAAGACGGCGACGTCACCCATCTCTTAGATTGGGTGCCAGATGCCCCCCCAGACCTGTATAGATCCATCTCCTGTGTCCATCACACACTGCAGGGGAAAGCCCTTCAGCTCCCATCACACCAGATGCTGCGGTACTTCCAGATCCCAGGGTGCAGCTGAACCCTGGCGTTTCGGCTCCCCGCTGCCCCATGACTCACCCCTGAAGCGCTCCTCAAAGTGTGGGCGGGGGCACGGCCAGTACAGATCCACCATCCTAGCATCGGCTCTGCGCATGGGCCCTGCGTCCCCCTTGGGGACCCCGCACCACCACCCAGCCAGGAGCCCGCCAGCTGCTGACCACCGAGGCAGGCACCGGTCAGCTTTGCCAGTTGGGAGCATCAGGCCAGAGTCAGCATGAGAAGCACTTGCCCAGGTGGCACCAAAGAGGAGCAAGGAGCTATTATGAACACCAGAATGCTCCCAGGGCCTCGGTTGCAAATTAAAGAAAGAGAAAACAGGATAAGCCGTGGAAGTCAGCCCCAACACCTTTATCGCAAGATTCTCACAAGCCGGGTGAAGATGTCACCTGAGTGTCTGCCCTCAGCAAATGCCTCTTGTTCACTTCTGGGAAAAACATTTCACTTTCAAAAAGCTGCACGCGAGCTATGTAGAGTATCACCTTGTTTTTAGAAAATCATTTCTGTTTAACGTTTAAGTCTTAAAGTGAAATTTCAGTATCCTCTGTGAATATAAAATAATCCTCTGTCTGCTCAGAGCAGACAGAATTTTTAAAAGACACAGTAGGAACCCATATAAAATCTTTCTACTTTATTACCATGGAAATAATGGAATTTTTAACAAAGCTCATCCTTATTCAATGCAGAGTAATTATTTTGCCACATTTTAGCTAACTGAGACCCAATGAGATCAGTCCTTACCTGGTGTTTATAATATATCACCTCTAAAGTTATCCAGTGAGAGGTTAAGCAACTTGGAGATGATTTTTTTTTCCAAGGGAGAATTTAAGATTGTAGTTTTCAACCAAAGAAGAGACCGTAACCCACATCAAAATGGTTGTAATCTTTCATGAGCATCATGTTTATATTAGTTGCCAACCGTGTTACTTTGATTTATTTTTCTTTTTATTGTAAATATAATGGTGTCCATGTATTTTTAATGAATATTGTAAAGAATGGGGACATTTCCTTTTCAGGAAAAGGCCCGAAGATTATTGGAAATAAATTAAAGAAATTATTAAGATATGCCATTCCAGTTATTTACTCTTTCCCCTGATGCCAAAAAAAAATCCAAGCGCTCTAGATCTAATTTGGGGGATTTTTGAATGTTTCCCCTAAATTTCACTCACTTTCCACTAGTACCTGCTGTTATTGTTGTCCTGGGGACGGTTAACGACACGGCAGCTTGGGAGGGGTAACGCAGGTCACTTGGACACTTGGGGTGGCCTTGTGACCGTGCAGGGTGCGGGGCTCTGGGCCACCGTGCCTGAGCGAGAGGAAAACAAACGTAGCCAGCCGCCTGGATTGAGATGACACCGTCACACCAGAGGAGCAGTCAGGGGCCACCCTGCTCGGGTCGCCTGGCCACCCGTCAGCGTGACGCACTGTCCTTCTCATGAGGTTAAATCCATGCGCGCACGCTAAGTTGCTTCAGTCGTATCTGACTCTGTGACCCCATCGACTGGGCTCCTCTCTCCATGGGATTCTCTTAGGCGAAAACACTGGAATGGGTTGCCACGCCCTCCTCAGGGGATCTTCCAACCCAGACATCGAACCCGAGTCTCTTTCTTCTCCTGCATTGGTAGGCGGTTTCTTTACCACTAGCACCACCTGGGAAAAACCCAGTCCTCCCAAACCCGAGTGGTTGAAGCACCCCACAGCCCAGGGCCCCACCTAGATCTGAGCTTCCAGTTGGAAGGAGGAGCAGTCACCCCACCCCCGCCTTCATCAGCTTCCAGGAGGGGTGGGCAGTCGGGGGACTGGGCACCTGCTGCTCTCGCAGCTGCCAGGTGGGCCCCGGCTGGAAGCAGGACGGGCTCGCCCGCCAAAGCAAACTCAGCCTGGTCTCCACGCGTCTTGCAGAAAAGCGAAGGGGCCGTGCCAGGCTTGCAGTCACCTGAGCCCGCACACCGCCAGCAGGGCCGGCCTCAGCCCGTCTCCAGCGGGCCCGGGGCAGCGCCGCCAGCGCCTCACGAGCATTCCCCTGGTATCCGGGCTGGCGTTCCCTCCTGATTGCTACCCTGGGCGGGACGCTTTCTGCCTGTTCAAGTAAGCAGACAGTGGTATAGCCTGCCCCAGAGACTCTCACTCATTTCGTCCCTCCAGGGATTTGTGATCCAATTCAACCGCCGTGTTTGGATCAGTTAAACACCAGCATTGAGCTGTACTACTGATCCTACAAGGTCGTGACCATATCAGGAAGCCAGGAGTCAATCCAGGAAGTCATTGTCCCAAGCAGGCCTTGCAGAGCAAATCCAGGATGGCACTCATGTCTTAATTGTTTCCGTGTACCTGCGTGTCTGGCTTGGAGGGGAGCTGCTTGGGTTCTGGCTTTACCTGCCCCATTCAACTGGGAGCTTCTTACCTCCCCACATTTAGCAAATGTGAACGACGATGTGCCAGGCCCTGGGCCAGCCCTGGGGTCCAGGCTGGTGGGATGACAGGTGAG
Organism: Cervus elaphus; assembly: GCF_910594005.1. Classification (NCBI taxonomy): domain Eukaryota; kingdom Metazoa; phylum Chordata; class Mammalia; order Artiodactyla; family Cervidae; genus Cervus; species Cervus elaphus. The sequence goes on from NC_057836.1 coordinate 5,819,650, forward strand.
CACGTGCGCACCTCCCCAGGGGTGAGGACTGCTCCGGCAGAAATGGCCCCGACCATTCATGAAGGAACTGGAAAGCTCCACCTCTTGGCCTTCACTGAGGCCTGAATGTGAATGGTCCCTGACGAGAGACTGGGAGGAAGAAGCACGTCACCTCCCTGGTGATTCTGCCCGGCCAGTTCCTGCATCTTCTTGCCACCCACAGTCAGATACCAACACCCAAACAGAGGCTGATACGCACTGGGCATGTGCTGTGAGCCCAGCCCTGTTCCAGGCACTTTACCTGAATTAACTCAGCTCATCCTCATAAGAACCCTTTTCAGTTCAGTTCAGTTCAGTCGCTCAGTCCTGTCCAACTCTGTGTGACCCCATGGACTGCAGCATGCCAGGCCTCCCTGTCCATCACCAACTCCCGGAGTTGACTCAAACTCTTGTCCATTGTGTCGGTGATGCCATCCAACCATCTCACCCTCTGTCGTCCCCTTCTCCTCCTGCCTTCATCTTTCCCAGCATCAGGGTCTTTTCAAATGAGTCAGCTCTTTGCATCAGGTGGCCAAAGTAGTGGAGTTTCAGCTTCAACATCAGTCCTTCCAATGAATATTCAGGATTTATTTCCTTTAGGATGGACTGGTGGGATCTCCTTGCAGTCCAAGAGACTCTCAAGAGTCTTGTCCAACACCACAGAGGGGGAAACAGGAACAGAGAGGTTTCAGCCTGTATTCCCAGTCACACAGCTAGAAGCACCAGAGCCGGGATTAGAAACCCAACCAGCACCAGACCCTGCTCTCAGCTTCCTGCTGTCAGTCTGAGTGTCTGAGTGTCCACCGTACAGGATTGCTGTTCTGGTTAAGTGAGTTAATGCGGAAGGAGCTCTGCATGGTCCTGAACATAGCGAACACCAAATGTCTGCATTATTATTAATTTTCATTCTATCCTCCTTCATTGAGTGCCTGGTTAGTGTACAATGTTCAGTAATGATGTGATTATGTGGTGTGTAATTTATTTGGGTGGAAGAATTCATTTTCATAGTTTCATAAATGACTTCAGCCATGCGTTTACTGAATCATTGAAGGGTTGCAGGGGTAGCTTAAGTGTTCCCTGTGTTTCTCTGCATTTTATGGCAATTTCATACTACCAAAGGGTCTGTGGGTTGGGTGTTGGCAGCGGTGGCGGGTGGATCCTCTGAGAATGTCGAGCTGTATGGGGGAAGTGAGCCCAGAGAGCCGGAGCGGGAGGCCCTCAGTCCGCGTGGTCAGGGCAGAGGAGGCAGAAAGGGCTCTCTGATGAGCTCGCAGTGCGTCCGGATGTCGGGAGATGGGCTTCCCAGGTTCAGGATCAGTGTGTGCAGAGGCCCAAGATGGGAAACCCACACTTTGGGAACAGCTGGAGTGTGGGTTTGGGGCCGGGGTGGGGAGAAGGAGAGGGAGGGGGATGCGAGGCGGGGACAGAGGGTCCGGGAGGGAGGCCGCGGGGCAGGGCTCTGGGGTGGGTCTCCCCTGTGCTTGCCTCCACAGGCATCCCGAAGCATCAGCTTCTCCAGGCTGGGGCTGGCTCAGCTGTTCAGGTCCCCATGCCCGGGACAGAGCCCGGCCCGCAGCAGGCCCTCAGGCTGTGTTGATGCCTCTCTCAGTAGGCTCTGTACTCGTGCGTGTGGTGGGGGCTGGGGTCACGGGAGGAGGGGAGAGCAAGGCTCTGAAGTCAGGCCGTCTTGAATTCCGTTATCAGTTCACAGGGGAGCAGTCCCGATCATGATCTCTTCAGGGAGAAGCCCCACTTACTTGTCTAGAAACAGGGAGGACACAGCTGCCCCCGAGGGCAATGAGAGGCTCAGAGAGGCTTCTGCAATGCTGCAGCTCAGAGCCTGGGTAAAGGAGCCCAGCGAAGGGTGGGCCCCAGGACCGGGTCTCAGTAAGTCTTGGTTCACTTGGCTTGAAGCTTGGCTTGAGTGTAGCCCTTCCAAAGGAAAAGGAAGCTGAAATCTCCAGATCTGCATCTGTTCATCGCCCAGAAAGAACCCCTGCTCGGTCAGAGACCCCAGGGTGGGCAGCGTCACGCCCCCAGGAAACCCGGGTGGTACCTGCAGTTCTGGCCTATCTCCCTCACTTCTGCTCGCAGCATACTGAACCACCAAGGCTGATCCGTCCACCACTAAGGCCTCCAGACCTCCCAATACCCAAGCGTCCACCCTTGGCCCCGTGCGCGGGGGTCTCTGGGAGATGCCAAAGTTGGTTCCTTGATCCAGCGGGAGGCGTCTGTATCAGCACGTTTGCACGCAGAGCTTTCACTTTATTTTCATCTAGATTTTTTAAATGTTTTATCTTTTTTTTGACAGGCAGTTTTGCTGCTGTTGTTATTTTTAGCATTCATTAATCCACTGTAAATACAAATGAAGATACAGTACAATTAATTTCTTTGCTAATCAAAATATTTGATCAAATGAAGCAATTTTTCAATTCTTAGAAGTAATTACACTGTTCTTTAAAAGGAAGTGGAAGAATTCTTTACCGAGTATTTCTAATTAGGAGTTTTTGCTACCTGCTGTGTCCTTATTCTGTATGAAGTTTCAGGATTTTTTTTTTCCCTTCCTCTAAGGAATCATGGGGGGAAAACTGTTTGTCTCCCTAAGTATTCAGAACAAAACTTAGTAGAAGAATCATGCAGTCTGATTAGCTTGATTATATCCTTCCTAAGAGTTAAATCAATATACCAGCGTGTTTCTAACCTGAGGGCTGAAGCTGACCTTGTTAAATCATGTTGTCCCGGCCAGGTAACAGCCGTGGACACCCAGAGGACGAGGGACATCAAGGCTTCTTGCTTGGTGACTATCGTCAAGGAGCAATGAGACCCAAAAGGCCACCTTCTCTTCTGTGTCCTCTGAGCTCAGTACCTTTTATTTCTCACTAACCGGAAATTCAGACCTGAATCAGTCAGCTGTCACTGTGTAACAAAGAACCCCAGAACCTCCAGGACTGTAAGCACTTGTTTAGCTTTTGCATGTGGGCTGGCTGACCTGGGCTCAGCTCTGGTGGCCTCCCTGGAATGTCTCTGCTCCCTGGACAGAGACAGAGTCTGCTTCCGGACCAGAGTGAAGCAGGTGAGCTCCTCCTCTTAAGACAGCACCACAGACGCAGGAGGGCTTGCTGATCACGCAAAGGCTTTTTAATGCTTGGATCCCATTGTCCTTGCTGACATTCCCTTGGCCAAAGTAGTCACGTGGCTGAATGCAAAGCTGTGGGATCGGGAAATACTCTTGGCTCTTCGGTGGGAGGAAACCCAGGGCCACATGGCAAAGGCTGTGGAGATGGGAGCTGAGGAAGCAGGCCTTGAGTGACCTTGCCTCCAGGAAACAGATACACCTGCATGTCTCCGTCTCCAGCTCCACTGGGTCGCTTGACACTTCACCCCCCTCCCCTGCCGTGTTCTCTCTTCCCTGTTGTCTGGAGAAGTTGCTCAGGATACTGTGTCATGGAAAATTGATTTTATAAGTCAGCCAAGACGTGGCTGGACATAATTTATTGACAGGGTACTAGAAGGCTCTTTTCTAAAATCACTCCCTTAATAGAGCTATTGAAATGAGAGTACAATGAAACTGAACATGAGCTAACAGAATTCCTGGGTCAGTGAGCCCTCCAGAGCACACCCTGCCCTGTGTTACTGATTCTCGCCCTTGGCTAACTTTCCCCAGCTTTAAACTGGGGGACACAGGCTTCTCCCTTGGGGTTTCCCCATGCATGCATGGTCAGTTGCTAAGTCATGTCCACCTCTTTTGCAACCCCATGAATTGCAACCAGCCAGGTTCCTCTGTCCGTGGGATTTCCCAGGCAAGACTACTGGAGTGGGTGGCCATGCCCTCCTCCAGGGGATCTTCCTTTCCCAGGGATAAAACCCAGAGCCCCCAAACTCAAATATGAGTTCCCTACAGCAGAGCCAGGGCTAATTCCCGAATCAGTGGGGTGCTCCCTGTTTGTCCCCTGTCTCCTGGGGTGATAGTCGCGGGGAGTTCCTTCCAACTGGTGTGGTTGTCATGACGCTACAGATGGAGAACCTTGGCCCAGAGAAATGTGCCTGCACAAGGTCCAGCTAGAATATGGGAGAGCAGGGCTGTAGCCTGGCCATCCCAAATCTGAGCGCACGGCAGGCCCAAAGCCACTGGTTAGGAGCCCAGGTTCTTCCCCGCCTCGGGGTGCATGACCACATCTAGATCAGGCTTCCAACCCCGGCAGGCTGGTTAACCTGCAGGCAGGAGCAGGCGCCACATGCCTCTCCCTTCTGATGACTTGTGATGGAGACCGTGGGAGCCAGGAGTCAGGACTCGAACCCAGGTCCGCCCCACCTCTTGACTCAGGCCAAAATGTCTCCTAAAAAAGCAGCAAGAAGGCCGCCCGTGTTGGCCAGCCATCGGGTGAAGCACCGCAGGAGATCTGAGATCTTGAGATCTGAGGCTGCCCTTGGAGACGGTTAGGGTTTTATCCCCGCGGGGAAAGGGAGGCGGAGGGTGTGCGTCTCGCCCGAGGCCACCAGACAGAGCAGCACGGAGCTCTGTTCAGCCCCGGCCGGCGCTGAAGCCCTCGGTTGATCGCGAGCTGGCCTTGCTGTCCACCGGGGCCCCTCCGCTGGACCGGCCCAGCCCCTGACCCCCTTCGGCTTGATCTGAGTTGGCCGAAACTTGGGTTCCTGGTGTGGCTTCCCTGGCGGTGCTCCGGAGGCGTGTGCGACCATCCCTTCTTCCTGTTCCGTGTCAGACACTGAGTGAGCAGGTGTGGCCTGAGCCCCAGGGGGACAGGACCTGGTCTGGGGGGTCCCTGCACTGAGCCTGCAAGTTTCCCTCAATGGTCACCCAGCACTGTGTGCGCTTGGAGACACCCCGGTCTAAGCAGAAGGCGGCATCAGAGATGTTGGGGCTGTGGGGGGAGGGGACGGGCTCTGAGCTGGGGCCGAAGAGGTGGCTCTGGGAATTCAGCACAGGCCTCCCTCTGACCCCCCAGTCCAGGCCACCTCGCTCTGACCCCCCAGTCCAGGCTGCCTCCCTCTGACCCCCAATCCAGCCCACCTCGCTCTGACCCCCCAGTCCAGGCCGCCTCCCTTTGACCCCCCAGTCCAGGCCGCCTCCCTCTGACCCCCCAATCCAGGCCACCTCGCTCTGACCCCCCAGTCCAGGCCGCCTCCCTTTGACCCCCCCGTCCAGGCCACCTCCCTCTGACCCCCCAATCCAGGCTGCCTCCTACTGATCCCGCACTAGTTGGAGTTGCGTCTTGGGTGAGTCCAAGCAGTAGCAGAATTGAGAACTACTGGATTTCACTGTAAAGCTTGGTTTTTTACTAAATGAGATATGTGGCTACATTTGAGTCCAAGAAAAGCTCCATAGAAGCGAGGCGTTATTAGTCGGTTCTTTGATGATTGTATGCTTCATATACTGGGGCATTGTTCCTTGTATTGTGCTACTGCTGCTGGGAAATCACAACTGGGACCGGGAATTTTCTTCTTGGCACAGGTGGTCTATATTTCTCTATGATATCAAGAGGGACCACTGTTTAGTAAAACAAGGTTCTATACGAATACCCTTAAAAAAATGAGAGAGGATTCCTTCCAAACATGGAAATCATCCTCTAACTGGGTCAGACCCGTAGTGCATAAGATTCCACTATTTTTTTTTTTTTTTCATTTGTAAAGTCACTGGAAGAGCCTTGCGAGCATCCAGTTGTCAGATGACGGGCTGCAGTCCAGATAGTCGTGGGGACGGAAGTGGGCGCCCGACGCCCCGTCCCTTTCCCGAGCTCTGTCCTGCAGCTGCGATCCCTATCCTGAGGAGGCCTTTTATGTAAAGCGTAGTTGGTTTTGGAAAGTGACATTTGCATCTGAAGATAGTGGTGTCTTTTTTGATGAGGAGAAACATTGCTTCCAGTTATAGAAAAAGCCCTATTTTCCCCCATTCAGCTAGAACGGTCACGTGACAAGTGCCAGGGACACAAAAGCGCCAGACCAGGAGCCATCTGTTCCTTCCCGGCGTCTCCAGTCACTCGGAGCGTGGCTGGTGGTGCCTGCACGGCTTTGCAAAAAAGCAAGGTGGGGACCAGAACATGGGCGCCTGACCGCCCCCAGCCCAGTGCCCCCGATGGGAGAGCCGGGAGGCCCTGCCCTCCCGAGGCCAGGTGGCACGGGGTAGGGAGGGCTGGGACTGCATCCCCGGGGCCCAGGGACCTTCCGGTCAGAGGTTGGTCCCACGTGCACCGGGGCGATGGCCGTGGTGCTGCTGGGGGCGGGGCCCCCGGTGACCTTGGTTTCCGTTTGTGCCCTGTTTGTAGTTTCTAAGTTTTCTGCCGTGAACACACAATAATCATCTCTGCCGGCAGTCCAAGAATATTCCCCGACTGGCCGCAAAACCAGCTTTGGGACAAATCGAAGCCACCCTGCCTCTCCGCGTCCTCAGCCTGGCCCCCGGTGTGGCCCTGGGGGGTGTGGGGAAGAGAACTGGGGGTGCGGAGGCCAGCGCTGCTCCCCCGACCTTCACGCCAGCTTGCCGCGTGAGCTTTGCAAGGATCTGTGCCGCCTTCACCTCCGGGCTCTGAGGTTTCCTCCTCGGGAAGCTGTTCCCATCAGCTGTGTGGAGAGCACACGACCTGTCTCGTAATCTCCACTCACCTGTGAAACTGCTCTCCTCTCTCTCTCCCCGACCCCAAGACCCTCCCCTGCCAGAGGCTACTTAAGGATCATCTTTTACCTCCGTCTCCCGAGCGTCTGCAGAAGAGCCTGGCATGCAGCAGACGCTCCAGGGGTGTCTGTGGATGGCTCGACGCAGCCGTCGTGGGCGTGCGTTGAGTGTTCCTCCTCTCTGGGTGCATCAGTCCGCGTGTGGGTCACATGTGTGTGTCACATGCCTGGCTCAGGTGCTCAGCCCCACCCCCCGCCCCTCCCCCTGGGGCTCTGGGATTCAGTGTGACCCATGTGTCACTGTGATTTCCTGCCCTGGCGGAGACCGGCAGTCATAGCGACCAGGGCTCCCGGACCCCTGCCCCTCATCTGCATTGCTTGCCACCAAGCCGTCCCTGCCTCCTGACCTCCGGACCCCAACCCACGGGGGAGGCAAGACTCACGGCTTGGGAGCCCCATTCATCTGCCCCCCTCTGCCGTGGCTTACTCCTCCTCCAGAGAACAAGCGTTAGTGCTTGTGTGTGTGTACACATGTGAGCGTGTGTACTTGTGTGTGGTCATGTGGACCAATCAGCTGCGCCCCTGGCCACTTTCTGCACTGCAAACATTTTACCATAATGTTAAACTGTTTCTTGAAGCCTTCTAAATAGCTGCATTGTAGAAATACTATGGTTTATTTAGCCATTCTCCTGATTTAGACAATTTTGACATCTAAAGTATTGCTAATTTTTTGTGAACCGTGTAAATAATACAGTGTGTGTGTTAGTAGCTCGGTCGTGTCCGATTCTTTGCGACCCCATGGACCGTAGCCCACCAGGCTCCTCTGTCCATGGGATTCTCCAGGCAAGAATCCTGGAGTGGGTTGCTATTTCCTTCTCCAAATAATACCATAATGATCATAATTTCATGAATTAATCTTGTTTACTTCCTTGAGGAGAGTCTTCAAAGGGCAGGTCCCAGGTGTAAAGGATAGGCACTTCCACGGCTCCACATACCTTATTCTACCTTTCCCAACACTGATATTGTCAATCCAGAAATTTGTGTTTCTTAGAAGAAAAACAAACAGAATCTTGGCTTCATTTCCTTTTTTTTTTTTTTTTGCATCGTGACCAGGTCAGAGCTTTTTTTTTTTTTTAAGAGTGATGATAGTTTTTAAATGATGATTTCACTTTTGGCCGCGCTGCGTCTTCCTTGCGGCACGTGGGCTTTGCTTTGGCTGTAATCAGCGGGGGCTGCTCTTTAGCTGTGGTGTGCGGGCTTCCTGTAGCAGTGGCTTCTTGTTGCAGAGCGCAGGCTCTGGAGCGCCGGCTCGGTCGTTGTGGCACATGGGCTTAGCTGCTCCCCAGCATGTGGGATGTTCCCAGCATGTGGGTTGTGTTGACCGCGGGGTAACCCTGTGTCCCCTGCCTTGGAAGGTAAGATTCTCAACCACTGGACCACCAGGGAAGCCTCTGGATCAGAGCTTTTTAACAGAAGACCCAGGGCGACCGTGCAGAGCAGTCATTTGTGTTGGTGACACGGCTTACCCATCTCTTCTCTGAACAAAGATCAAGGCCCCACCGCGTGCCGGCTTCTTCGAAGCACCTGAGGACTCAGCAGAGAGCGAAAGACCGGGGCCCTGGCCTTGAAGTTTATTTTCTGTTGGGATGGAGGACAATTAGGGTAAATATAAGGTGGATCAGAGAGCGGAATGTGGGACGGAGAACGAGAAGGGAAAGGGAGAGGGAATGACTGTGTCGCTCAGCTCAGGAATGTGGTAGAAACCCTGAGAGGAGGCCAGGAACAGCAAGTGCCAAGGCCCTGAGGCAGGAAGGAGCTTGTGTGTGTGAGGCACAGCAGGAGGCTGGCACGGAGTGAGGTCAGAGGTCGTAGAGGGCGGGCTGGCGGCCATTGTGATGCCCTGCCGGTTGCTCCGAGCAACGTGGGGAGCCACTGGAGAGCTGTGCACGATCTGACTCGCACTGTACAGAGGTCGTCCTCAGGGGAAAATGATGCTGGCTTTTCGATTATGGCTCGGCCCTCCCCCACCCCTCCGCCCAGAGAGCAAGTGCTAACACGTATGTGCACGCGATGCTCATGCGTGTGTACTTTTGACAGATTGAGGGTGGCAGGAAGGAGGCTGTAATTTGTGCAAAATGATGGCGACCTGGACCAGGAGGTGAGGGTGGAGCAGTCAGCTTTCAGGTACGCACTGGGCGTGGGGCCACTGGGATTTTGGGGAGGTTTGGATGATAGATGATAGACAGATTACATGCTGGACGCATCACAGAGGGCTCCAGGCTGGGCCACTGGGCCAGTTTCCATTTGCTGAGATGCGGACCTTGCGGGGGATGGTATTTTGAAGCTGTTAACTCAAGAGGGGGGAAAGAATTCCCTTTATGAAACTGGGATGTTCAGTTCTGCTTAGGAGGGCTGCCCTGACCCGAAGGTATCTTGGAGTCAACCAGAGCCACACTGCACCCTGCTGCTTTTTTTTTTGATTCCACATATAAGTGATATCATATGGTAATTGTCTTTCTCTGTCTGACTGACTTCACTCAGTATGACAATATCTAGGTCCCTCCGTGTTGCTCCAAATGGCACTGTAAATGCCAGAAAAATGTAATTACTTCTTTTTATGGCTGAGTAATACTCCATCGTATAGGTACCACACCTTCTTCTTCCTGCTGCCGCTGTAAGTTTGTAACAGTGGGCTTTGTGATGTAAGGGCTCACTCACAGAAGACTTTCTTCTCACTCATGGACAGCCTGAGTGGGTGTCCACTGTTCTACTTGTATATCCTGGACCTTACTATTCTCATTCTGTTGTTCTGTTTATATCAAGTTTGTGGTGTTTTGATATATGGTGACTCAAAAACATCATTGCTAGTCTCTTCCAAAAATTTCATGGCAAATCTCACATAATTATGTCTCTATATTAAGTTTAATATCTATGTCTAATGGGTCCCCCCAAATAACCATTGTGATTTTTGCTAGAGTTTTATTTATTTATAATTTGAAAAAAGGTTTTCTCTTTTGAAATGGAGTCTTCACATCCAGAAATATGGTATGTGTCTCTTTTTAGTCCAGTCTTCTTGAAAAGATATTTTATTTCAAATTATTTTTTGCACTGGTCTGCTTTGATAACCTTCAGTAGAATGTGTCTGGCTTTCTTCATATAGGTCTCATGCCTTTCAGGTGAAATCTATCCCAAAGTATTCAATAGCTTTGTCATTAATGTGAATGTGGATTTTTTTATGAGATAATTTCTAACTAGCTATATTTATTGTATAAGAAAAAAGGTATTGCATTTTCTGCATTTTTTACTTTAATTCAGCTGCTTTCATAATTGTATTGAGATTTTCTAGTTGTACTATCATATCCAAGAGTAATGATAAATGTTGTTTTTCAACATTTGTTTTCAACTGTTTATTTCATCATCTTGTCTTATTTCAAAGGCTAGAGCCTCTAAAAATGTGACTAGCAGAACTGACAGTGAGCCTGCCTATCTTGTTTCTAACTTTAATGGAAATGCTTCATATTTCACCCATGTAACACATTTACAGATAGTGTCTGATTAATACTCTTGTGTTTAAGATGTTCATTTTATTTCTAGATAGTATGTATGTTCTTTTCTATTCTATACCATTTTATCAGGAATGACTGCCAAATTTTGTTAGATGAACTTTGCCATGTGTTGATATGTGACCTTTGCTAATTATAAGGAAGACTTCCTAATTCTTGGAATAAACCCTAATTGATTTTGGTGTGCCCTCTTAAATTACAGCACTAAATATTCCTAAAGAGTTGGTTTTTACAAAAATTTTGTTATATTTGCCATTATGTCCATAAACTAGATTGGCTCATATTTTTCTTTTCAAGTGTTTTCTTGATTTTATTTTTGTGTTAGGGTAATATGCAATGAACTGGAATACTATATATCCCTTTTTGTGTTCTGGAATAATTTGACTAATGTAAAAATTATCTGGCTTCCCAGGTAGCTCAGCTGGTAAAGAATCCGCCTGCAATGCAGGAGACCCTGATTCAGTTCCTGGGCCAGGAAGACCCCCTGGAGAAGGGATAGGTTACCCACTCCAGTATTCATGGGCTTCCCTGGTGACTCAGATGGTAAAGAGTCTGCCTGCAATGCAGAGACTGGGTTGGGAAGATCCCCTGGAGGAGAGCATGGCAACCCACGCTCTCCAGGGCTTGACACCTTTTTAGTGATAGATGGTAGCTCTTTTAACAGCTTTTTAAACTTCTTTTGTGATTACCTGTCTATTCGTAATGTTACTTACATTAAATTTAGTGATCTATATCTTGCTAGAAAATGATTCAATTTCCTCTGGAGTTTAAAGCATATTAACCTAAGATTGCCCATTTTACTTTGTTAGAGTTCTTCCACATCTGTTGTTAAAACAGAAGAATTTCTGATTTGTTTTGTGTGTTAACACTCACAAAGAGCATTCACACACCCCGTCTTGTGGGAGCCTAGATTCCTCCCGGAAAAAATGAGGAAACCAAGGAAACCTTGATTCAGTGGCATGTGGACGTCACGCGGCCACTTAGAGCCAGAGTCAGAGGGCCTCCCACCTTCCCCTGCGCGACGCGACACCCGTGTTCTTTCCACTTATGTTCACCCGTGGCACGTCCTCCTCAAGCCCCAGGGGTGTGACCAGCGTAAGGATGGACATTGAGCCTGAGTCTCCAACCAGCAAAGATCCCTCTGCTCCCTACTGACACCCCTCTCGGTGTTTAGGGAAAGGCCTTCATACTTAGACACAGGAGGCGTGTTTTCAACTGTTGAAAAAAGTGTAACATGCATCTGTAGGATCACTTTTTTTCCCTAGAATGAAAAATGAAAGGCGTTCATTCACTTTGCAGATGGCTCCCAATGGACGTATTTGAAAGCTTCTGTTAACCTTTGGGTGGTCAAGGATGTAGTGGGCTGTGGTTTGAGTGTAAGGGTGTATAGCACACTTTTGAGGGTGTTGTCAGAAGCATCCCGTGTTTGATACAGTTTCGTAGAGTAACGTTTTGCCCGAGGAGCTCCCCAGAACCATGGACAACGTCCACCAGGCCCTGTAAGCACCTCCCAGGGGTGCAGAATGGAATCTAGGCAAGCAGGCCGGCCCCGTGGTCCCCGCAGCCTCCAGCTGCAGGACTCTGCCCTAGCCAGGATTAAATCCCTGTGGGTCTCGAAGTCTCAAACTTCAAGGACACTTAACCAACGGTGGTGCTGCAGCATAATATGGTAGCAGCCATCAAAAAGGACTTTTGATGACTTTTGATGACAGCCACAGGACGTCCCTAGTGGCCCAGTGGCTAAAACACCGCTCTCCCAGTGCCGGGGGCCTGGCTTTGATCCCTGGTCAGGGAACTGGATCCCACATGCTGTAACTAAGAGTTTGTATGCCACAACTAAGACCTGGCAGAGCCAAGTACATAAATTAACAGTGCCACTCACATCATAGCCGTCATGAGCATAAATCAACCTGTACTGAGGGCTGGGGATGAAAGCAGTCTGGATCCACATCCCTGTTGATTCCCTCACCACTCAGAGCAAACAGCGCGTGTGTGTTCAGCAAACCAGAGGACAGGCCGAGTGCGTGAATGGCCGAGGGCAAGGGGTGTGCTCTCCTCCGGCCCAGCCCTGCCCTGCGGGCTCCACGGCTGGGCAGCCCAGGCTCCCACTTTTCAGGCAAATCTGCACCTGCAGTCAGGCCTCTGGGTCTCTGTCTCCTGGCTCAGGTTCCTCATGAAGCTGGGCCTCCCGGGCCCCACCCTTGCCTGAGGCGCCCAGAGCCAAGGCGATTCATTATTTACTAAAGGGATCAATTTTCTGTCCTGTTTTGCCCAGACTGCCATGGAGTGGGCTGAGAAGATGCCCAGAGGTCCACGGCCCTTATCACCCAAGGAAATGGCAAACCAGGAGTTGTTGGCTCGGCTGCACAAGGCCGTGACCTCCCACTACCATGCCATCGCCCAGGAGTTCGAGAACTTTGACACCATGAAGACGAACACCGCCTCCAGGGACGAGTTCCGGTCCATCTGTACTCGCCACGTACAGGTTCTGACGGACGAGCAAGTAAGGACCGCGTTCTGTTCAGCCTCCTAAGCAGTGTCGTTTACGAGCGTCAGGCCAGCTGTTTCCGAGAGTATAAAGAGTTTAAGGCTGTTCTCTCTTTTTTTAAATATGGGAAGGGTTTGTTTTGTTTTGGGGGGGTGGGTGGGGGGAAGAGGGGGTTGCTGTTGTTGTTTTAAATCTTACTAAAGAGACACAGGAGCCTTCTGTTCCTGTAACAGGTATGGAATGCACCATTTCAATTGGGGTGCAAATCATGTCACCTTTATTTTTAAAATCAAATTAAACTTGGCTCCAGCTCCCACTACCCCTCTTACTCCTTCCCTGGATCATTCCAGGGACAACTGATCCAGAGAGACGGCCAGTTTCTCTCCACACTTGAGCCGGGGTGGGGGTTGGAGATGGACAGACAGAGTGGGTGCTCAGCACGTCCCGCGGGTGGGCCATGTCCACGTCCCCACCCAGACCCCAACAGCCCAGGGGCTGCACCAGTGATCCGAACCCACACATGGCTGTCCCTTCTCCCCCAGAAAATGCGCTGCCGCCAGCCCGCTCCTGCCCTCAGCCGAACCGAGGCCCCGTCCGTTCCCAGAGAATAATTCAGATGAAAAAGGAAATCCAGAACACTCACAAAAGCAACCCAGCCTCCCCTCTTCCTCCTGGTTCCACTCAGACCTAGCCCAGGCGCTTCCTACAGCTCCCCGTGTGGGAATGTCACCCTGTCCCCTCCAGAGCTGGGAGAGACTCCACTCCGACCTCAAGACTCCTAGTCTCAGAGTTTTAGGGTAAGGACTGAAAATAATGTTGAGTGGCCATCACACCCACCCTCCAGCCCTACTCAAGCCACTGAACTCACTACCCTAAAGAACAAATTTGTTAAAGATACTAATAATATGGACATCAGATTTCACTTTCCTAAAATATCACCTTTTTTTGGCATTATGATCATTTTTTTGCTAAGAAAAATTAAGCGCTCTTTCCAAAGAATTCTGTCCCAAAGAACAACCACACCAAGTGAAGCTGTTTGAAATACATCTCTCCATTGCTACAAATGGATGGAAGCCTTTCAAATTAATACAGTTGCATTTATTATTCTATGGAGCCAACTAATAAAGGTTTTGCTAATAAAGGTTTTACTAATAAAGATTTTTCATTCCATCTAAATGAGTAAAATTTTACTCTAATTATAGATGTAAATTAATGACATGCTGGCATATCTGGCATTCTCAACAGAGAATTTGATTTTAATGGTCCACGAAGAAAAAGCTTCACCGTCCCCAGCACAGACAGCCCCACCCCCACTCCCTACCCCCTGCCACACGATCAAGCACTTACTTTTAAACACTGCCTTCTAAAAATACATGGACATATCTCAGAGACAGACTGCATCATCAAAAGCGTCAAAGTCTGGCATAAGTACTGTGATTTAAGTTGGGTGATGATTAGCAGAAATTGTGCTATATTGGGGAAGGCTGCTTCTAGATACAGGCTGGTAAACAGAAAGCAAAAGCCCCCGAGATCCATATGTTTTCTCCTTGCATGAGCTGCTTAGCCAACGACCTTCTCGGGTGGATGGTCCTGAGTCTGGCAGAGTAAGACGCAGAAGTAATGTGCATGCTGGACTGGACACGTCTAGACCCTTCATGCCAGCATGGGGAGGAGTCCACTGGAGACACTGGGACGGGTCCGACCAGGTTAAGTAACTTGCCAGTATAGATTCTAGGACTTAGTTTTTATCTACGTTATAAACTTCTCTCTAAAAGATCCAATCACCGTGAATCCGAGGGGCCAGATTTCTTGACTTAACAGAGCTCCCTAAGTCAGAAAGTGCCACAGTTTTGGAAAACTTTTGGCACAATTAACCTTTCAGAAAAGGAGAGTGGCTTTCAGAGCAGGTGAAGTTGGACACTGAAGGTCTTCATGGCTCTGCATAAAGCATGTGATAAAAGGCCACAGAACTGTGTCCACTTGGATCTGGCTTAAGGAGACAGGGGCCCCATGGGGAGAGCCTGTCCCAATGAGGCCATTTAGATCAGCCCACGGCGGCTGCCTAAAGACTGTGACTATGCAGCTGCATTAGGGAGAGGAACTGTCAAACATTTCTGAACGTTCCAGATGTGATACTTCTAAAGCAGACACCTCTAGGAAGTGAGAGAAATGCAGGCAGACCTGGATTTCAACCCTGCTTCTGCACTCATCCAGCTGTGTGACGTGGAGAGTTACTCAGCCTCTCTGAGCTTCGGCGTCCTTCCCTAGGAGATGGGACAGTGCTCCTCGGGCTGGTCCAGGCGCCCTCCGCCCAGGCTGCAGTTCTGCCTTCTCGGTCTTTGCCCCCTGCTGTCTCTGCCTGTCCCCGGCCCCACCCCCTTGCATCTGGTCAAGTGAGTTCTTTTCTGACCACACCTTTCCCTGCCGGAGCTGGCCGCGCCCGCTGTGCCCTCCCCCCACCCCACCCTGAGCGCGCCATCATCTGCCCAGCCCTTGGCGCACTCCTGCGTGTCCTTGCGCACAGCGTGCCTGTCTTGGCTGCACATTGAGTGCCCAAAGGCAGCAGGCGCCCCCTCCTTCACTGAAGAGTGGACTGCTGTCCTCTGAGCAGAGTGCTGACGTCAGGTCCTGGGGAACCAAGGAGGGCCTGCTCCCTGCCTCCCTTGAGTCTGCATCCCGGGAGGGTAGAGAGAGAGTGAATGCCTGTGGGAACATCATTTCTGTGATTCCTCACCACTCTCTGCTGCAAACGGAGGTGCAAGCAGAGCTAGGGGCTGGTCTGGACCCAAGGGGTCAGGGTGCTTTCCTTGAGGACACAACGCTGGGATGGGGGCATTGCCTCCAAGAGGCGTCAGGAAAGAGCAGTGCAGGCAAGGGGGCATCCTTGAAACACAAGCAGTGGGCCCGCCACTCAGGTGGTGCTGCTACCAGCCAGCCTGTGGGCTCAGGAGACACACCCTGCTCGTGGGGTCTTTGTTCCTTGAGGGGCAGATGGACAGTAAACAAAACAAGATATGTGTATGTTGGATGGCCATAGAGGCAAAAAATAAAAACCAGGAAAGAGGGCAGTGCTGGGGAGTTGTTGCAGGAAGGGGTGGGGGCAATGCTTTGTGAGGAGGGCAGTCAGGGGAGGTCCCTGAGAAGGAGACATCTGATTAGAAAGTCCAGGCCAGGTGGATGGCTGGGAGCAGACGAGGTTGGATCACAGATGTGTTTCAGAGCTGGAAGCAGCAGGATTTGCTTAGTGAGTCTGGGTGTAAGAGAGAGAAGAGGGGCACAGGATCAGAAGGCCGAAAGAGCCAGGGATGGGGTGCTGCGGGGGGCGACAGGGAAGCGGGGTGCTGGGTGCCTCACTGACCTGACGTCCACAGTCACACACCTTTGGTCCTACTTCCTCTGCCTGTTCACTTCCTCTTTTGCTCAACCACATCTTCACTTGCCCTTTCAGGGACGAGTAAGCCACAGAGCTTCTCTATTTCCTGCTCATCCTCAAAAGATAGTTTGGCTGGGGATAGAATTCTAAATCCAAGTTTTCTCCCCCTGACACTTTAAAGTGATTTCTCAGCTGCCTTCCAGCATCTCTCCATGTGGGTGAGACATCTACCAATTATCGCATGCTTTCTCCAGGGCCCAGATCCCAGCAAGAAAGAGAGGCAGGGGCTGCCACCTCCAGTTCCTTTCAGCCAGAGGCCCTGCGCCGAGACTGGAGTGAGGTGTGAGGAGACAGGAGCCAGGTGGGCGGTTGCAATACGTCCCAAATGCTCCACACGCAGCTCTCCCGGGCAGATCACCCCTGGGCATGGTCCCCACTTGCCAGGTGGTCCCAAAGCTGCCTTGACTGGTCCTAGAGACTGGGCTCCTCCCGTGTTGGCCTCCAGGCCTCTATCCTCAGTGACCGTGGAAATTCTGTGCCCACTGTCAGCGCACGCTAGCCCTGGCTCTTCCTGGCTGCCTCTGTTTCCACGTCAGGCGGTGGGTGATGGCCTCATTCTAACTGCCCGTCTCACACTGGGGCATCTCGTCCCTGTTCCCGAGAGAGTCCCACCCACCACCTGCATCACACCAGGCCTCTAATGCCACGCTGCTCTTCTCTGTTCCTGTTTAATCCCATTTCTCTGTTGTGTTTGATCATAACAGGGCATTTTAAAAAAATAGCTTCCTCCTCTTGGCTGAAATTCTCCATCTGTTCATGCATGTTGTGAACCTTTTCTATTACATCCATGGACACATTAGTTCATAGATCTAATGTGTTGTTTTAATGTCCTTAGTTTAATGTCCATAGTTGTTTTAACATCCTTGTCTGATAATCCCCACACTGGGGTCATCTCTGAGTCTTACCTGTTGAAGGCTGTATCTCTCGGCAATGGGTCAGTTTTCCTTTTGTTTGTATGTAGAACTTTAAAAAAAAAAGCTGAATGCCAGACAATATATGAAGGAGAATCATAGACTGTGGTGGAAATAATATTTATGGCTAGAAACGGGCTCACCTCTTCTCTGCCAGGCTGTGAGTGTCAGGGTTTGTTGAGTCAGTCTGGTGGGTAATCGAGCTACATTTGAATTTTCTTACTGCTACCCTCGCCCCTGGTGTGCTCGGGGGCAGATCCCTCCAGCAGAAGGAGCCCCCCGGGCTTGCGTGGACTTGCTTTGCCTCCCTCAGTGGCTTCACTTCCCAGGAGAGGGTTTCTGAAGAAGCGGGTGGTGTTTCACATCTGTCCTCCACCAGTAGCTTCATGTGGGCCCTTCAGGAGCAGCAGCAAAGGCTGCAGAGGAGGGCTTGTGAGCTTGATCATTCCCTGTGCCCAAGACTCCCAGCTGTTTCAGTCTGAGCGCCAGCCCCCGCTTGGCCTTCGGGAATTTGCTAACATCCCAGCTGATTTCTTCCCACACTCCCACTTCCTCCTGAGCCCCACCGGGCGTGAGAGCTGGGGTGTCAGGATCTCCTTGAAGCCTTGGGGCTTGATGGAATTCAGTCTCCTCGGCTCCTGCAACCTCAGCTCGCAGACGGGCTCGAGAAGAGTTCTGAATCTGTAGGTATTTGGCTTTTTCTTACTGGTAAGATGGAGTGGCGTTCCCTTGAAGCTTGCCACCTCACAAGCAGAAGCAGGATCTGAGGTCCTGAGTGCTTCGTGTTTAGAAGGCCATTGACTGCTCCTCCGCATTTCCAGGGGACCTCTCAGCAGGCCACGTTCTGCCACATGATGTGGAAACTCACTTGCTTTTCAGCTTATTCACAAACCACAAGAATTCTGCCCAGGCTTCATGTCCAGCTCACAGGCCTGTAATTCTCCAGAATCCACTTTGGGGGTGCCCATTCCCAGTCCTCTCGATGCCTCGCCTGTCCCCACAGCACCCCCACCCCCAGCCGCCATCCTGCGCTGCATCCCTGGCGCCGTCAGTGTCCTGGGGTGTAACCGTCAGGACTGGAGAACCGCATGCGGCCTCCCATTCTCTGCCGGCCACCCAGGCTCCTGTCATCCTGTGGTTGTGTAGTCACTAAGTCATGTCCGATTCTTTTGCAACCTCATGGACTGTAGCAGCCAGCCAGGCTCTTCTGTCCATGGGATTTCCCAGGCGAGGATACTAGAGTGGGTGGCCATTCCCTTCTCCAGGGGATCTTCTTGACCCAGGGATCGAACCCGTGTCTCCTGCATTGACAGGCGGATTCTTTGCCACTGAGCTGCCAGGGGAGCCCCCGAGTCATCCTAGGGAGGTGGATTCTTCCCGTCGAGGCCCCTTCAGTTACAAGAGGATGAGAATAGGGTTTGCGTGGTCCTGCGTTGACCTCACTGCATCACAGGATTTCATCAAGAAGGTGGTGGGCCCTGCCTCACGTGCCTGAGAACAAGCCCCTTTTGTTGTCCTGGATTGTTTTGTAAGTGTCTTCACGTCTGTGCCTCTGCCTCTCACTGCATCCCATCCTTTGTCTCTGTCCTTAATGGCATGACCTTCTTCCTGCCTGCCTCCCACGTCTTGCTAAGATAGGAGGGCATGAGAGCCCACCGCAGCCCACCCTCCTCTTCAGCTGCGTCTTTCTTCCGTGAAGCCCTTCCCGATGGATGCACTCAGAACATGGTTGAGTGCCCTGTCCCCTGTCCCTCTTCATTTCTAAAGCATTTTCCGGCCTGGTCAGTCTTATCATGTGAATCTTTGGGGATCTTCGGCCATTAACAAACATGTATTGAGGCCCCACTGAGTGTCAGCTCCTTTGCAAGACAGTTGGCATTTAAAGATGACTTTCAGAGGCCCCTCCAGGGAGTCTCTCGGCCAGGTGAGGCGTCACCTACAGGGGCGGTTTCATCAGGATGCAGGTAGAAAGAGAGGAGCATCTGGCTTCCTTGGTGGTCCTGGGAACTTTCCTGGAGGAGACCTTGGTCCTGGTGAGGTCTGTCTGAGCCCCTGTGACCACTTTCTCAAGGACCCTCACTTCCACTCCACCAAGTAGGTTTCCCTCATTGATCAAAACGAAGCAACATGCAACTCTAGATGTGATAAATGACACTGAACTACACACACACACACACACACACACACACACACGCATGAAGTTGTTACATAAGATGTAACCTTGGAGGGAAGTTGGGTGGAGGATCCCGGGGACCTCCCTGTATCATCGTTGGAACATCCTGCAAATCCGTAATTATTTCAAAATTAAAAGCTTAGCACAAAAAGCTATGACAAGTCAAAAAGTTTGTCCCAAACTAAACCGTTTCTCCTTCTCAGGGCCTGGAACGTTCTCCCACTCTTCCTCAGCCCTCACTACATCTTCTCCAGACTTCCAAGCAGCGTCGGACATGGTCCCTTTTAATTTGCCCCTGGAAAACCTCAGTGGAGTGGGCAAGCTGAGTGGGTTTCTGACCAAGTTGAGGCACAGGGCAGGAATGTCCCTCCCTTGGCCTCAGGGTCGGAGATGCGGACTGGAAGCTGGGCCTTAGGGGCTGTAAAAAAAAAAAAAAAATTGAAGTTAAATGACCGTTCTTCTCAGCTCCCTGAAAGCCCTCGAGCCACCTAGAGTGGCCCCCATGGCCCTGAGCCGTTTGGTGACATCCCGGCAGCATGGGGCCCTCACTCAGCCCGGTGACAGCAGACACACTGACGCCAAAGCCATAAACTGCTCCCCGTCCTCCAGGTGCCTCTCTTTCCATCTCCTGGGAAGACGCTGTTTGCCCTGAGGGTGACCTACAACGCACAGCGCACCCGTGCTGTTCGCAGGGCCCTGGGGCTGTCCTGCAGGAGGGAGCCTCACCGGGCTCCCCGGGGACCCAGAGAGGCTGGGGCTTGATTTGCGTTTTCCCCTAGAACATTCTTCCCTCCTGCAGCTCAGCCTCTGTGACTGATGGCGAGATTTAATGGCCTTAAAGTGCTCGCTAAGGGCCCAATTCAATTAAAAAATGTCCCGCAGAAGCCATGGATAATCCGCGCCCTCCCCCCCCACCCCAGCCCCGCTCTCCCAGGAAGCTGGGGCCAGCCGGCCGGGTGTTTTTCATTTTTCAATTTTTTTTTCAACTTGACCTGAGCCCGGGACCCAGCGAAGGAGCACACCGCCTTCACCTGCTTCTGGCCCGCTTGCGTAAGGTGTGCGCTGACCCTGGGGTGACCTCTGCTTCTTTGCCAGTTTGACAGGCTCTGGGAGGAGATGCCCGTCAACTCCAAGGGGAGGCTGAGGTACCTGGACTTCCTGAGCAGCTTCAACGCGGACAAGCCGGCCACGCCGCCGGCCACGAGCGACTCGGCCAAGGCGCAGAGAGGGAGCAGCGTCCCCGAGGTCTCGGACCGGGGCCGGTCTGCAGGGTCGTCGCCCACTCGTGACCCGAAAGCGGGGTCCAAGCCTAGGAGTCACCCCTGCGTGAGTTCCTTCCCGTCTCGCGGCATCTCCCTGGGTCCACGTTCTCCCCAGGCCAGGGACTTCGTGTCCCCAAGGGTTCGGGTGACAGAGAAGGTGTCCTGGAATGAGCCCCCGGGCCCAGGGGGAGTTTGGAGAGGAGCCACTGGGGGGTCCTCTCAGTCACCTGCCCGGGAGGGGAGAGGGGTGTGGGCATCGGGGGCAGAAGAGATGGAAGGGAGTTGGGGGCTGGGGGCAGGACCCGGGGAAGGGGGCAGGTCAGCCACTCTCAAGGGCATTGTCACCCAGGAACACAGATGCCCCCGGGGTGGACAGCCCTGCTGAGGGCCACTCACCGAGAGGTAAGGGGTGTTAATGCCCATTTTACAGTTGAGGATCCGAGACTCTACGAGGGACCCGTGTGGGCCCAGGGTCCCTTGTTAGCACAGAGAGACCCGATGGCAAACCCAGGCTGTCTGACTGCACAGCCCTGGTCCTGGGCCGAGCTCCCCGGCCCGGGATAAAAGGAGGGGCTCAGTCTTGCAGAGGGTCTCCCTTCCTCTGTGAGAAGCATGACAGGGTCTCTAGGGCTGGGGGGCGGGGCGGGTGGTGTTTGAGGAGATGGCAACCGGGCACGTGAGCACCCACCTCCATGCTTCATGCGTGGTGAGCCGTCCAAGACGGAGCTGGTTACTCATTCATTCTGTCAACATGTGTCTACTGCACACCTATTTTGTGCCGAGAATGAACACCGGCCCCTGCACTTGTGGAGTTTATGACCTCATGGGGACGATGGGCAAGAAGAGTGAGCCTGTAAGTGGAGTGTTAGTGCATTAAAAATGGTGAGTGGATCAGAGTCAAGGGGGTCACAGCACCCCAAGGACATCCACAACCCAGTCCCCAAAACCTGTGATGTGTACCTTACCTGCTGAGGGGGGAATCAAGGTTGCAGATGGAGTCAGAGCTGCTTATCAGCTGACCAGATTGTCCCCGAGTGTCCAGGGGGCCCAACTGACCGTGTCCAGTCAATGGGGACACGGAGGCACACGGGACATGCAGCGGAGACTCACTTTGTGAAAGACCCACCCACCGTTGCCTGGTGGCTCAGATGGTAAAGAATCTGTCTGCAACACAGGAGACTCGGGTTCAATCAGGGGTTGGGAAGATCCCCTGGAGAAGGAAATGGCCACCCACTCCAGTATTCTTGCCCAGAGAATCCCCATGGACAGAGGAGCCTGGCGGGCTACAGTCCATAGGATCGCAAAGAGTCAGACACGCCCGAGCAACTAACACACACACGCACACACGCACACACCCATCGTTGCAGCTTTGAAGGTGGAGGACAAATGCGGCCTTGAGCCAAGGAATGTGGGGGCCTCTAGAAGCCAGGAAGGGAAAGGCTATATATTTGCACCCAAAACTGTTTTAGTTAAAATGGTAACATTAGCATTTTTGTTTTGTTTTTCATCTTCTTCTGAAATAACACCTCCTATGAATTGTGCACCTCAAAACCCGGGTCACATCTGTAGGTTTCTCCTATGACGTCCCTCCAGAATTTCCAGGTACAAGACCATTTTCTTTTTCGCTAGACCCCCTCGAGCGTGAGCGGGACCCCGCCCCTGCAGAACTGCGAGCCCATCGAAACCAAGCTTCGCAAGAAGGTCCAGGGCTGCTGGCGTGAGCTGCTACGCGAGTGCAAGGAGAAGGACCCCAACAAGCAGGGGGAGATCCCCGGCCCCGAGTTCCTGGGTGCGTCCCACTCCGCCCCCCGGGGTGCGCGGGGCCGCCTCCCGGCCAGGTCCCCTCCTCCCGGGGAAGCCCGGATAACCTCCGGGAGCAGCTGGGGGACAAGGGCTCCTGAGGCTTCCGCCCTCACCAGGCAGGTCCACACCCACTGGATCAAGACAGCACGCGTAACTCTCAGGGCTGGAATCTGCAGGCTGGCCGTGGTCCCTGGGCAGAATATAAACAGGGACAGGCTTTGAGAGCCCAGGGAGGTGGCCTGGGGGCCTGGGGCAGCCGGGGACACAGCTCGCCGCTGTTGGTTCGATGTTTGCCATGTATCACTTTGGTAAACTTCAAATGGGCTTCCCTGCTGGCTCAGAGGGTAAAGAATCCACTTGCAATGCAGGAGACCCAGGTTCAATCCCTGGGTCAGGAAGACCCCCTGGAGAAGGGAATGGCTACCCACTCCTGTATTCTTGCCTGGAGAATCCCATGGACGAGAGGAGCCTGGCGTGGGCTACAGTCCATGGGGTCACAAAGAATTGGACATGACTGAGTGACTAAGAATTACTTGCTTACTTAGCACTTTGGTAAACTTCAAATATTTATAAAATCGGTTGGATTTACGCTCCTTCTAATTGCTGCATACTGTTGATGCAACAAAAACCCAGTGCAACCAAAAATAATTAATTAAAAAGAAAGCAAGCCAGACACAGATCCTCAAAGTGCACGGTGGTTGTCTCTTCAGGGAGGTCCTCGTGTTCCAGAATGGAACTTTGAGATCATCATTAGAATGAAAACCCCAAATGTACAATTTGATGTAGCCTAGAAGACGCCTGAGAGCATATCTCTGAAGCTCAGTTGAAAACTCTTGCGCAGCAGGCCAGGTCTGAAATCCTGACCCCAGTGTGGCCCCTGCCAGGCCCACACCCCAGCACATGGAAGCTTCTCTTCTCCCCACCTGCCCGGCCCTGCCCGACTCCCATCAGCGGGAACCTCGCTCCGCGCTCTCGCTGCCTGCGGTCGTGGCCCCACAGCGCTGTGTTCCTACCGTTGTGACCACAGCAACAGAGGGCCGGCAAAGCTGGGCCAGCAGGCTAAGCCGGGACAGGGGGAGCCCAGCAGGGCGCGGGGTCCCCTCCGTCCCGGCCACACTTACCCTGTCGCCTGCCTTTCCACATCCGTCCAGCCAGCAGCCGCGAGCCTGTGAAGCAAGGACCCGGCCGGGGCGTCTCAGCAAGTGATGAGTGATGAGTGATGAGTGAGTGAGTGAGTGAAAGCTGTGATCCAACCAAGAGGGAACCGCCCTCCGCCAAGTGAACTGATGTGCTTGCCTTCAGCTCTCGTGGAGAAATTCAACCTGGACATCACCAGAGACGAGTGCCAGCAGCTCCTCATCAAGTACGACTTGAAGAACAACGGGAAGTTCGCTTACTGCAGCTTCATGCAGAGCTGCGTCCTCCTGTTAAAAGCAAAGGAGACCTCGCTGATGCAGAGAATGAAAATCCAGAACGCGAATAAAATGGTACGTGAATCACCTGGAGGACAGGGGCGGGGCTGGGCTAGACGGGTTTCTTTCATTTTTCTCAACTCCTCCTAAACCCTATCGTTTCACTTCATACAAGTGGTGCACGTATGAACCTTCACAACCCTGTAAAGGTCTGGAGACCCCAGGCTGGGAGCCAGCAGCCTGGATCCCAGGCTCTCAAGCTGCTTGAGTGGCATCTGCCCGAGGGGACCTCTGTGGGTTGACAGAGAGAACAGTGTCGGGGGATCACAGGGCGGCTGGGAGCAGGTCTCAGTCACCTAACTGGAGATGCAGGTGGGGTGGCGGCCACAGTGAAGGGAGACACCTGTACCTTACACGTAACCGCATGCCCGCTCATCAGACATCTGAGACGGGCAGACCTTGCTCAAAGACGCGTGATCTTTCTTGCATAAGCTGCACCCACGATGCATTGTCTGCAATCCTCTTGTTGCTTCTTTAAAGAGGAATGAGACCCTAAAGACGCTTAAGTCTTGCAACTGGGGGGCCCCTGGATTTTTACCTTTTTTCTGGCATTTGTAACTGTATGATTCTCACCCACACCCAGTTCAACCGCACTGTTAAGGATGCACCTCTCTCAAGTCTTTCCAAAGCATGAAGACTTTTCCACACTCATATTCTATCATCTGTAGCACTGAATTGAGTTACACTGAATTAAATAAGTACAAACAGGCATTGTTGACTTGGAGACAAACATGGCCAATGCCAGTCACCCTCAGACCCAGTTGTGGGGACCAGAGGTGTGGGGCAAGCCCAGCAACCCCTCCACCCAGACCACCCCCAGGCCCCCGCATCCCAGCTGCGGCCCAGTGATGGTGTGCCAGCCAGCAAGCAGTGGATTCGATGCAGTGAAATCTGTCATTTTGTGCAAAATCAGGCCGAATCTTAACCACAGTTTCTAGTTTAGACAAGCAAGAGCTAGCACCAAAGGCTTACATCAAACTATGGAAGAAAAACTTAGCATTATGACAATTCTTTCTCTAGCTCAGTTATTCTGTAAGTAGAGAAAATACTTGCCTTGTTCGTCAGAGGGCCCGCCTGCGAGCATAATTGGAGAGCCATGGAGACCCCTGCCCACTCTGGCCCTCCTCCGCTTCTTCGGGCCTCAATTCTGTAAGTGAGGGGTGGCCTGCTGGGAAGAGGCTCCATGCCCCCTTCCAAGCCCCCCGTGTGCAGAGGCCAGCCTGCTCCCAGGGGCACCACCTACCCTCACAGAGGCGCCCGAAGGCTGCCCGTGGACGGCCTTGGGCGGGGGGGCGCCTGACTGAGATTGTGCATGGGAAGTGAGAGGCGCTCCAGAATAGGACCCCCCACCCCCCAACCAGGAGCCTGGGCCCCTGGGGCAAATGTCCCAGCTCACCTCCGTGTGCCCCTGCCTCAACCCCAGCTCTGGTCGGTTACCCAAACTCCAACCACAGCCTCCACTCCGCGGCTCAGGACAGTCCTGCCTTCCATCCAGGAGCCCACCCTGGGCCTGGTTGACAGGCGGTGAGACTCCCAGGAGCCTCTCCCAGGAAGGAGTGGGACCAGGGCCTGCCCTGCCCCTGCCAGGTCCCCTCTGCAGGCGGCCCCAGCCTGGCCCCACCATGCCAGCCATCTCAAGGGCCATTTCCTTTTCTAGCGCTTTGAGGCTTTCTCTGTAGCCTTAGCAGATGCACTCCTCTGAGGAAGTGAGCTGGGGCTTTGCTTTTTTGTAATAATTCTAGTTATTCATTTATTTTGGTCATGCTGGGTCTTTTCTTGCTGCACAGGCTCCTCTCGCGCTGGCTTCTCTTGTTGCAGAGCACAGGCTCTAGGCACCTGGGCTTCAGGAGTTACAGCCCCCGGGCTCTTGACCACAGGTTTCCCTGGAGGCTCAGACGGTAAAGCATCTGCCTGCAATGCCGGAAACCCGGGTCCGATCCCTGGATCGGGAAGATCCCCTAGAGAGGGTAATGGCTACCCACTCCGGTACTCTTGCCTGGAAAATCCCACGGACGCAGGAGCCTGGTAGGTTACAGTCCATGGGGTCGCAAAGAGTCGGACATGACTGAGCGACGTCACTTTCACCTCCAGTAGTTGTGGCGCACTGGCTTAGCTGCTCCCAGGCACGTGGAATCCTCCAGGACCGGCGCTCTAACCCCCGTCTCTCCTGCATTTGTAGGCGGAGTTTTATCAACTGAGCTACCAGGGGAGCCCTGGGACTTTGCTTCTGGGGGGGCACTGCTAGCGGCAGAGGACCCCTGGGTGGGTTGGTGTCCCGGGCTGGGATGGAAAAACCCTTTCTCAAGCCGGACTTAGGTGTGGGAAGAGCAATGCTCACAGAATCCCTTCTCTTCCGTGGACGGGGACCAGCTGATTGGTAAACCGGCCGCTGATGAAGGCACAGGGCATCTGGTGAGTTTCTATCATAGGTGCTGAAGGATGTAAAAATTGAAAGCAATTTAACATTGTGCTAATGTGTTTTGTGTGGTGCCATGTTAAAAATTAGACTTTCCCAAAATGTGTTACACATTATTGCCTACAGTTCACCTCTGTGGTATTCAGACATGCGCTGGGGCTGAATCATGCTAAAATGTCTTGTTTTCAAATCTAATAGCACCTAAATGAAATAATCACAGTGTAGTACGCTGTCTAATTACTAGATATAATTACAGCCTTGCCATTTTTTAAAAACTCTGTTCATTGTAAGAACCTACTAGAAGATCCTAACCAAATCTCTTTTTTTGTCCCCCTCAAATACACAGGGAGGGGTGCCCTGGGAGGCGGCCTGGGAGGTGTTGGCATCAAACGGAGCCCGAGGGGTCCTGCTCCTGCCCCTTTGCCTCCCTGCGCCTCCATTTCCCAATCCAGGAAATAGGGGTGAAAAGACCTACATTCCCCCGAGGAGATGCTGTTGTGATGAGCTTTGTTTAGTTATTCTTTGTGGCCCCGTGGACTGGAGCCCGCCAGGCTCCTCTGTCCATGGGATTCTCCAGGCGAAAATACTGGTTCGGGTTGCCATCTCCTTCTCCAGAGGATCTTCCCTACTCAGGAATTGAACCTGCATCTCCTACGCTGGCAGGCAGATCCTTTACCACCAAGCCACCTGGGACGAGCCTGCAGACTCCCTTCCAGCGGGGAGCCCTGGGTGGGAAGTGAGCCCTGGAGGCCAAGACGGAAGCGAGGCCCCGGAGAGGAGCTCGCAGCCCCCTCCCTCCCCCTTGGGCCACAGCCTGTGCGCACCACCCTTCCCACCCCAGAGCTGCTTTCTCACCACCTCGTGGGTTTTGGCTCTTCTCCCAGAAAGAAGCCGGCGCCGAGACGTCCTCCTTTTACTCCGCCTTGCTTCGGATTCAGCCCAAGATCGTGCACTGCTGGAGGCCGATGCGGCGCACGTTCAAGGCCTACGACGAGGGCGGGACGGGGTTTCTCAGCGTGGCTGACTTCAGGAAGGTGAGCACGGCTCTTGTAAGGCTGTCCCCTCCGAACAGGACGCGGTCACCAAATGCCAGCAGCCAGAGAAACCTCACCAAAGGAGCCCCCAGCCCCGGAGGAAGGCCCAGGCGTGGGCAAGCTGTCCAGACCTCACTTCCTGGGCTCCCCCAGGTTTCTGGGGGCCGCGTCCACTTGTCGCTCTGCGGCCAACCCCAGGCTGTCCCCTCCCCGAAGGCTTCTAGAATCCCGCTGGGCCTTCCGGGGCACCGACACCTGAGTGCAGCCGTCCGCTGCCGCTGCTCCTCAGAGTCCTGCCCGCACCCCACACAAGGCCAGAGCAGAATGACGACCTGGGGGACTGAAGCACGTCCCGGGCGTGGCTACTCAGGGTCGGCAGACCCCAGCCCTGCCCTGCAAGAGCCCCCCGGCTCGGCCCTCCCCTCCCCCTCCGCTTTCCTAGCATGGAGGGGCTGCCCACCCCGGACCATGCAGTCTGGCCAACCAGCTCCCCCAGCAGAGACTGGACTCCGGGGCCTTTCCTGCTGGTCTGGGGGAGCACCTCACCCGCCCCAGTCCACCAGCTGTGATCATGATGCCCTCCCACAGCACAACCTCTGGAGCAGAATCTATGCTGGCCTTTACCCCACAGAACCTTTGGAGGTTAACCTCTGGAGGATTTTCTCCCGAGGGAAAGAAACGGGTCACCCTCAAGGGTTACTTAAAACTCCCACATTTGGAATAATGCAGATCTCCTCAAATTGTCAGCAGGCCTGCTCCCATTCTTTGCTTCTCTCTCCCATCCCCTCCCTAGCCAACCACTGAGGTTGAAAAAATAATTGAAGTCTAGAATGTTAGATTAAAAATCAAATAGTACAGCCAGGGAAAAAAACTCCGTCAAGACATCAAAGCAAGAAAGGTTTATGACTTCTTAGTGCACTTAGGAAAAATGTATTCCTTAGATTTCTCTGTGCTTCAACAACTAAAACAAAAAGTTTTTTTAAGTAAAAAAGCTTTTCTTAAAGAGCGGTGCAGGCAGATGAACTGCAGTTAGTGGGTCTGAATTTGCACGGACCCCATGCAGGGCATTAGAAAGTGAGGGGCCCCCTGGAGGCCCCCACCAACACACACACTGTGGGTGGGGCCAGGCCTGTGGCTGCTGGTGGTGAATACCCCGTCACCACCCCCACGTGGCCTCCGGCTCACAGCGCTGGTCTTTACTTTGTATGTGTGGACGTTAGTCACTCACTCGTGTCCAACCCTTTGCAAGACCATGGACTGTAGCCCGCCAGGCTCCTCTGCCCATGGAATTCTCCAGGCAAGAATACTGGAGTGGGTTGCCATGCCCTCCTCCAGGGGATCTTCCCGACCCATGGATCAAACCTGGGTCTCCTGCATTGCAGGCAGATTCTTTACAGTCTGAACCACCAGAGAAGCCCTGGTCTTTACTTTGGGGTCAAATACAATTCTCAGCCGGAGAAGAGAAAGAAGATAACACCCTAGGAACTCAGGGCGGGTAACAAGCTGGGAGGGGGCAAGAGAAACGGAGACATTGCCCTTGGCAATGAGACCTGATGGGTGCTGGGCCCTCCGGACACCCAGGTTCACTCCTTTTTCCTGCTCTCAGCCCATCAGCCCCAGAGGCAGGCCAGCTGCCCTCAGCCTCATGGGCCCGGGCCAGTCCTGCCAGCCCTGGAGGAAACTTGAGGTCTTCCAACCCCACTCTCTAACCTCCTCTGAGAAATGAATTATAACACAAAACATACATAGGAAATGTATAACCTAATCTTTGTATTTATTTAATAAGGTATCTATCACAATTTGTCTCAGTTGCACGTAACAGAGGTGAAATAAATTATAGCGGCTTAGACATGGTAGTTTGCTCAGCAGTGGCCATAGGACTGGAAAAGTTCAGTTTTCATTCCAATCCCAAAGAAAGGCAATACCAAAGAATGCTCGAACTACCGCACAATTGCACTCATCTCACACAATAATAAAGTAATGCTCAAAATTCTCCAAGCCAGGATTCAGCAATATGTAAACCGTTAACTTCCAGATGTTCAAGCTGGTTTTAGAAAAGGCAGAGGAACCAGAGATCAAATTGCCAATATCCACCAGATCATTGAAAAAGCAAGAGAGTTCCAAAAATACATCTATTTCTGCTTTATTGACTATGCCAAAGCCTTTGACTGTGTGGATCCCAATAAACTGTGGAAAATTCTGAAGGAGATGGGAATACCAGACCACCTGACCTGCCTCTTGAGAAACCTGTATGCAGGTCAGGAAGCAACAGTTAGAACTGGACATGGAACAACAGACTGGTCCCAAATAGGAAAAGGAGTACGTCAAGGCTGTATATTGTCACCCTGCTTATTTAACTTATCTGCAGAGTACATCATGAGAAATGCTGAGCTGGAAGAGGCACAAGCTGGAATCAAGATTGCCAAGAGAAATATCAATAACCTCAGATATGCAGATGACACCACCCTTATGGCAGAAAGTGAAGAGGAACTAAAAAGCCTCTTGATGAAAGTGAAGGAGAGTGAAAAAGTTGGCTTAAAGCTCAACATTCAGAAAACTAAGATCATGGCATCTGGTCCCATCACTTCATGGGAAATAGATGGGGAAACAGTGGAAACAGTGTCAGACTTTATTTTTTTAGGCTCCAAAATCACTGCAGATGGTGATTGCAGCCATGAAATTAAAAGACACTTACTCCTTAGAAGGAAAGTTATGACCAACCTAGACAGCATATTTAAAAGCAGAGACATTACTTTCCCAACAAAGGTCTGTCTAGTCAAGGCTATGGTTTTTCCAGTAGTCATGTATGGATGTGAGAGTTGGACTATAAAGAAAGCTGAGCACTGAAGAATTGATGCTTTTGAACTGTGGTGCTGGAGAAGACTCTTGAGAGTCCCTTGGACTGCAAGGAGATCCAACCAGTCCATCCTGAAGGAGATCAGTCCTGGGTGTTCATTGGTAGGACTGATGTTGAAGCTGAAACTCCAGTACTTTGGCCACCTGATGAGAAGAGTTGACTCATTGGAAAAGGCCCTGATGCTGGGAAGGATTGAGGGCAGGAGGAGAAGGGGACGACAGAAGATGGGATGGCTGGATGGCATCACTGACTCGATGGACATGGGTTTGGGTAGACTCTGGGAGTTGGTGATGGACAGGGAGGCGTGGCGTGCTGTGATTCATGGGGTCGCAAAGAGTCGGTCACGACTGAGCGACCGAACTGAACTGAACATGTAAAAGAATCTCAGAGGTAGGAAGTCCAGAGCTGGCATGGTGGCTGGACTGTCTTCAGGGACAACTGTATTTTTTTTTCTACCATTCTCATTACCTGGATTCCTTCCCCAAGGTTGCCTCATAGCCCAAGATGTCTGCTGGAGCCCCAGCATCACTTCAGCATTCTAAGCATCAGGGAAGAGAGAAGGAGGGCAAGCCTGTTTTCTTTAGAGGAAGCTTCCCAGAAGTCCAGCAATAGCATTCTCATTTCATTTTAGTGGCCAGAACCATGAGAGAGGCTGAGAATTGTCACCTTTCCTTTTAGCTGGGCACACAGCAGCCTGGAAGAAAATCAGGGTCTGACAATGGAAGGGGAAGGGCCAATGGATATTGGTTGGGAAAGCAGCAGGCTCTGCCATGGGATGTATTACTGTTGAGTCATAACTACTGTCTGCAGCCTGCACGTGCAGGCCTGTCCTCCTCCCCTCCCTTGAAGCTGCACCCCGAGGCCTCCCGCATAGTTAAGGCTCCATGGCCAGTCTCCCCTCCAGTCCCCTCCGCTCTGTCCATCTTCCTCGTCCTCCACGTTGACCAGCCTCTCGACACCTGTGTTGCTAGACAGGGCTGCCTGGTTGGAGGGGTTGAGGGGGGCGGAGGGAGGCATGACTCTGGAGGTGGGCTGTCCAGGCTCGGGGTGGGAGGAGAGGTGGGCAAGGGCCCAGCCCCTTCCTGGCAGCCGGCCTCCTTGGTCTTGGCCTTGAACGGCTCCGGTACCAGGGGCAGCTCCTCTCCCCGCAGGTCCTGAGGCAGTACAGCATCAACCTCTCCGAGGAGGAGTTCTTCCACATCCTGGAGTATTACGACAAGACGCTGTCTTCCAAAATCTCCTACAACGACTTCCTCCGGGCCTTCCTCCAGTAGAGGCCCTGCGCCGCGAGCCCAGCGCTGACAGACGGGGACCGCAGGGCCAGGAAACCTATCAGCGGAGAGTCTCATGAACGTCTGGGGCGTCCCCCCCAAGCCCAGCCCACACCCACGCCCCGCCTGCATCTTTCAGAGGTCAGCCCAGGCAGGCCTGGGCTCCAGGGTTGGCAGCGGCCGCTCCGGAGGGCCCCAGGCTGCCCCGCTGAGCTCAGGACCCCTCTTAGTCTGAGCAGATTAAAATGTTAGCCTTTGCAAGAATGATTCTTGAGACTTTAAAAGAACCACCAACAATAAACTTGGAAACTCAGAATTTCTGCCAGTTTTATTCGTTAAGAGCCTGCTGGGTGACTCGGGGGGACACCCCTGCTCCACCCAGGCCACCGGGCATCCCCGACATGGGTCAGACCTGCGCCCCTGCCAGGCTTGTCCACAGGGCCACGTCTCTGTCCTGGGGGCACAGGCGCCAGCCGGACCCCACGAGGAGCGGCCGCCATCTGAGTCAGGCCCCATGGGTGCAGTGGGGGCTCAGCCCTTCCGGGCGGGCAGCACCCATTTCCGGACACGACAGGGTCTGACGGACTAAGGGCTATGCTGGGTGCTTGGTCGCTCAGTCGTGTCCGACTCTTTGCGACCCCATGGACTGTATCCCGCCAGGCTTTTCTGTCCAAGGGATTCTCCAGGCAAGAATACTGGAGGGGGTTGTCATTTCCTCCTCCAGGGGATCTTCCCCACCCAGGGATCGAACCCAGGTCTCCCTCTTTACCGTCTGAGCCACCAGGGAAGTCACACCAGGAAAGACAAGCCAGGAGAAGTTTTAAATCACCATAATCCTATCCACCCGTCATGAAGCAGATGGAAAGGAGACAGACTCTGTTGCCTTCTGGAAGGTTCTGCAAGGAACTGGAGAGGCAGGCAAGAGGGCTGCCCCTGAGCTGTGTGACCCCAGCTGTCAGGGAAGGGTGGGGGCCAGGACCCCCCACTGTCACCCCAAGTAAACTCAGGGGCACGACAGCCCGAGTTCCTCCCTGGGGGGCACCACCCAGCACCCACCGCGGCCCCAGCCACCAGGAGGGCAGGCTCCCCAGGGGCCCGGGCAGTGGCCCAGCTTCTCCTCCCCTTTCCTGGGGCCATCACCGCCATGACCTCCTCTCCCTGCCCCCACTGGACGCAGCCATGGCTGCTGATCAAGGGAGTCAAATGTTCAAACAGAAACCACAGGGGCCCTTAGAAAGCCAGACCAGCGCCAACCTCCTGTGAGTCCCGCTGGCCACACCACATTCTAGCCGGTCAGTGGGGTCTCCACTCCCACTGCAGAGAGGGAGACACCAAGGCCCCGGCGGAGGGGAAGGACGCCCTGTGGGATGCACGGGAGTGAGGAGGCGGGTCCTGGCGTCCTGCCCAGCCTGGCATCGGGAGCATAGGGGACCAGGCTGAGGAGGTCTGGGTGGGCCAGAACTGGGGAGACCTCAAGATCCCAGAGAACCTGGGGGCCCTGGGGGAGCTCAGAGGAGGAAGATGCCTACAACAGGGGGGAAGGGGTGCCCAGGCAGCCTGAGTTCAGGGAGGGGGATATAGGATGGGGCCGTGGTCTCAAGTCAGTGCCGTGGAGCAGAAATGCCCTCCGCCCCGGCAGCTCTGCTAAAAGGGGAGGTCAGCAGATGCCTCGCCCGAGCATTCGGGACCCCTCCTGTGTGCCTAGCCCCTGCCCCATGCGCCCAGCTTCAGCCTTCCTGAGATGCCTCTCACACACTCTCGCACTCTGCACCTGCTCCACAGAGAACGCCAACTTGCCCTTCAGCACTCCATGCAGAGCTGCCTCTTACAGGAAGCCTTCCTGACTTCCCAAGGCTAAACTG
The DNA here is from genome assembly GCF_910594005.1 of Cervus elaphus. NCBI lineage: Eukaryota > Metazoa > Chordata > Mammalia > Artiodactyla > Cervidae > Cervus > Cervus elaphus. The sequence goes on from NC_057836.1 coordinate 5,852,840, forward strand.
GGCATTTCCTCTGGTGCATTCAACAAGAGGCAAGTGGCTCATCCTGACGCAGAAGCAGGACTCAATGGGGTCATAACTGGCCACACCCGGGCCACCAGCCCTCCTGAAACATTCTCAGAGTACCTGTGGTATCAGTGACACTGGGTTCAAGTTCCAGCTCTACCGTGACACCCAGCCAGGTCATTTTGACCTCTCTGGGCCTCAGTTTCCACATCTGTAAAATGGGCAATCATCCCCCACCCCACCCCCCACCCCCCCCAATATACACACACATGGAAAGAGCTTAGCCCTGCAGTGGGGTTTTCCTCTCAGAGTTAGCAGGGCTTCCGAGCAGAGGGTTGTAGGTGAGTGGGCTGTTAGCTACACCTCCCAGGAGAGGTGGGGCAGCTACTGCTTTTCTGACACCTGGACCCTTCAAGCCTGAGTCAAGAGAGCAGTGCTGGACCAAGGGTCGGGGTGTCCAGCTGCCCCCTGCTCATCCCGTGGCCCACATGCAACTCTCCTCTCTGAGCCTCCATCACCACATCTGCAAAATGAAGAGAACCCCTGCTTGCCTCGGGCTCATCCATCCATGGTCTTTTCCCAGCCCCATGGATCAAACACACACCTGCCTGCTAGAGCCCCCAACAAGGTAGGTCAAAGACGATCAAAAGAGAAGGGGTCAGGCCTGGTGGGGGAGCTCTGGGTCTACGGAAGCCCGAAGAGCCCTGGCCCCATGCCTGGAGCTGGACCTCAGATGGAACCGCAGCAAGAGGTCAGGGGAAGGTTTCCGCCCAGGGCCCTGGGTCAAAGCGGGGAGCCTGGGGGCTGGGCCGCTTCCGGAAGGCAGCCCCGTGTTCCCAGGTGGGCTCTGGTGGTCCTCTCCTCTCTTCCCTGGGTCCTTATATCCTGGTCAGGTGTCTTCGGCCCTGGGCATCCTTCCTAGGGCCTGGCCCAGCTGGGAACAGCAGCCCCTCTGGATCCCACTGTGTAGAAAGAATGGAGTGCCTGTTCTCTGCACCCAGTAGAACGCATGTGACAGCAAATGCCCCACCTGTTTTCCCTTCATGTATCCACGTCCCTTGCTTTTGACCTTGAAGTCCCTGTCTCTGAATAACGTCCATTTCCCCACTCAGCCACATGACTTGTTTTGGCCAATGAGCCATGAGTAAGGATGACACAACCAAGGTTTGAGAAGCCCCTGTGGTCTGGGGCTGTGAGATGCTGGAGAGGGCATCACTCCCACCCGTACAAGAGAAAGGCCCAACAAAACGAGATTAACAACTTTCCGTAAACCCACCCGATAGTGGGGTTCAACACATAGTCCACTATGGTCTGGAGACAGACAGGTGCCTCCGGGGAGATAGCAGACCCAAAGCGCTTGCTTTTGCGGGACAGACACGAAACACCATGTGAGCCAGCAAGAGGATTCAGCTGGAACATTTTAACAAATTGCCCAAAACCAAATGCAGGCTAGCCTGAGGACGTGGAGATGCAGGAGACTCTGACACCAAGGACCTGGCATCCTCCAGGAACCGCCGCGGGAGCTCACGGACATCAGAAGGATCCAGAGAAAGCTGCCACCTTCCTGCGCCCCTCGTAGTGGGGCTGGAGGAGGATCCAGCAGCAACTCCGCCAGAACCCACCTCCCTGTCCCTCGAAGGGAGCGGAAAAGCATACCATGCAGAGGACACCAAGACAGCGCCCGAGGCGCCGGCGGGAGCCCAGTGCAGGACAGGGGCAGAGCAGGCACGCCTCCTGGGGTGGGTGGGGGCGAAGCCCGTGCCGGAGGGCAGGGCCACGGAGAAAGGCTCCCCATGCTCCCAGAGTCCGAATCAGAACTACCCCCTCCCCGGCCACCACACCGACAGTCACCAAATAAAAGGGTAAGCAGCTAGGAGCCACAGGAGCCCGTCCCTCCAGGGGGCCCCGCAGAGGAAGCCCAAGGGCAAGGAGGGAGCAGACGACAGTGCAGCCCACGCTCTGCTGAGATTGACCCAAGCCCCACACGCCAGTCCTCACAGAAGAAAGGCAAATTCCTCTCCAAACGTAAAGATGCCTGACTCCGTGTCTCCTGGGCATCTCAGGTGGCGCTAGTGGTAAACAACCCACCTGCCAAAGCAGGAGATGCAAGAGACACGGGTTCGATCCCTGGGCCGGGAAGATCCCCTGGAGGAGGGCACGGCAACCCACTCTAGTTTCTTGCTTGGAGAGCTCCGTGGACAGAGGAGCCTGGCGGGCTGCAGTCCACGGGGTCACAGAGCCAACACAACTGAACGACTTAGCACGCATGCTGAGTATCCACTGCTGTCCTATTGTATCAAGTTAGCGAACCGCAGCCAGGGGACCAGATGGGGCCTGGGCTCCATCCCTGGCTCGGGAACTGGTCCGGCATGCTGCACCTAAGACCTGGTGCAGCCAAGTAAATTTTTTTTTTAATTAAAAAATTTTTTTTAACAGATTATAAATTAAAACACAATTTTGTAAAGATTCTTATATATATGTATGTATGTATGCTCGGTGTTCAATCGTGTTCAGCTCTTTGCAACCGTATGGACTGTAGCCCGCTGGTCTCCTCTGTCCATGGGATTTTCCAGGCAAGAATACAGCAGATTGCCATTACCTTCTCCATGTATACATATGTATATATGAAAAGTACAGGAATCTCTTTCTTATTTTTTTTTAAATAAAAAAGGAACTAGAGTAGCCAAAACAAGCCAAGAGTTCTTTTGCTCTCTGTGAAAAAGAACAAAAGCATTCATACTGTTATGCCCGATGTCCGAATCCCCGAGCGGGAAGAGAGAAGGCTTCCAAGACAATGCAACACGCAAAAAAGGGAAGTTTATTACTGTCTCGAGCCAGGGCTTTCTGCCACAAACATCACAGTGGTGCAGGGTCAGAAAAGCCCTGGCTCAAGCTTGGTACACAAATTTATAAGATATGCAAAAGCGGTTAGTAGCTGGCTTAAGCGGATTGGTTACATGTTTGCAAAGTAATTCTATCGGTACAGACTTTCGCGGGCTTTTCAGCTCTCCCTTTGTTCTTACTGGGCGCATATTGATTGGCTGGCTCCAGGTTACCTGATGGGGGTAGGGAATCTTACCATTTCGGGGGAAGCTAAAACTTAGGTCCAGGCCGCCCGTCACGGTATTAACTCTGGCAGCCTCACATTCCCCCCTGTCTTCTTGTTCCTATAGAGGAATCCTTCTCTTCATCCTGAGCTACCATCTGATATTGCTGCCTCAATACCATAATCTGAATGGTATTTAGACGTTCTTTAATAAATGACATTAGCCGGTTTAAAATACAAGGGCCAAATGTGAGTGTTAATAATAGCACTATAAGCGGGCCCAGGAGGGTGGAAACTAAGGTGGTCAGCCAGGGGGAGCGTTGAAACCAAGACTCAAACCATCCCTGCTGGGCCTCCCATTCCCTCTACCTTTTGTAATTTCTTCCTAATATCTGGGGCTGCCTGATTCACAAACGCTAACAAAACTGCAGCGCGTGACTCCTCAGCCTGGGGGTCCATAGGTGTATATTGCCTGAAAGCTTCCATCAGCCTCTCTAGGAAGGCTGCCGGGCTCTCAGTGGGCTCTTGCCTTACTAAATTTACCTTTGCCAGATTTGTCGGCTTTCTTGCTGCAGCCCGCAGGCCAGCCATTAGAGTCTGGCGGTACACTCGGAGACGCTCCCTACCTTCCACCCGCTCAAAATCCCAGTTAGGCCGCAACAGAGGAAACCCCTCGTCCACAAGATGAGGCTGGGCGGTTGGCCTCCCGTCGACCCCTGGTACCCGTTTCCGCGCCTCTGCCAGAATTCGCTCCCGTTCTTCCGTGGTGAAGAGCACCTGCAACAGCTGCTGACAATCATCCCAGGTGGGATTATGAGTAAACAAAATGGAATCTAAGAGGTCAATGAGGCCTTGGGGCTTCTCTGAGAAAGGAGGGTTTTGGGTCTTCCAATTGTACAGGTCACTCGTGGAAAAGGGCCAGTACTGATAGGTTCGCTCTCCGTCCGGGTTAGTTGGTCCCACTCGGACGGGGAGTGCCTGAACAGTGGATGAAGGTAACTCTGGGTCCCCAGGGTCTTGCTTACCCCTATCTCCCTTAGTTTTCCCCCGGGTCCCCAATGCCGGTCCCCCCTCACGGTCGGTTCCCGTTGGCCCTCTTAATCCTCTCGGTTCACCTGTGGGAGCTTCTCTCCTCGGAGGGGATTGCAAGGAGGGCACATATGGTGGAGGCCTTATCTCCGTTTCTAGATCTATCAGGTTTGGATAAGATGATTCCTGAAGGACTGGTTTTGGGTCCTCTTTCTTTTTGGTTTCCTCCGGGGGGGTCTCCATCACCAGGACCTGTGAACTGGAGGAACTAGGAAGTTTGTAAACAAAAGGTTTTAACCATTTAGGCGGATTTTCTACTAGATCCTGCCAGACCATGACATAGGGGACTTGACTCGGATGGCCCCAGGGATCAGGAGCCATAATCTTCTCCTTCACAGCCTGTATGATGGACGGTTGAAAGGTGCCTTCCGGAGGCCATCCAACCTGAAAGGCGGGCCACTCTGCAGAACAAAGAGTTATTAATTTACCTTTTTTGACTAGCAAAGACAAGTCATGGGCCCTGGCCCTGACATCCGAAAAATGGTCAGTCATGAGAGAAAGTGGGGTAGATTCTCCCTGCCCCATGGTCAAAGAATAAACGGTAAGGAAGAGAGAATAAGTCAGAAGTGAGAAAGAACGATGCACCAGAAGAGAACGAGACTAGAGACAATGCCGGCACACACATACACAAAAACACGGAGAGCCAAAGACAAACACACGGACAAACAAACGTCGGCCGACGACACAGCGCTGGGTTTTCGGGCCCCCTGAATTTTCTTGCCTCCCGGTAGCAGATTCACCTTACCGAATGACGTCCGCTGTTCACCAGGCTCGGGGTCGGGAGAGGAACTTTCCTTCCCGCGGAGTCGGCTGCCCCCCAGCGCGTCCGCTGGCCTTGGCCTTACGCCGGCTTGCTCCCCCTTTTTAAAAAGCCCTCTCGCGGAGTCGGCTGCCCCCCAGCGCGTCCGCTGGCCTTGGCCTTACGCCGGCTTGCTCCCCCTTTTTAAAAAGCCCTCTCGCGGAGTCGGCTGCCCCCCAGCGCGTCCGCTGGCCTTGGCCTTACGCCGGCTTGCTCCCCCTTTTTAAAAAGCCCTCTCGCGGAGTCGGCTGCCCCCCAGCGCGTCCGCTGGCCTTGGCCTTACGCCGGCTTGCTCCCCCTTTTTAAAAAGCCCTCTCGCAGAGTCGGCTGCCCCCCAGCGCGTCCGCTGGCCTTGGCCTTACGCCGGCTTGGCTCCCCCTTTTTAAAAAGCCCTCTCGCGGAGTCGGCTGCCCCCCTGCTTCCTGAGCACCGGTGTTATTATTTATCCTTCCCCTTTGTCCTGTATGCGTTCTCTTCTCCCTGTCAAGGGATCCCGGACGAGCCCCCAAATGTTATGCCCGATGTCCGAATCCCCGAGCGGGAAGAGAGAAGGCTTCCAAGACAATGCAACACGCAAAAAAGGGAAGTTTATTACTGTCTCGAGCCAGGGCTTTCTGCCACAAACATCACAGTGGTGCAGGGTCAGAAAAGCCCTGGCTCAAGCTTGGTACACAAATTTATAAGATATGCAAAAGCGGTTAGTAGCTGGCTTAAGCGGATTGGTTACATGTTTGCAAAGTAATTCTATCGGTACAGACTTTCGCGGGCTTTTCAGCTCTCCCTTTGTTCTTACTGGGCGCATATTGATTGGCTGGCTCCAGGTTACCTGATGGGGGTAGGGAATCTTACCATTTCGGGGGAAGCTAAAACTTAGGTCCAGGCCGCCCGTCACGGTATTAACTCTGGCAGCCTCACACATACCACCCAACTTGAAGATTTAGCCATAAAATCATAGTAATCAAGAAAATATGATTTTGGCAAGATCACAGCACTATAGATCAATGGAACAAAATAGAGTGTCCAGAAATAAATACACGCAAATGTAATCAACTGACTTTTGACAAATGTGCAAAGGAAATTAAATGGGAAAATAGCGTTCATTTGAAATAACATGAAATTTGTCACGTACCTCACACCTGACACAGAGAGCAACTCAGAATGTATTGTAGACCCAAATATAAAACGTTAAACTATAAAATTTCTACCAGAAAACCTCAGAGAATCTGCATGACCTGGGGTTTATCAATGGGCTACACCAAAAGCACAATCTATAATAGGAAAAACTGGTAAATTGGACTTAATGAAAATGAAAAACTTTTGCCCTGAGAAACCGTTAAAAGAACAAAAAGACAACCTACAGACCCGAAGATGTGCAAATCGTGTCTTCATTTAAGGACCTGAGTCCAGTGCCTGAAGAACTTCAAACTTCAGACACAAGAAGACAGACAATCTAGTTTTTAAGAAGGGCACGAAAGATCTGAGCGTATGTTTCACACAAGAAATATGGCAAAACAAACATATGAAAAAATGTTCAGCATTATCAGTCATCTAAAAATGGAAGTCCAAACCACAGTGAGATGTAACACACCTACTCAAATAGTTAAAATTTTTAAATACGAAATTCTGTTGAGGATGTGGACTAACAGGAAATATTCACTAGTGCTGGTGGGATTACAAAAGCATTCCCTTCTCCAGGGGATCTTCCCAACTCAGGGATCGAACCCAGGTCTCCCTCATCGCAGGTGGATTCTTTACCAGCTCTGCCACCAGGGAAGCCCTTTTGGAAAACAGTGTGATTAAAAAAGGGCCAAATAAAAGAAACTTTTAGGTGATGGGACTGCTTCTTATAGTGCCAGGGTCATGGATATATAACTCGAAGCATTTGTTAAAACCCCCAGAACTGTACGTTACAAAGAGTGAACTTCACTGTTGGTGGTGGTGGTGATCAGTTGTGTCTGACTCTTTTGTAACCCCATAAACTGCAGCTGGCCAGGCTCCTCCGTCCAAGGGATTCTCCAGGCAAGAAAACTGGTGTGGGTTGTCATTTCCTCCTCAAGGGGTTGAACCCACATCTCCCGCATTGCAGGCAGGCTCTTTACCGTCTGAGCTACCAGGGAAGCCCCTTACATGGATTAGTATTCTAAAAATATTTCCTAGCTCTGTCCACTAAGAGGGTCTAGAAATAGTCATACCCCAATAGCAACTAGTCCATCTACCCCTCCAGATCTGAATTTCTAAATAAAAAGAGCCAGAACTTGAAGGAAGAACAGTGAATGCCCTGGGGCAAGGGAAATACAAGATGAGCCTGCTCCAAAGCAAGGAAGTGAAACAGACAAACAAAAGGAATATGTCAAAAGAACACAGGAACCAATTTGAAAGAACTCCCAAATGGTCAAAGTTAGAACAGTTTGAGCAACAAAATAAATGACAACATTAGGTTCTAACCTGAAGATTATCCATGCTGATACAAATAAGTAAATGGCAGAGAAGGGGCAAATCTTCCTTACAGAAGAATTTCAAATAATATATGTAGGAGGGAAGAAGAAACAGAAAATCAGCATGAGAATACCGCAGTAACCACTGCTCCAGGCAAGACCCATGGAAGGATGCTAAAATCAGTGGGAAAAAACATTAGGCGGGTCACATAGCCTGGAGATGGCTCCTCCAAATAGGTGTAAGTCAGTGTGGCGATTATATCCTATGTCCCCATTCTTAGATGCCTCATTCCCCTCTCCTTGAGAGTGAGCTGGTCTAGTGACTGTTTCTAACAGACCGAGTATGGAAAAGGAGAACTAGCATCTTTGCAGTGGAGAAACCCAGCAGATATCCTGTAACCTTGTGGTCAAGATTAACAACCCCGTGAACATCCCTGGAGGCGAAGCAGGTAAGAATCCGCCAGCCAATGCAGGGGGCATGGGTTCGATCCCTGATCCGGGAAGATTCCCCAGAGCAACTAAGTCCATGGACCACAACTACTGAGCCTGAGAGTCTAGAGCCCCTGTTCCATAACAAAAGAAGTCACCACAATGAGAAGCCTGCTCGCCACAGCTAGAGAAAGTCCACGCACAGAAAGGAAGACCCAGGGCAGTGAAAAATAAACAAATAAACAAATGAAAAACAAGTGAAAAAAAAATAAACAAATACTTAAAAAAAAAAAGATTAATAAGCATGTGGTAAGTCGCCTCGGTCTCACGTAACCCCAGATATAACGCCTCGAGAAGAACACATCACCTCCACACTCTTCTCCTAACACGTAACTCCAGGCAAATCCTGAGAAATCGTCAGACAAACTCAACTGGAGGGACAGTCTACAAAATACTCAGACAGTCCTCAAAATTTTCAAGGTCATGAAAATGGAGGAAAGGCTGAGAAACTGTCACCAACCCACAGAGGGCTACGGAGACATAATGCCTAAATACCATGAAGACTCACGGATGGGACGTTATTCAGAAAGACCCAAAGAAAGGTCTAATAGCCTTACACCGTGCTAATCTCTTAGTTTTGATAAATGGACCCTGGTTATGTAAGATGTTAACATCAGGGCAAGCTGTGGGGATTCTCTGTACCATTTTTACAACTCTTCTGTAAATCTAAAATTATTTCAAAATTAAAAAGTTTTTTAAAGTGGGGAAATCATTTCCTGTTCAGGGCCCAACCAGGCTCCTTCTTCCAAGAAGCCTTCCCTGATCGCCCCTACACACTGGATTTGATCTTCCTCCAGGCCACCAAGCCTGACCCTGTCTGCCATTCACTGGGCCCCAAGCGTGTGACAGCTGAAGGGTTCAGCTTCTTTCCAGATCAGAGGAGCCTTCCAAAGTACCCCTCAAGCATCCAGACAGCAGGGCCTGTTTTCCATATCCTGGAAGACTTTGCAGTCTGGTCCTTCAAGGGAGGGTGGGACTGAGGACCCTGTGGAGTGTCCAGGATCTTCTGCAACAAGACTCCCAGTTGGGAGCTGTGGGTGACGTTAGGAGAGAGTCTTGGGTTAAACCCGGGTCTGCAGAGCTTGTCATCTCTACTAGTTTATCCAGGGGGCTGGGGCAGGAGTCTCCTGGAAGAAAAAGGCCTGAGAATTTGCTCCCGGTGGAGGCTGAAGGGGGTTTCCCTTGTGGCTCAGACAGGATGTTCAAGAATCAGCTCCATGGAAGCCAAATTGCAAGAAAAGGCGGCTGGGGGCTGGGCTTCCTGAGTGTGAGCTCCCATAAGGACAGAGGCAGAGGGAAGGGCCGCAGCTCACTGGGCTTGCCCCCTTGGACTCCCAGGGACAGTAGGAGCATCGGCGGGGACCCCATCCTGTGTTGGAGGCGGCTGGCAGTGAGAGTGAGCCCAGCGTGCTAAGCTCTCTTTGCTGTGGACCCCGCTCCACCGCTGAGTAAACCTGCCCAAGTCAGAGCATGGGGGGGGCAGCTCATGATGGCATCAGCCCCTCTCCCCACCCCCACCCCCGCCTCGTCTACACTGAAGGCAGCAGGAGCACCGGGCTCAGAACCCAGCAGCTGCCACATCTCAGCAGAGCGGGTGCTTGTGCTCAGTCGTGTCCAACTCTCTGCAACCCCACGGACTGTAGCCCGCCAGGCTCCTCCGTCCGTGGGATTTTCCAGGCAAGAGTACTGGAGTGGGTTGCCCGTTCCTCCCCCAGGGAATCGTCCCAACCCAGGGATCAAGTCGGCATCTCTTTCATCTCCTGCATTTGCAGGCGAATTTTTTTTTTTTTTACCACTGCGCCACCTGGAAGCTTCCCCAGCAGAGTGGGTACCAGGCACTAAGGCAGCAGCTGCAGTGAGACAGCGCAACCAGGGCTGACGGCAGCCCCAGCGGGCCCTGCCCCCGCCCGGGAGCCCTGCTCCAGGACACAGTGAGCACACAGGAGTGCCTCGAATGGAGCAGCTCCTCCCCCCAACCTACGGGTGGGGACCCAAGGCCCAGGACCTGGCATGGTAGCCACGTCTGAGGCTCTGGCGGAGGGAGCCCTCTGGAAGGGCACGTTACAGGTGGGCCAGTCTGAGGACAGGAGAGGGTCACGGCAGGCTGATGCCATCCGGGCTACCCCCAGCCTGCTCCCCATCCCCACAGCTCTGGTTCTGACCCACAAATGAAGGTCTGCAGAGAGGCTCCTCCCCTCTGGGTCCATTTATCACACCCCACCCCCAGCCACAGGACACCTCCCCCTACATCTCCCAAAGGTACCTCCAGCCCCTGAGTCCCAAACAGAATTCAGCATCCCCTCCTCAAACCTGTTCTTCCTGCTCCGTGTTCCCCCTCCGTGATGGGCAGCCAACACCCATTATATCATCTCTGGCTCCCCACACCCATCCTTCATCAACCCTATCTCTTAAATCCATTGCTGCCATGTCCCTACTGCAAGTCAGGTCCAAAAGAGGTGCTGAGTGAATGTTTGCAGGGTGGATGGACTGATAGGTGGGTGAGTAAATGGATGGACAGTAGTTGGACTGGATGGATGGATGGATGGTGGTTGGATGGAAGAATAGATGGATGGTGGTTGGATGGATGGATAGATAGATGAATGGTTGTTGGATGAATGGATGGATAGATAGATGGTGGTTGGATGGATGGAAGGATAGACGGATGGTGGTTGGATAGATGGATGGTTGTTGGATGAATGGATGGATAAATGGGTGAATGGATACATGGTGGTTGGATGAATGGATGGATAGATAGATGGTGACTGGATGGATGGATGGATAAATGGATGGTGGTTAGACGGATGGATGGAAGGATAGATGGATGGTGGTTGGATAGATGGATGGTTGTTGGATGAATGGATGGATAGATAGATGGTGGTTGGATGGATGGAAGGATAGATAGATGGTGACTGGATGGATGGACGGATAAATGGATGGTTGTTAGATGGATGGATGGAAGGATGGATGGTGGTTGAATGGATGGATGGATAGATGGATGGTTGTTGGATGAATGGAGGGATAGATGGTTGTTGGATGGATGGATGGATAAATGGATGAATGGATAGATGGTGGATGGATGGATGGAGAGATAGATGGTGACTGGATGGATGGATGGATAAATGGATGGTGATTAGATGGATGGATGGATAGATGGGTGGTTGTTGGATGTATGGATGGATAGATAGATGATAGTTGGATGGCTGGATGGATGGATAAATGGATGGTGGTGAGATGGATGGATGGATGGATGGATGGATGGACAGATGGACGGGCAGATGAAAATGGCAGAACTTCTACAGCACAGGGAGCTTTGGAACTGTAGCCATTATATCTGCCTGAGCTTCTCTTGGGCAACACCTGGACCCTGAGTTTGACAAGGGCTGGATTAGAACTTGCCGCTTCCTGGAAGAGGCCAAAGCTAAGGCCACCTTGAGGGACTGTCTGGGGTGGGGGGGGACCAGGTGTTCGAGCTATGTGAACATGATGGGGCACAGAAGTGCATGTGCCAACAACCTCTGACGGAAGCCGGAGCCAGCAGAAGGATGCCAGTCGCTGGCACACAGAAGGTCTTCGGCCTCTGAACTCAGCCCAGGACTCGACCGGGAGGATGCCTCTCCTCCCCCACAGGCCCCACACAACACCCAGAGACAGAGGAAGAGACACCAGGCGGACTTCTCTTTCTTTTTACAAAGACTTTATTGTCTGACATGCTTGACAAAAAAAAATTACAGCCACAATCAAGTTATGCCGAAATGATTGAGGAGCACGCCATCATCTTTCATACCTCAAGGACTTTTAATGAATTTTTCTTTTAAAGTAACAGCTGCCTTCATAACTTTTATTTTCCACATAAAAATACACCATATTCTGAAGATACCTTAGGAAAAAGATTTTTTTTTTAAGTTTATAGTTCTTGGTCCTCATAGAAATTCAGTAGAGGCGATCGAAAGAGTCTGGAGTCGTCGCCACCCATTTAAGCACACACGTGCTGTGCGTCTGAGGTGCCCCCAGAGACCCTGTAAACATCCCCGGCTACCAGGAACCACGTGGGTTGAACGGGACTCCTGAAGCCCCACACGCCGCAGAGTAAAGCTGGCCCCGGCCAGCGTGCTGCTGCTCCTGGGCTCCCCAGATGGGCCCCTCACCCCATGGGAGCCCCACTCACGCAGGGAAGCAATCACAGTCTCCTGGGATCCTGGGATCTCGAGTCCTCCAGGGCTCCAGGGGCTTTCGGTGAAAAATGAACCTGACAGGTGCCGAACAGGATCCTTAAAGAAAAAGAGCCTCGAGTCCTGCATCGCCTTGTAGGGGCAGAGCTTTGGGTGCTGGCAGAGCAGGGGGCTGTGAAGCCAGAGACCAAGGTTCACATCCTGCCTCTGCCTCGTTTGAGCTGTGCACCCTCAGGCTAGTTACCTAACCTCTCTGATCTCAATCGCTTCATCTCTAAAACAGGGCCAGTAGTACCCACCTTCCAGGAGTGCTGGAAATGAGATCGCATCTGCAAAGGGCTCATTAAATGCTGGTTCCCAGGCCTGGGATGAAGAGGAGGCAGGCAGAGCCCCCCTCTCCGACACACCATTGAAGGGGGCGCCAAAAAACTCGGTGATCGAGATCAATGACACTATTTTAATGTGGTATTTTTAAAAACCAAAATTAAAGCATGGGGGGAAAATCCATGATAAACAAAATACCTAAATTTTAAATAAAGAATCTAATGCTGCCCGTGCCAATTCTGCATCGCCGGCCTCACCCCAAGCAGGCCCGGTTTGTTCTCTGTCCATCAGAGAGTCTCAGCCCAACGCCGCAGTCCTTGAAATTCCCCTGGTGGAACTGCAGGAGTCCAGTCCTGGCTCTGACTCTGGGCCGTGTTCCCATTAGGGGGCAACTGGTACCCAGTACCACAGCTGTGAACCATTCAGCCTTCTCAGACAAGGGCCGGGGAGACAGAACCCGAGGGGCGAGGGAAACCCCACCGGGAGCCAGAACACATTTGAGGACAGCAGTGGGAACCACGGAGTTCACTTCACTGGGTTAAGAGGGGCGCGCGTGTGTGTGAGTGTGTGTCCACGTCCCCACGGGCGCACACAGGGGGCAGGGATGCCTCGGCCCATGGACCTCCCGGTTGCTGGGTTCTGCAGCTTGGCACACCCCAGGGGACCAGGGGCGTCCAGCACGTGGGGACCCTCCAGCCCAGTCCTGGGTCCTCAACAAGCTCATCCTACAGAACCAACCCCCTCCACCCCACCAAGTCCAGGCTCCGAGCGGGTGTCCAGGATGCTCAGGCCATTGCTCACATCAGCAAAGATGCCCACAGGAGGAAAACACGGGACGGCATGAAGCCGAAGGCTGGGTGGCCTGGCCAGGTGCAACCCGATTCCTGAGACGTCCCTGATTGCTCCCTCGGAGGCCTGGGAGAAGCGGAAGGGCTGCCTGCACTCACGCTGTGACAAGCCCCACCCACCCTCCCCAACCCTGAGGCGAGCAGCCACTCAGACCCTCAGTGAGAGGGAGATTTTGTGCCAGAACTTCAGAATCCTTCCAAGAGCAGCAGCTTCCCAAACCCACGAGGGCGTCCAACTGAGAAGATGAAGACTCTGTCACGTCCCAAGCAGGACGCAGCCTCGAGCATAGTAGGTCCTTTAACAAGGAACACACGGAAGGGACACGCAGAAATCAGCGATGAGTGCAGCTCCCCCAATAGCCCTGCGGGGTCCCAACTCCAGGGAGAGTCGGGGGTGATTTTCTTCATTCCGAGGCCTCAGCCCGTCGCCTGGGCTGGTCCCCAGAGCTGGACAGGCTGTGTGCAGGGAAGGAAGGGCGGCTGGGGGTCCGTGCTCTCGGCCAGGTGTATGGAGCTGATGCGGTGGGAAGGGCTGGGGCGGCGGGGGCAGTCAAGAGTTCCGGGGGGTGGGGAGGTCGATGACTATGGGTGGATTCACGGGCTGGTAGTTCACGGTGCACACAGAGGCATTCACATAGGTAGTCGTCCCATCTGCCATGACTCCGTACCCTAGACAGTAAGCATACAGTGGTCAGGGCTGAGAGGAGCAGTTGAGGGTGGTCTGGTGGGTGTGGGTGTCAGAGGGCACTTAGCCACAGAGGGCTAAAATTGTCTGGGGCAAGCTATGGAAACTAGCAAGGCTAGACACGCCCCCCGACCTGCTGTGGGCAGCAAATGAGATAATAATCCACGTGTTCAGCCCAGTGCCTGGAAAGTGCATGTTGAGCCATCATCATTGACATCTTCACCATCACCATCACCATCATCTACACTTCTATTAGCACTACTACCATCATCACTCTCAGTATCACAACCACCACCGTCATCATCTCCATCACCATCACTGTCATCAGAACCGTCATCATCCTGTCCATCACCATCATTGTCACCATCACCACCACCGTCGTGTACTTTTCTTCTCCTCATCTCTGTCCTCATCATACCGTCTTCCCACCACATCTACTTGTCAGAATCCTCTTCAACCTTCAGCTCAGATCACCTCCAAACCAAAAGGGACACTTCCCCTCCTCTGCGCAGGTTACGAGTTCTTTGGAGCCTGCATTTTGCTTGTACAATCATGCAGGGGGGGGGACGGTCTGGATCAGACGATGGTGTTACACGCCCACAGTAGGGCTACAGAAAACAACAGGCGTTATTATTATCCTGCAGCACATGCACCATCCACCTTTCCCATGACCTTTCAGGTCCCGCCTTTGATGGTTCATCTGCTGCCCAGAAGTCTGTGAGCTCCTCGGGGTCTCGGAGGTCTGATCACTCCCACCCCTGACAGCATGATGCAGAAGGAAGGGTCTGAGTCTTGCTGGTTTCTGAGCTGGAAAGTGACCTGATGTGAACCAGACAAACATGAGGCCCAGGAGCCCCCAACCCAACGCAGACAGAGGTTCAAGAGGCCAGGGGACAATCCTGGGGGAAAACACAGTGGTTCCCCTGCCCCATGGGAGCCCATGTGCTTCATGGCAGGGTACGGTGGGACCAAGAGGCCTTAGACAGGGGGATAAAGATTCAAAAGGAGCCAAAGGAGGGAGCTGTCCAACTGGTGCAATCAGGCTCCAGTGAAGAAGGCTGAGGTCTAATGAGGTGAGCCCTGGGCAGTGACAGGCCAGGGCGGGGACAGAGTGGCAGTCAGGACTGCAGCTGACATCACCAGTCACCTTCACAGCCACCCTGCCCACTGCCCGAGATGATATGGACACCCCCCTCCAACTCCAGCCACGGGGACACAGCAAGTGGTCCTGCCCCCAGGACAGAAGGCGGACCCTCATGTCTGTCTTGGGTGGGGGCACTGGGAGGGGAGGTGCCACTAGAGCCCCTTGGGTAGGCAGGCAGCCCTCCACATTCATTAAGCACCTGCTGTATGCCAGGCCATAGAGATGTGAACAGGAAGACAGGCTTCCAGCCCTGTACTCAGCTCACAGTGTACCCCCAAAGGCAATCCTTCTCTAGGTCACATCCAAATGTCCCCTCCTCCAAAAAGCCCCCCGCCATCTCTGAAGACTTCGCAGGCTAGAGGCACGGCAGAGTTGCAGGGCTCTAGGAAGTAAAACTTACCCCTGAGTCTTGCCAGATTTTGCCCTCATCTTCCTATGATGAAACACTTTAGCAATGGGTAACTGACAGCCAGCATGTAGATAGGTGTATGTAGATACAAAGTGTATGTAGGAGGTGGGCTATTTCCCGCTGGCCAGGGAGGAGGTGACCAGGTTCAAGGGAGCCAAGAGGGTCCCTCTGATAAGCCAGTGAGGTGCCCCTCCCCCACCAGCGTGTGATCAAACCAGTCCATCCTAAAGGAAATCAACCCTGAATACTCATTGAAAGGACTGATGCTGAAGCTGAAGCTCCACTACTTTGGACATGTGATGGGAAGAGCCGATTCATTAGAAAAGACCCTGATGCTGGGACAGATTGAGGGCAGGAGGAGAAGGGGGTGACGGATGATGAGATGGTTGGATGGCATCAACAACTCGATGGACGTGACTTTGAGCAAACTCTGGGAGCTAAATGAAGGACAGGGAGGCCTGGCGTGCTGCAGTCCATGGGGTCGCAAAGAGTCGGACATGACTGAGCAACTGAACAATAACAACAACCACGTGTGAGGCACCCGCCCTCGCTGACCTTCGTGGATGTGGCCGAAGACATGCAGCCGCGGCTGGACGCGCCTCTGCACCGTGTTGAGCAGCTCCACGCAGCCCACCCGCTGCATCTTCTTGGGGACCCAGTCCAGAAAGCCTGGCAGGGGAGAGAGAGGGAGGGCAGTGACGGGGCCCAGGCAGGCCAGGTCGCAGCTCTGCAGTCGCAGAGACAGGGCAGTCCTGGACCCACCCTGCCCTCCGCAGCCTCGGGGAGGAAAGCCTGGCTCCTGCGTGCACCTCCTGGGGCCTTGCGGCCTCCCCCCCTCCCCCGTCCCTGCTGCTCCTGCAGGGCCACACGGAGAACACACTTATACTAGCCCGAGCGCGCCAGGCAGCACGGGGCGGGGCGGGGTAGGGAAGATGGCTCCAGAGCTGAGAGCCTCCAGACCATTCATGCTCAAAGTGGCCTCAAGGCTGGCATCCGCCCATTGCACAGAGAAGCCAACTGAGGCCTGAGAGGGACAGGTGAGGCCCAAGGTGAGCCGGCAGCAGGGAGGAGTCCGGGAGCAGAATTTCCAGGTTGGAAACTTTCTAAACAAGCATCACAAAATCAGGAAAACGCCCTCTTCATCCACTGCAGCCTCACGCACGTGCCCGCGTCTGGGTCTGCTCGCACGGCCAGCCTCCCGGAGCCGCCCATATGGTGGCGGCTTATTAGCCTCACATGGCTACACAAACGAAGAGTAATTGATTACTCCAAGCGGACAACGAGGGCTCAGCTCAGCCCCTTCTCTGCTTGGGTGGGAGAAACAGGTTTCTACAACTGCTGGGGAGGGGAAGATGGATCCTGCCACTCAAAGAATCACACCGGCTGCAGTGGACCTGACTTAGAGACGAGAGAGAGAGAGAGAAGAAGGAGCAAGAAGAGGAGGAAGAGCATGGGAGAGGCAGGAAGTGGGAGGGAAGGAGGCTTGGAGCAGACCCTTGGGTTTAAGCCCCAGGCTCTGCTACCTGCTGGCTGTGTGACCTTGGACAAGTCACTTAACCTCTCTGTGCCACATTCAACAATTCATTTAACAACTGCGTTGGGCTGAGCACACAGGCAACCCCCAGAGCAGGGGTTGTGTGTTGTGTGTGAAACAGACGTGGTGAGGAAGGAACCCAAAAGATGCTGGTGGGGGAATGGATGGGGAGGCGGAAAGCAGGGAAGGAGGAGAGGGAGAGAGGGAGGGAGAAAACAAGAAACCTGCTCCAGAGCCTCACTACAAGCCATGTGTCATGCCTAGACCATGTCAGGGCCCTGGGCCTCCAGGTTCCCTCTGTTTGGAAATGAGGAACATTTCGTGAGGGTGGGGGGAGGCACCCAAGGGTGCTGGCTGGTCATCTGGCGCACATAGGTGCTCAGGGCAGCTTCTCCCAGAACAGGTATTAGAGCGAGGGACTCTTGGGCTGTGCTGGGCCTCCCCTGGCAACCCTTCCCACCTGGGATGACAAGTGGTGACATCAGCTTGGACCAGAGAGGGGGCGGTGGGGGCTGGGAGGAAAGCTGCAGGCAGTGCAATCCCAGGCCCTGGGACGGGTGGTCTCCCGGGGTGAGGGGTGCACAGCATGGGGCCTGGTGAGAGTGACCTTGTGGTATTCAGCCCCCAGGACTCAGGTCTCTGGCCCCCTGAGCTCCACGGTGCCACATGTGTGAAAGGGGCAGCTGAGTCTGACCTCGCCACCTGGCTGTGAGCAGTCCAGGAGGTGACACGTGGAGCCCACAGCACACAGTAGGTGCGCAGAAAATGAGATCGACAGTGGGGTGACTGGCGCCCCAGCACCACGACTCAGAACAGAGCCCTGCGGCAGCTCCCCTGGAGAGGCCCAGTGCCCCCTGGCCCCAGCACCCACACCCTGCATCCTCCCAGCATGAGCAGGCATCCAGGGTCAGGGGCCCAAGGCGGGGGCAGATGAGTCTTACCCAGCGGCGGTCCATGGGTTATCAGGACGTCCACGCCTTCGGGAATGAGGTTCCATTTCTCGAGCAGCGCTTGGCCACGTGGGAGGTTAAAACCCCAGCCATAAAACCAGGGCTGCCTGTAGGAGAAGAGCAGGGGGTTCAGAGGGGTCACCGAGAGTGGGGGCGATGAGAGGCAGGCCTCAGTGCACTCGGCCATCAGGGCCAGCCAGATACCCAGGACCTCACACCCAGGAGGTGATCCACCTGGATGGGGATTCAAGGTGCGAACTCACCTAGACCCTTGCCCAGGTAAAGACCAGTCTGTTTTTTTTCTTTTTGACTGCGTCTCACTCAGGATCTTAGTTCGCAAACTAGGGATCGAACACATGCCCCCTGCAGAGGAAGCTCAGACTCTTAACCACTGGAAAACTAGGAAAGACCCCGGGTGCACCTTTTCCCTCTTGCTTCACTACTAAAAAAATCTTTTTTCTATGATAAACAATATTATTGGGCTGGCATAATATGTTATGCAAAAAAAACAAACAAGATTTTGGGTCAACCATATATTCATGTAATTTTTTTTAAATGAAAGTTGAAAAAAAAAAAACAACAAAAAAAAAAACCCAACTTCTGCCAAAGACCTCTCTTGCTCTAAGCCCTTCTAAGGACATCCAGAGAAGAATACTCTCACCTGTCCCTGTGGTGGGAAAATGCTCATCCATCATCCTTCCCACATTTGGGGCCAGAGAGAGGGTCCCAGATGGGAATTCCTGTTCCTGTCTCCACCCCGAAGCTCCCAGCAGGGGCTCCACAGTGCTGAGTCCACCCTCAACATCAAGGTCAGGGCCAGGTGGACAGAGGCCAATGAACAGAATTCCAACTTGTTGCCCATCCCAGTCCTAGACGGATCAATGCAAGTCATTCCCCATCAATGGGTTCAATGGTGAGCATGTGACCTTGATCCTTCCAGTTGGAGGCAACTCCAGAGTTTCCTCCAGTGATGAGATAAAGGAACGCTGTTATATCAACCAGTGAGTTTCTTATCTTGGGAGCTGTCGGCACCTATTAATCTGTCCTAAAGGGAGATGGCTGGAACACATGGTCCAGGGAAGCAGCTGGATCAAACTACATCTGACACCCACCACACCTCTGCACTTCTCAGTTACATGGGCCAATAGAAAGCCATTTGAACTGGGTTTTCATTGACAATGAAAGTATCCCAACTAAGAATCAGCTCTTAGGCCTAAGTCATTATAAGATCCCCAAATTAATACAGCCCTTTAGCATCTACATAGTCACCATCATCGCCATCACCATCACCATCATCACCACCAATACCACCACCAACAACAACACCTTCACCCCATCATCATCACCACCACCACCATCATCATTACTATCATCACCATTGGGGGTCAAATTGTGCCTCCCCCAAAATATTAATATATGAGGAAGCATGAACCCAATACTTGTGACTGTGACCTATTTAGAAGTAGGGTCTTTGCAGACATAATCAAGGTGAGGTCATACCTGATTAGAGCGGTTCTAATCCAGTGACTGGTGTCCTCAGAAAACACAGAGACACACAGCAGCAAAGGCCATGTGATGATGGCCACACAGACTGGGGTGATGTGTCTACCAGTCATGGAATCCCCAGGCTTCCAGCAACCACCAGAAGCTGGGAGAGTGGCAGGGAACAGATCCTCCCTCAGTCCCCTCTGCAAGAGCTAACCTCGGTGACACCTTGATTTCAGACCTCCAATCTCCAGAATCGTGCAGAATCGACTCCTGCTGTTTTAAGCTTCATGGTTTGTGATAATTAGTTCTGCAGCCCTAGGAAACTAATATAATCATCATCACCACCATCACCTCCTCATCGGCCACCCTAGGGACCTTCAGACCCGCAGCAAGGTGGGCAGACAGGTCTCTCTCTTCCTGTTTTATGGATGAGCAGGCTGAGGGCCACGCAGTAGAAAGCAAAAATTGTCACCAGCATTGCTTGCATACCTACTTTTTGCCAGGTGCCAGTTAATCCTAAAGGAAATCAACCTTGAATATTCATTGGAAGGACTGATGCTGAAGCTGAAGTTCCAATACTTTGGCCACCTGATGCAAACAGTTAACTCATTGGAAAAGACTCTAATGCTGAGAAAGACTGAGGGCAGGAGGAGAATGGACAACGAAGGATGAGATGGTTGGATAGCACCATCAACTCAGTGAACATGAATTTGAGCAGACTCCAGGAGATAGTGAAGGACAGGGAAGCCTGGCATGCTGCAGTCCATGGGATCAGAAATGACTTAGTGACTGAACAACAATCTGATTACATTATAGGAAAGGCTTCACCTAACTCTTACAAGAACCCAGTGAATTAAGAGCTAGGATTATTCCCATTTTTCAGATGAGGAACCAGAGGCTCAGAGAAGTGAGCTGGCTCAGGGATCTGGGCCCAGCTGCAAAGACTTCCAGGCTGGGCACCTCCCCACCATTCGCCAACATACTCTGCACAAGTTGGTCGTGGGGCTGGGCTTCCACATTCAAAGCCTCTTATGTGCCCAGAGCTGCCACTAGAATCCCCCCATGGCCCACGAGCACCCCCAGGGGAGGCGGACACCCCTGGCTGTTGACCCACTGCCTCTGCCTTATTGGCAGCCGCCCAATGCACCTCTATGGAACCCCGGGGGTTCCATGGAGCAGCATTTGAGAACTGATTTAGTCCCACCATGGTAGGTTCTGGACAAGACTGAGGTTCAGCAAGAGAGGAAGGGAGGTCCCCAGGGTCACACCGTGGTCAGTGTAGAAGTCATTCTGGAACCCAGCTCTGACCCCCTCTCCCTGCAGCCTTTGAGCCTGCAGTGTCAAATCCTGGAACGAGGGCTTGCGAAGGAGGAAGATGACTGGTCACACTGGCCATTTGGAGGCGAGGGCTTGCGAAGGAGGAAGATGACTGGTCACACTGGCCATTTGGAGGCAAAGGTCCTCTCCCCATTTCAGACACTTGTGGGATCCCCCTCAGCTGCCAGCTTTTGCTCACCCGTGAGCCCCGCCTGGGATACTGGGTCCCTCCCTTCCTCTTGCCTGCCCCCTCCCACACCACGTTTCTCCTTCAAAGCCCTGTCTCTCCCTCTTCTTTCTCACCCTGAATGCCCAGCACCTGCCCGGAGGAGGGTCAGATGTTGGTTTAACGACCAGTGTTGAGAGAGAGAGGCTGGATGAATGAGCATAGGGACAGGATGTCAAACAGGACTCTTTTATGTTGTCTTGGGATTGCAGCCAAAACCTCAAGGCTGGACATGATCCTCCATTTGGAATGAAAGCCCCCAGGTACCACCCAGAAAAATTTACTACTAAAAGCAAGCAGCACACGCCAGGCTACCATCTCCCCAAGCCCCCACCAGGCTAGTTTTGATCTTGAGACTTATGGCTCCTGCCTTGTTCTTGGGGGTGGGGATGGGGTTCCTGGACACCCAGCCATGAATGGGTAGCAGAGGAACCACCCGTACAGGTAGGGACCTGGGGATCTGCCCTCGGGGCCCGTGAGAGAGAAATAGACAGTAAAGGGCAGGCACAGAGAGCTGTCTGCACCCCCAGGTCTGGGCTGTCCCAAGAGACCCCCAACCACAGGATGCGCCCTCCGTGTGATGAGACCAGGGGGCTGGGGCTGGGGCTGGGGAAGGCAGAGAGGTGGGCGGCAGAGGGGCAGTCCCCCCGAAGGTGCCTCCTCCCTCAGGCATGCCTGACCCAGGCCTGCCTTAGCACGACTGCAGAAAGCTGAGGGTTCTCTGCAGAAAAACACCCCCTCCCTACACACACACAATTTTACACCCAACTTGGAGGCAATCTTGGGATCAGACAGACCTGGGTTAGAATGGGTCCACCTCTAATTACCTACGTGACCTTGGGCAAGTGGCTTAATGTCTCTATGCCTCAATTATCCCACCTGTAAAATGGGCATAATAACAATACCATTTGCCTCAATACGGCTTTGAAAACAATTAATCCATGTAAAGTCCTTACAATAGTGCCTGGTCCAGTGCTTTTCAGCTGCCATCATCTCCATCACCATCATCATCACCTCCATCATAATCATCATCACCACCACCACCATCATCACCATCACAATCTCTGTCATGAAAAACCCCCTCTGAAACCCACTCATGGAACCTAGATGAAAAACCTTTAGCCTAGGGTAGGGCTTTTCAAACTGCATTTGGAAGGGTCAAACCACATTTTAAAAAAAAAACAGAAAAGGAAAAAAAGAATAGAAAACATCAGAGTGCAGCATAGCAGGGAGGGACACTTCAGTTAAATATATTTATATTTAAATAGACACCCACATAAGGGTGTACTGAGTCACAATGTAAAAAAGACAAATGCTTTTCCTACCACAGTTTCTGGTCAAAAACGGTTGACAGCCCTAACATACAGCTCATAGCTCTGCCATTCTGAAGTCCTCAGACTCTGGGCACCCTAGAAGCCCCACTCTGGCTGAGCCGGGGCGGGGTCCCTGCAGGGGAGGCTATAGCAGCCTGGAAACTGTTCCTAAAGCCAAGCCGGGTGGTCCCCTGGAAGCCCGGAGCCCGTCAGCTTACAGGAAAAGGAGCAACGCCCTTCTGGTGCCGCCTTGCAAACACAGCATCCATTTTTCAAAAACCCTAATCAAATATTTACAAGAGGGGAACGAGGCCTCATCAGCATGGAGAGACGACGTCTGCTCATTCCCATGAGTCGCGGCAGGAGCGGCTTTTTAGAAAAGACACTCAGCAACATATCAGAGACCCCACAGGCCCCCCTGGAGCCCACCCACACGAGCCCCTGCCTACTCCACCTTCCCTTCCAGCGCCACTGAGCCTGCGTCTGGGGGTGGCATTTCCCCAGAGACGGTTCTTGGAAACACATGCCCTCATAATCCTGGGAAGCCGGAATCCACCCCACCCCCAGGGATGCCCAAGAGGTTTGCTCAAGGGCACCCACGTTGGCATCAGACACCCCGCCTCTGCCCCGAGGAGGGACGCTCCCAGACTCTCTGTGTGTGTAAACTGGGATAAGGACATCTGCGCCCCAGATCTTACCCATTAGAGGGGCTCCTTCCTGCTCGACGCTGTACCCCACTGGCTGTCACAGAGGGCAGGGAGAGAGGGTGGGTGTGAGGATGTTTAAGAGAACGAAAGTACCACCACCACGAAAACACAGGTAACCAGGGGCTCTGTCACTGGGAAAGGGGGAAGTTCTGGCCTTGACTGAAATTTGGGGGGAGCACAGAGTCAAGTCATGCACGGGACCGCCCAGAGGAGACGTTACTCAGGGGGTCTGTAGGCTGTTAGCAGGCCTTTCTCGAGGGAGGCCAGAAGCGGGGGCCAGAGCAGCAGGAGAGGCCGACTCTTCGGGGTGACCACACCCCCCAGGGCCGGGAAAAGCCACGCGTACATGACATCCATCCAGGCTTGTGCCGTGGGAAGAGAAGCCGAAGGGCAGGGGGTGGCGCTTGCCCTTCCTCATGGTGAAGTTGGCCCAAATTCCCCCGGCATCCTCGTTTGATCATTTGACCCCCTCTCCTGGTCCAGTGGGGCCTTTGGGGGCCAGAGGTGAAGTTCAAGGCTGCCCGGGGTTCCAGACAGAGGACAAGGCAGGCAGGGGCTCTCGGGGACTGTCATCCAAGCAGCCAAGCTCTAGCGTCCCCTACCCACCCTGGGGGCAGCCGTCGTCTGAGACCCACGGGTGTGCCTGAGACCCTGGCGCTGCCAGGGCCATGGTTCCCAGCACCAATACAGCTGGGGTCTCGCCCAGACCCACAGCCTGACTGCCCCAAGGGCCAGGAGCCCCGATGACCACCCACTGTCTGGGACACATCACAGACCCCCAAGGAGCTCGGGCGGATCAGAATTCCGACTGAGCGATGGCAGGCGGCTTTATGTCCTGAATTTCTGCCTTTCTGTTCTAAAGTAACCATTGGAATAATTTTCTTACAGAATGATAGTTGCCATGACAACCAGAGCAAATTTTCCTTTTCTGAAACAGATGTCTCATTTAGTTGAAAATTAGAATGTGAACAAACCCATGGGAAAAATTAATTCAAACTTTAACAGAGCGCTGAATACAATGTAATCTCTCAGAGGTTAACCCCTTAACAGCTTTTTTGTGTGCTTATGGTAACCTTCGAATCCCGTCTAATTAGGCCCGCTTAGCCAATATAAATGACCTCCTCATGGCCATCATGGAAATCATTAAACGGTTTCCCCCTGAAGTGTGAATTCCGGGTTCCCTAACAGCAGGCAGGAGGGAGGCAATGCTTGTCTGTAGAAAACAGCCTGCCCTGCTCTGGTTTTTCCATCTCCCCAGGTAAGGCGCACGCCCCTGGGAAGGGGGTGTACCAGAGACCATTTAATCAGCCACCTCATCTCCCGGGGATGCTGGGGTTTGGGGCAGAGGAGGTCTGGGGTGCCCTGGGTATAGCTGGGCCCAGCGGTACACCCAGACCAGGACGCAATGCCTGAGAGCAGAGGCAGGGGAGGGGGGCCCCCTTATGGGAAGATGCCAAGAGGTCAGTGCAGGGACACTCACAGAGGCCGAGCTCCAAATACTCTCCATGAGCCCCCAGTCCTCACACCCATCCCAGGACGCAACTGCCATCACGGCCTCATTTTACAGATGCAAAAGTCTGAGGTTCAGAGAGGTTCTGAGATTTGCCCAAGGTTACCTGGGAACCAAGAGGCACAGCTAGGACTCCAGTCCAGACTGCGGACTCCAGAGCTGGGCGCTCCGCCTCCACCCCAGAGCGATGACCAGGAATCCTGCCCATCTGCCTCAGCGAACCCCACTTTCCCAGCCATGTTCACACCTTAGCTCAGCCAGTCCTCAGGACAAAGCTGTCAGGAGGCCCCCACTTTAGAGATGAGGAGACAGCGCCACAGAGAGGTCAAGCGATGTGTCTGAGCACACATAGGAGGCTAGAGGGACCTGGACCAGGGTTTCTGGCTCCTGCATCCTGTGCCCAGCGGGCCACTGACCCAAAGAGGATCCCGCTGGGGTGGCCGGGCCCCTGGTTCTCCTTCTTCCATGATGACTGTCTGCCTGTCCCTCTGAGCAACACTTGAATGTCCCCTGTCTGCTCCCCTTCTCTGAGCCTGGCTGCAGACAGAGGACACGCCTCTCATACACCCTGTGACTTCTACTCCCGAAACTTCCATGGCTCCCCATCACCTCCAGGGCAAGCCTGGACTGCATGGCCTGGCACACAGAGCCCCTGGGCTTTGCTCCAGCCTACCTTCCGGGCCGTCCAGCTCAGACTCCCCAGTGAGCTCACCACCCACCAGCCACAACGATCCTCTGCTTCCTGAACCCAGCCCAGCCTGTCCCCACCTCCAGGTTTTGGCTCGTACTGTTCCAGCCATCTGAAATGCCCTTCCCAGCCTCTCCTTGGAGCCCATGACCTGTGATTTATTAAGACCTGAGTCAAAGGCCACCTCCTCCAGGAAGCTTTCCCTGATCACCTCCATCCCCAAGCATAGGTAACTTACCCTTCCTGCTCTGAGCATGCTTGCACTGGCTCCTTCAGGGCAGGCCCAGGTCAACCATCCCTGAGTCCTTCCTGCCCAAAGGATGTCTAGGTCTAGGTGGATGTCAGGGAGGGCTTGCACCAGGCGTGCATGAATGAATGATGGAATGAACTGACAGGTGCTCTACCTGGCGGCAGATGGGAAGAACTAAACATGAACCCTCTCCTCCCCGCACCCTCCCGACAGGATCCTCCCCAGAGCCGCTGGAAGTCCTGAAGCCCCGAGACTCCCCACCAGGACCAGAAACAGAACTCTCACCATCTGCTGAGCTTACCATTCTCCTTCCTGCTGCCACGACCTGACCAGGGGGAACTGTGTGCCCATTTCACAGATGGGGCCTCAGAGGCAATGCTCACATCTTTGGCTCCTCCTGACTCCCCTCCTTCAGGGGACCGTCCCTGCCTCCCCAGGCAGCCCGTTCCCCAGGTGAGGGCCAGGGCGGCTGCCCTGCAGATGGAAGGGAAGAGCCGCTCACAGTGCCCACCCCTGCAGGACAGGCGGCTTCCACTTCCGCCTCTCCTCCTACAGGAGGAAGGCTGCCATGTGCACCGGGCAGAGGCCGCCCCTAAGCTCAGACAAGCCTGACGAGAAAGACAAGCTCAGACAAGACGAGTGGACCAGGTCCACTCCAGGCCCAACACGCATCCTGATCCTCATCTGTCCTTCCTGCCCCAGCACCCTCTCCCCCAAAGGCCCGGTTTTCTGGGGCCACTTCCAGGGAGCCGGCCATGGCCCCTGCCTCTCAGGCGAGGATGACACCGATCACTGGTCCACATGTGTCCCGGGACCCTCTTGGCACCCCAGCGAGTCTGTGCTCCATCCACAGCAAGGGGAGACTGAGGCTCAGAAGGGGTGATGTGTCCAGGTCCCCCGAGCCAGTTCCCGCTGATTCCTCATCCCACAGGCGCCCCAGTCTCCTGAGGAGGTCCTGGCTCTGAGGGAGACAGGCATGCCTGGCTCCTTCTCTGTATCTCCTGGGCTGGCGAGTTGAGGGAGCCTGGGGGAGACGCTGCCACCCACCCTGCGTTGGAGCCAGCGGGAGTGGGCCTGTCAGTCACACTCCGTGCCCGGTGCCCACATATGGCAAGTCAGCAGCAAGGTGAGTGGAACCCAAAATGGGGTCCTTTGTCATTGCTAATTAATTTCCCCCCACCCTTCCACGCTCAGAGTCATTCATCTTCTGTTTGGCTGGGACTCTGCAGTGGGGAGAAAGCAGACAACGCGTTCAAACATTAATCTCGTGTAGAAGAGTGTGTGTGTGTGTGTTAAGGGGCCCTTCTGTAAAGAAAACAATGTGAAATCAAGAAAGATAAGGACAGGAAAGGAGGAGCAGAAGAGAGTCCCATGTGTGAGAGGAGAGAGCATCTGTGTGCAGAAGTGTGTGTGTGAGAAGATGGAATGCACACGTGTGAGAGAAAGCGTGTGGGAGAGGGAAACAGTGTGTGCATGTGTGTCTGTACTGCATGTGGAGTGTGAGAGCCCTGTGTGTGTGTACATATGCGTGCATGCACATGTGGTGTGGGGGCTCTGTGTGTGTGCATGTGTGTGAGAGAAACTGTATGGGAGAGAGAGACAGTGTGTGCATGTGTGTGTCTGTACTACATGTGTGGTGCGAAGGCTCTGTGTGTATACAGCAGTGTGTGTGCGTACATACGTGTGTGCCATGCACGTGTGGTGTGGGGGCTCTGTGTGTGTGTACATGTATGTGTACACGTGTGTGAGAGAAAGCATATGGGAGAGAGAGTGTGTACATGTGCGTGTCTGCACTGCATGTGTGGTGCGAGGGCTCTGTGTGTATGTGTGTACATATGTGTGTGCATGTGTATTGCATGTGTGGTGTGAGGGCTGTGTGTGTGTATAGCAGTGTGTATGTGTGTACATACGTGTGTGCCATGCATGTGTGGTGTGGGGGCTCTGTGTGTGTGTACATATGCGTGTGTGCACGTGTGCTGTGGGGGCTCTGTGTGTGTGCATGTGTGTGTGTCATGCATGTGTAGTGTGGGGGCTCTGTGTGTGTACATGTATGTGTGCATGTGTTGTGTGGTGTGCATGTGTGCTGCATGTGCAGTGTGGGGGTCCTGTGTGTGGATATGAGTGTGTGCGTGTGTGTGCGTGGGTATTGCATGTGTGGTGTGAGGGCTCTGTGTGTGTATAGCTGTGTGTCTGCACATGTGTGTGTGCACATGTGCATGTGTATTGCATGTGTGGGGTGTGGACTCTGTGTGGCTGCATGTGTGTACATATGTGTGCACATGTGCATGTGGTGTGTGGTGTGCATGTGTGCTGCATGTGCAGGGCAGGGGTCCTGTGTGTGTGTGTTAGTGTGTGCGTGGGTATTGCCTGTGTGGGGTGTGGACTCTGTGTGTGTGTGGCTGCGTGTGTGTACATGTGTGTGCACATGTGCATGTGTGGTGTGGTGTACGTGTGTGCTGCGTGTGCGGGGCGGGGTCCTGTGTGTGTGTGTGTGTGTGCATGTGTGCGCATGTACCCAGAGGCAGCACACAGCGTGGGCCAGAAGGTGAGGAATTTCTTCCCCCAGCCAAACTTCTCCATTAGGACCTCCCCGCTGGCTCAGCGGCAAAGACTCTGCCTGTCAATGCAGGAGACACAGGTTCAATCCCTGAGCCAGGAAGACCCCACATGCCCCGGAGCAACC
Source organism: Cervus elaphus (assembly GCF_910594005.1). Taxonomy (NCBI): domain Eukaryota; kingdom Metazoa; phylum Chordata; class Mammalia; order Artiodactyla; family Cervidae; genus Cervus; species Cervus elaphus. Next base: position 5,880,946 of record NC_057836.1, read on the forward strand.
AAGCCCCCGCATCACAACTACTGAGCCTGTGCTCTGGAGCTCACAACCCACACTGCGGAGCCATGTGCCCCAACGCCTGAGTCCGCGGAGCCCGTGCTCTGCCACGAGAAGCCACCTCAAAGGGAAGGCCACGCGCTGCGATTCGGGAGCCGCCCTGATCTCTGCAGCTAGAGAAAAGCCCACGCGGCAACAAAGACCCAGCACAGCCAAATAAATAAAAGTTATTCTAAAAAATTCACCGACCGCAGTGGTATGTAAGGCTGACAAGTCTAAGATCCAGCGGAGGAAGGAGAGGGAACTGACCGCTGGTGGAGGACACTGCCCGTCCCTGGGGGACCCTCCCAAGCCCATCACGTTGCCATCACAGGACTGACCAAGGGGGCACTCGGGGACACCATGGTTCAGGTGGGGCTCGTGGTCAGCCCGAGGGCAGGCTTCCCAGCCTCCCTTGAACAGACACGGGCTGTTCCCAGCTTGATTTGGGCTCCAGGCAGGGGCGAGAGGGGTGAACCAAGGTTCTGCGATGCTCCAACCAGAAGCTCCCGGGGCCTCACTCGGGGCACCAGGGCAGGGCCCCGGGATGGGGTTCTGGAGCATTTACCACTGACTGGGCCAGGAAACTGGGACCCTGAAGGCCAGCCCCGACTGGTTCAGCAGCCCAACAGGGGCTGAGGGAAGGATGTGCCAGGGGACAGGCTGGGAAGCCACAGCTGATGAAGCAGGTCAAGGCTGGCCACCCCCAGAGCCGCCCAAGTCCAGTTGCTGCCTATGGCTGAGATCCTGGACCTGTCGCTTGACTCCCCCACACCTCGCCTCACCCCGCCCCCTTCAAAACAGGGGTAAGAAGAGTCCTGCCTTGTCCTGTGGGGAGTGGCTGGCAGAGTGAGGGGACTGTGGAGCAGCTCTTGGGAAGTCTGCGGAATGCAGATTGCAGGTACCGAAGGGGACTAAGAGCCTTGGCCTCTCTTGTCTCAACAGACCAATCCCACGGCCCACGCTGAAACCGTCTAGAAATGCAGGATGGAGTGTAACAAGTGTGGCTTAAATGGCCCGGGACCTCCAGCCTCTGAAGCCGGGAATGTGGGCCTTCATGGCCGTGAGGCAGCGGGCCGAGGTTAGTAGGGGCTGTGACCGCAAAGCCGGCCCTGAGAAGGCTTCTGGGAAAAGCAGACGCCTCCCCCAGGGAAAGGACGCCTCCCCCAGGGAAAGGACGCCTCCCCTGGACCCTTGACACAGGCTTCCCCGGGTGGTGAACCTCCAAGCCCCCAAAGCTCTAGGCCAGGAGAGGACTAGAAAGCAGTCCCTGGCTGTGTGCACCCCCCAGGCTTCCCAGGATCCCCCGATAGAGCCTTGCAGAACATAAGCGTGCCCAGTCATGTCCGACTCTTTAGGCCCTGTGGACTGTAGCCCCACCAGGCTCCTCTGTCCATGGGATCCTCCAGGCAAGAATACTGGAATGGGTTGCCATGCCCTCCTCCAGGGGATCTTCCTGACCCAAGGATTGAACCCACATCTCCTGCATTACAGCAGATTCTCTACAGCTGAGCCACCTGGGAAGCCAGAACATGAGCAGGCAACCTCAAATTATAACACCCCAAACGCCTTGGAGAATTATTGCAGAGCCTGAAAAATCAGTAATTTTTTTTTTTTTTTTAAGATTTAAAAGATTTTCTTAATAGCAAAAGAGCAAAGGGTTATAGGCGCTTGGAGTCGAGTCCCAGACCCAGCCACTCCTCACTCCGAGCCAGGAGGACCGAAGGTCAGGAGCCCAGCAAGGGGGGCGGCAGTACACACTGGCCTCACTGTGGTCGCCCACCGGCCTCTGGCCCACAGGGGCACTGCGGGCTGCCTCGGGTCCCCCCGCAACCCAGGATCCTGCCCCACTGACCCAGCCTTCCCAGGACTTTGACCACATTCTGGTAAGAGGTGTTGAGAAGCAAGGGAAAAGTTAGGAGCTCATAATTTCATCCTCTATTCTTTTTTCTCTAAAACATGTATTTCATCAAGTCCTTTAGAAAGCATTTACGACCTCTCTGTCCTCAGTTCTGGGCAGGGCTTCTGCCCTTCCATTCAGGCCCAGCTGGAGTCTCAGTTACTGTGGGACCTTCAGCCAGTCACATGACCTTGTGGGCCTCAGTCTTCTCAGCTGTAAAATGGGGACAAGGGTCAGACCTCCACCTGGTGGTGAAGATTTGAGCCGCTGGAGCAGCTGAAAGTGTAAAGCCTCTGGTCAGCTCAGTGATGTGAACAGTAATGATGTTATTGTCTCATCAGCACCTTCGGGGCACAGGTTTTAAATTCCCTGGCAGCTGAGTTCCTGTCTGCCCACCCCACCCTGCAGCGGGCCTGCTCCCTGCACGCAGAACGGGGAGCTCAGACTGTAGTCCACCACCAGCCTCGCCCAGAGCCACACAGGCTGTCCACAGACAACCTCCCCCATCCCCCACTCTGGGCAGTCGAGGCAGTAGCTGGAAAGGTTTGGGGGGTGGGTGGGACCACTGTGTGTTGAACGCCTAGTGTGTGCCAAGCATCTTACGCAAAAGATTTGAATCCTAAGAACACCCCTGTACAAGGGGACTGCCCACTGCCATTTCACAGAAGCCAGGACCTGACCTAAGATCACCGCTCGTGCTGGCTGTTTGCAGACCGCTGGACCCTCAGTCTCCCAGCTGCCCCCAGGCCCTGCCCTGCCCACAGGCGGCCAGGCCTCCCAGTTACTGAGCAGGATCCCAGCCCAGACGCCCAGCAGCGGCCCGGCCACCACTTCTCAAAGTTTCCTGTCTCAGCAGGTTTAGATGCCTTCTTTCAAAATACCAGAAGTAATTAGACCAGATGGACTAGCTGCGTGCCAACTTCACTCCCTCTCTCACTCCTTTAAAAAAAAAAAAAATCAAGGCCGTTTTCAGTTAAATGAGAACAAAAAATGCATCCAAAACCCATAAATGAATACGGTATGTATACGGAATTTTTTTTTTTTTAACACTTAGGATTTTGTAACAGCTGAGTTCTTCCTCTTCTTCTGCGCTTGGTTCCCGCCCCCTTCCTCTAAGCTGCTCTGGGCCAAGGCTCAGTGCCCAGTGCCCAGTCTGCATCTGAGGAGACCAGAGATGACTTCTAGAAAGTCACGGTGCCCTGGGAGGGTGGCCTCACAAGCCTGTGGCTCCCAGGGAGACCTCCATCCCTCCCATACCTGGCTGGATGGGGCATGTGGTGATATGACCTCCCCCTGGAAGATAGGTCCCTGCTTTCCTGGAGCCTCGACTATTCTGGTCGGGAAAAGAGACTTGAAAGGAATCGGTGGCCAGGGTAATTAAGACAGTGTGGTCCTGGAGCTAAGTGGACTGAAGAGGCAGGACACAGCCCAGACGCAGCTCCCCATGTGTCAGCTGAGAAGGGCACACGGAGCTGCCAGGAAGGATGACCTCCGGATGCGTGCCAGGCCACGCGGAAAATCCCCGAGCGGGATCCCTACCTCACGCCATCAGCGCAATCACGGCCGGCGGCGCTAACACCTGAACAGAAACGGCAAAACCGGGACAATCTCAGATAATGTGGAAACATATTCGTGACTTCAAGGGAGGGCTTTCTTAAACAGGACACAGATAGCACTTCCCACAAAGAAAAACACAGACCTGTGACTGGTTAGGCCGCTTCCCAGGTGGCTCAGATGGTAAAGCGTCTGCCTGCAATGCGGGAGACGCAGGTTCCATCCCTGAGTCGGGAAGATCCCCTGGAGAAGGAAATGGGAACCCACTCCAGTACTCTTGCCTGGAAAATTCCATGGATGGAGGAGCCTGGTAGGCTATAGTCCATGGGGTCGCAGAGAGTCGGACACGACTGAGCGACTTTACTTTGCACCAAAATTAAGACCTTCTGGTCATGGCAACCCACTCCTGTATTCTTGCCAGGAGTATCCCATGGGCAGAGGAGCCTGGCAGGCCATTGTCCATGGGGTCGCAGAGAGTCGGACACAACTGATGTGACTGAACACACACGGTCATCTGAAGGCACCGCTAGGAGAGGGAAGAGGCAGGTCATAGGGGAGGAAATGCCACTTGAGACATTACATATGATGACGGGCTTGCCTTCCGAATAAAGAATCTCTATGAAAAAATACAAAAAGGGCAGACAACCTAATTACTTTTTTAAAGGGGCAAAAGACCTGAGTCCATCACAAAAGAAGAAAGCTAAGTGGCCAAGATTCTCAACCTCATGGGTCATCAAGGGAATGGAAGTGAAATCCACATCGTGATCCCTACCCAGCCACCAGATGGATACAACTTACAAGTCTTACAAAAACAAAGTGGTTGAAGGGAGGTGAGACAAGTTACTGCTGACCTCTTGGCCTCCACTGAAGAACTGTGCAGTGGATCTGACCACTTCATTCCTAGATGTGGTGGGGGAGGGGGGGCACCCTCATTCAAAAGGATATCTCTCTGTGCACTAAGGTACATGTAGGATGTTCAGAGTAACATTATTTATAATGGGCCTATTTGTAGAACGGATAAATAAGTCATGAAATATGCATATGATGAAATCCTACACAGCAATGAAAAAAGACCCAAGCGCAACTGCACGTGATGACATGGAGGAATCTTAAAAATACAATATTGAGTGAAAAAAGCAGGCATGGTACAACACAGGAGCCCATTTTTACAACATTCAAAACACAAGCAGAACCCAAGTATCTCAGGATTCGGGTGGCCAGACGATCTCCCCGTTAAATTTGAATTTCAGGCAAACAATATATAGTTTTTTTTAGTGTAAGCACATTTTGGTGGTTCAGATGGCAAAGAATCTGCCTGCAATGCAGGAGACCTGGGTTCGTTTCCTGGGTCAGGAAGATCCCCTGGAGAAGGGCATGGCTACCCACTCCAGTGTTCTTACCACAGACAGAGGAGCCTGGTGGGCTACAGTCCACGGCATCTCAAAGAGTCAGACACGACTGAGCAAAAACACTTTCAGTTTTCACTTTCAAAATATTGGAGAGGACATACTCAAATTAAAAAGTTATTCTCTCTGCCTCTGACCATCCTGCAAAGTGGGGTTGCTAATGCTGCCCTGTCATGGGCGGAAAAGCCAGGCTGGATCATTCTTGGGCCCCCTCCCCTGCAGGGGGCCAGGCACCCGATGGCCACTGTGGGCCTCCGAGTGTGTGTCTGACAAGAACTGGAACCGCTCAAGTCAGACCCACTGGTCTCCCAAGCAGAGCATCTCCGGGTGGTCGCACTTAAAGGAAAGGCCAGTCGTGATAACTGTGAGTTCTCAGTATCAAGGCCAGCCTGGTCTCCCTCCTGACCTCCCAAGTCCAGCACCAAAAGGACCTCCCCAGGAGCCGGCCCGTGCCTCCCTCCACTTACAGGGAATCACCAGCCTCAGGCAGAGAAATGGTGGCCGTCTAGGAAGGGGAGAGGTAGAGGGGACACCAGGCCCAGCCCAGCGTATCTCTGCTTGTATGCCCCTTGCAGCAGGCAGCTCACCACTCAGCAAAGCCACACTGCCTCTCCTCCGGGCCCCCACCTGTGCGATAGACGTCCCACACCGGTGAGAACCGGCCCCTTGCCCCTGCTCTGCCTCCTCGGACGACACAGACCAGGTCTGCCCCTCGGCCCGGGGCAGCTTTGCCCACACACCCCAGACGCCGTCGATATTAGGCTGCCCAGGGCTATCAGTTTGTTTGATCCCTGATCCCTGCCTGCTGGCGTTATGATGCTGCTGAAGTCGCCTGTCTTCCACATGCTAGTCAATATGTTAAGGGCACAGGAAAAACAAGAGGAAAACCCAGAACATCTGAATTTAATAATAATCACCATCAGCTTTGCTGTCTGTCCTCTCCAAGCGGCCATATGCCCAGGTGGCTGGCACCGGGGGTGAGCTCACCCTGCCTCTCCCTCAACAGATAGTGGAGGGGGCGGTGCACAGACCACCTCCCCTCAAATCAGGCAGAGTCAGCAGCCGGGCCACGAGGTTTTTTGGCCGGGAATACCCTCTGGGGACTTCTCAGTGCCCTTCCGCCACGTGGCTTCACCCAGGGACAGCACACAGAGGCCGCTATGGCCCCCTTGCTCAGAAGGAAGACAGAGGCTCAGAGAGACGTGATATGCCAAGGTCAGACGCGGAGTGAGAGTCGGGGCAGTGGGGATGTCCCTGTGTGTCTGGGTCCAGGACACAAGCAGGACCGGGCACCAGCTCTGCACACATGAGTGTCCCTTCCAGGCCTTGGATGTAACGTGCCAGGTCCCCACGGACTCAGGACTCAGGACTCAGCTACAGACAGAAAGAGCGCTGGGAGCCCAAGGTGAGGCCACCACCTACTGTGGCAGCCGCCAGCCTGCCTGAGAGCCCAGCCTCTGGCGTCTGCTCTCTCCCTGAGACCCTGGAAGCCACACTCTGCCCCAGTGTGCCCATGGCCCTCTGTCTGGCCCTCGCCAGGGCTGTTCCCTCTGCCTGTCACACCCTTCCCGGGCCCCCAGAGCTGCCTGTATCTGTCTTCCATGGGGAGACTTCCCCAACCCCAGCTCCTAGAGCTCCTCGCAACTTTTGTTGAATCAAGGAGTTGATGGTTGACGTGCCTCCCACGAGCATGAAAACCCCGTGACTGCAGGAGCTGCGTGTGCCTGGCTCATGGCGTGTCCCCAGGACAAGTACTTGATCAACAGGAATGAACCGGTCAATGGGCGGTCATGAGAACGTCACTCCGATCCCCCGATCTCAGTGTCCACAAGGGCCAACAAGGCAGGTGTGAAGTGCATCCTGAGGCTGTTCAGAGGCGCATCTCCAACTCGGAGCAGATCGAGAACCAGGAGAACCACCAACCCAGGGCCCTGGGCAAGACGCATCCTCACCTGGGCCCCTACCCGCCCTTGCATTAAATGAGGTGATTGCAAGTCTGGCTCTCCCCTGGGGGCTGCTGAGGTACCAGCAGGAACACGGCTCCCTCTCTCCTGGTCTCCACCGCAGCAGGAATAAACACAACCAACCTTCTAGGCCTCACTCTAGGCAGAGCCTCCATCCGGACGGGCCCACACAGACCTCACAGCCTCCCTACAAGGGGCGTTAGGATCATTTTCCTAGACAGAGGGATCAGAGAGGCTAAGGTACTTGCCCAGAGTCACACAGCAAAGAAATGGTGATGTGCCACAGTTTGAACAGCCGTTCCCTCACCACTCCACTGCCCAACCACGACTGTAGCTGAGAAGCCGGGGGCCTGGTGGCAGGGGCCCGCCTTCCCAGGCATGCAGGTCCCAGGGGGCTAGGGTGGCAGCGGGAAGTCAGTATTAACTCCACAATGCCGCAGAAGCAGATGCAAGCAACTGGTTCCTGCAGAGAAACTCAGCGAAACTTCCCCGGCACAGGAGCCCACATCTCGCCTGCTCCCAGCCCCAGACAGGGCCCTAGAGACCCTGGGGTTGCTGCATGGAATGCCAGCTCCTGGCCTGCATCTTGGAATGCAGATGAGATGCCCTTTAGTCCTCTGTCTGTGTCAAGGGCTGTGAACCAACAGCAGCCCAAGTAGAGCCTGACAGGGTCCAGCACGTAACAGTGGCTCCTTCCCACCTCCTCCACCTACAGAAACACCAATTCAGTTCAGTTCAGTTGCTCAGTCGTGTCTGACTCTTTGTGACCCTGTGGACTGCAGCACGCCAGGCCTCCCTGTCCATCACCAACTCCCAGAGTTTACTCAAACTCATGTCCATTGAGTCAGTGATACCATCAGGGAAACATGCCTCCTTCAAATACCCCCTCCACAGGGAGTCCTCCTGGATCTCACCAAGCCCGGTGCGAGGTCCCTTCTCTGTCCTGCAGCCCCTCCCACTCCTGCAGCCTGGGGCTGGGCCCTGCGTGGCATGGGGTGGAGGTGCACACCAGCTGCGAGGGAAGGTAAGGGTGAAGGGAAAGATGCTTCTCCCTCTCAGGCCCCAGGGGACCTGCCACTAAAGGATCCAAAGCTGCTGGTTCTGGGGCCACAAATGCCAAAGCAGGGACCAGGGGCAGCCGGACCCCAGCAAGGCCAGCAGCAGCCTCGCCCAGGCCTCAGCAGCTCCAACACGTGGCCTCGAGCTGACAGAGGGGCCACAGGGCTGAGCTGGCAGCCCGCCCAGGAGCCTGGGGAGCTGGCTGTCAAACGGGTTCTTTGGAGCCCAGCTGTGGGGCTGCATCGAGCCGCTCTGGGTGGGACGGGAAGGACACAGTGATGCCTGCTGCCCACCGTCCCTGCCGCGCTCCGTCCCACGCGCTGGGCTCTGGGCAGGGGGCAGGAGGGGAAGGGGACGCACCACACAGCAAAGAACAAAAATGTCTCTGTTCGTGGAAAGTTTGGTGCAGCCGCTCGGCTCAGCTGAACCCTCCCGACAGCTTTACAACAACCCTCCGCAGGTGGTGCCTGTTATTCCCATTTTGCAGAGGCAGCAGAGGCAAGCAGAGGTTAGGCGACTCGCCCAGGGTCACACAGCCCGTAGCAAGTGAGGCTGAGAGCTGAGCCCAGGCAGTTTGGTCCCAAAGCCATGCTGTTAACTTCTAAGGAATACAAGTTTAAAAAAAAACAAAACGTGTGTGTCTGTGTATGGGTGTGTGGGTGTGCAGGGGAGATGGGCTGTGGGAAACCACTGGGCAAAGAGATCCAGTCCAGAGTCCCCGGTCTGACACCTGACCCTCTGAACCCTTGACCCTCATCTCCCCGCCTCTCCACCTGCACCTCACGCTCCGGTCCTCCCCTCCCCTCCAGGCCTCCGCTCACCCTGGCTCCTCCTCCGACAACCACCTCCTTCTGCTTAAACACACTTCCCCTCCTGGTCTGAGCCCTCACAGCCTGACTCAGCCACCTCCTCTCTCGGCCTTGGTGCCAAGCTCATCACACCTCTGAGTGCCACGTCAGACCTTGTCTGGGACCCCACGGGCTCCCAGGAGGGTTTGTGGAGACCCTGTACATGATGAGGAAGGGGGAGGTGACCGCAGACACCTCCAGGGGCTCAAGGACAGCCTGGCATCTCACTCCTGCCCCATGAGGGAGCCTTGGCAGGGTGGGGCCACGTCCTGAACCTGCCCGCAGCATCCAGGCAGCAGGGGGTCACCTGCCGCATCAGCCAGGGCAGCCCAGGCTTCCTGGCTACTCTCAGTTGGCAGCTGTTTTCCCTGAAATCTCTGCACCCGGACAGACCCCGTGTCCCCTGGATCGCCCCATCAGCTCCCTAAGTGCGCTGCCCTGGCTGATGGCACAGCCTCAGGCCCTGTCCCCCTCCACGCCTGGGAATGCCCCTCTCCTCCCGTGGGGCTCTGGTCACCCCACCCCCTCCAGGGATCCCTCCACAATCAAGCCACGCTTTCAAGCCCCTGAGGTCTCTCTTTCCTGTGTATCCTCCTCCCCCTGCCAGTACTTGGCAACTTGTGGCCACTGCCAGCTGGGCCTCTAAGGGCCAGTCGGTCTACTCACCTGTAGACCCGGGACAATAAAGGAGTCCTCACGGAGTCAAGTTAGAGACAGTTCTTACGAAGGCTTAAGCCCAGGACCCAGCTTACTGTAATCACTCAGGGATGATTTATTGTCATCATCATCATTATCGTAATCTTAACACCATCATCATCACCACCATTACCTTCACCATCACCATTATCACTGCCATCATCACCATCACCACCACCATCATCATCACCATCACCATCATCACCTTCACCATCACCACCACCACCATCATCACCTTCATCATTACCATCATCACCACCATCACCATCACCTTCACCACCACCATCATCACCATCACCATCATTACCGTCATCACCACCATCACCTTCACCACCACCATCATCACCGTCATCACCACCATCATCATCACCTTGACCATCACCATCACCACCACCATCACCATCATTACCATCATCACCTTCACCATCACCATCATCACCACCACCATCATTACCATTATCACTTTCACCATCACCATCACCTTCACCACAACCATCATCACCATCACCATCATTACCATCATCACCACTATCACCATCATTACCATCATCACCATCACCATCATTACCATCATCACCACTATCATCATCATTACCATCATCACCACCATCACCATCACCTTCACCACCACCACCATCACCATCACCATCACCATCATGGCCACCATCGTTATTACTCGGGTTACTATGAACACACTGACCATCACGGAGACCAGTCATGACCTGTTCTCACCCTGATGCCCACTGAGCCAGGTGAGCCTAGGGATAAGGCCTGATTGCTCTGTGTCTCCAACAGGGAACAAACTCTCGATGCATGCTTGTGATCTAAACAACTGCTGTCCCCAGTACAGTAAACCAGGCGTTTGGCCCTCCATGGAAAGTCCGATTGCCTCTTCTCAGTCTGGCTAATCGGTCATCACTCCCACCCAGGCATCTTCCGTGTGTCAGAGGGACAGACAATAGGGCGATTCCTGGCGTATAGGATGACGGTTAAAAGCAGGGATTCTGGAACCACCTGCCTGGGTTTAATCTCAGCTCTGCCCATTCCTAGCTGTGTGACCTTCAGCAAGGCCCTCACCCTCTCTGTGCCTCAGTTTCCTCACCTGGAAAATGAGGATAATAATAGTACCTGTCTAAATGTGAGCCAGGATAGCATATTTAATTATCTGTCAGATATGGGGAAACCAAGGCTCAGAGAGTGGCAGTGACCTGCCCAGGGTCACGCGGCGTGAGGGGACAGCTGGCCCCAAGTCTCTCCATGGTTTCTCCCAGGCCCACCTCCCTCTGAGCACTCAGCTTCAGCTCCACCATCCCCCCCAACCCTCGCATAGCTTCAACGTCTCCAGGGCTCAGGACGGCGTCCAGCACACTCACCACGGGGAGCCGTAGATCCGGAAGCCCCGCACGGTGACCTCCGAGTCCTGCAGGTAGATGCAGTTGGTCAGCAGTGACTGCACATTCTCGTAGTTCTCGGGCTTCAGCTTCGACACGGATGGGAAGTAGTAGAAGTCCTGCTTGATGAGGTCGGCCATGAACTCCTGGTCGAAGGTCAGCTCGTGGTTGCCGGCGATCACGATCTTGTACTCGTAGGGCAGGCTGCCTGCAGGGCCGACACAGACACAGACAGACACACACACACACACAGGGCACCGCTGTTGGCTTCCGGAGGCGACAGGGCAGTTGGGGGAAGGGGGGCAGGCAACAGCCCCCGGGAGCCCTGACAGAGGTGACCCTCCCTCCAGACAGGTGCCCTCTGATCACCAACCCTGAGGTCTCCCTGCCCCTGTTTCTGCTGGGTGGCTGACTGAAGCCCCCCTGGACCAGCGGGAGGGGGCTGGGCAGCTTCCTGCTGGGCCTCTGAGCTGCAGGGGCCCTGCCTCATTCTCAGGACTTCCCAGCCTCTGGTTCTTCTGTCCACGGCAATTCCACCAGGGAAGGAGACCCTGCCCCCGGTCCCCAGCCCTGCCTCCCCGCCTCCCCATCTCAGGCCCCTTCACCTGGGGGCTGCAGAGTGAGTGGTTCTCCGGACGCTTGGTCTGTTCATCACTGCCTCACCAGTCACCCCGCTCCCCGCCCACCAAAAAAAGACTTCTCTTTTTTTGGTCCAAACTGCACAGCATGTGGGATCTTGGTTCCCGGACCAGGGACTGAACCCATGCCCCCTGAACTGGAAGGCAGAGTCTTAGCCACTGGATGCCCAGGGAAGTCCCAGACCCCTTTATAGGTTGCAGAAAAATAGCATTTCCTCTTCTCTGCTGTTCGTCAACTCAGGGAGATTGTCCAGTGACAGGCATGGGGGCTCAAGGGTTGACAGCTGGGGCTCAGACACTAACGAGCCACACGACTTAACCGCCTCTGTTTAACGGCCCTCTGCTTCCTCACCGGTGACAGGGGAAGAAAAATGTCTACCTCGCAAGACTGTTCTGGGATCAGGCAAGCCAGTGAATGGAAACGCAAAAAGGCTTTTGAGGTTCAAAAAGGAGTCAGCTTCCCTGGGCCAGAGTTTGCCAGCTAGAAGCCTGCAGGCCAGCCCTGCCCACTGACATATTGTTTGGCAAAAAAAAAAAAACAAACTTTCTCGTCTTTTTAAAATTTCAATTCATCGCCAACGTTAAAAATTAGAGAAACTCCCAGTAAAATGTCATTCTTTCTGTTTTCTAGAAATCAATCCATTTAAAATCTCACAATCTTGGCCCAGGCAAGTGCTAGGTATCTGAGCCTCCTTCAGTCAAGAAGCAGAGGTCAGTCTGGCGCAGTCCCAGCCTGTCTCTACCACTGACACCCAAGCCCGCCTCACTCATTTTAAGGCACTGGGGTTTATGGCCCGGGCCACAGTCCCTGGAGACACGAAGGGAACAGACCTGGCCCCTGCCCCTCGGTGCTGCCAACCAGACCACGGCACTGAGCTCTGCAAGGCCCCTCTGCCTCCCGCCTCACACACCCTCCTATCTGTCATCCCGGCCTGGCCCAGGGGTGCTGAGCAGTCTGCTTGTTCCCCTCGCAGGAGAGCTTCGGGGGCAGACAGGAGATATGTGGGCTTCACCCACCTCCAGCCCAAGCAGGTCCCAGCAGAAATCTGGAAAGCAAAGGCCCCACTAGGACTCCAGGTAACAGGGTGCAGAGATCCCCCCCCACCTCCAGTGATGCTCGGGCTGCCGGTGGGGAGGGGAGAGGGCCTGAGGGCATCACAGAGAGAAACCTGCCATTTCCTGGACCTCGCTGTTGGGCCAGCCACCCTTGGTAACAGGCTGGGTGCTTCCAAGGCGGGCCCAGTGACCTCTGGTCTCATAACTGGGGAACCAGGTTCCCACATCAGGGACCTGAGGTCCCACAGCAGGTAAGCAGGGCAAGTGATGCTAGGAGCTGGTCCAGCTGACCCCACACCTCTGGGTCAGCAGCTCAGATTCTTTCAAGGCCATCAGGCCAGCTCCTCGCCGAGCTGGAGTCACGGCTGGTGCGGCGGCCATCACGACTGCCTTCCGGCACTGGTTCTCTGCGTTTCCACGTCACATCACCCATCCGTCCCACCCCAAGTACCTCCCTGCACTAATTTATGTCATGTCTCTGACTGGGGGTGTTACTTAAACAAATTAGCAAATTACTCCAACCGTACAGTTTCATTTATTTCCACAGCTCCTGACTACCAGGGACTGGGGAGTGGGCAGGAGACGGTCGGCTCTCTCCGGCTCCTCCCGCCTCGGATCAGAGGAGGTGACTGAGGCTTCTTCCCTCCCAGGGGAGGACGCGCTCCTGTACACAAAGCCAGCCGGGGGCAGGAGCCCCAACAAGCCGTCATGGACACCCTCAAATACCTTCCAGTCGCTCCAAAAAGTGGGTGCTGCGCAGCCTGAAGGCAGGGGCCTCGTCCGTGTGTGAACACAGAGACCTCCCAGCACCACGTCCTCCTGAGCTGGAGGTCCAGCCCCAAGCACATCTGTCTGGATGTGGCAACTTGGACTTGGCAACTCACCAGCTATTTAACCTTCAAAGACACTTAAGCTACTATCCCCGTTTTACAACCGGAAAACAGAGGCTCAGAAAGGTTACCCAAATCAGTAATAAAGTGATACACAAGCACAGAGGTTACTGGACATTTAGTCTTTGTAGCTTGGCCTCATCAGACTCACCCTGAATCGGTACCACCACACTACACCGCTTCTCAGCGGGGAGACAGATCACTGGGAGGATGGATGATGGATGGGTGGGTGAGTGAGTGGACAGTGGGCAAAGATGAATGGATTACGGACAGATGGAGGCATTTACAAATCAGTCCACCCATCGTGAGATAGCTCTGTCTCCTTTAAACCAACTGATCTCTCTCTACCTGGATCCCGCCCTTCCTCCAAATTTTTCCTCCAACTGTCCTGGCGTGGCTTGTTTTTCGGGCACACAGAACAGCCTCTAGGAGGACATGCAGGCTGAGGTGGGGCCTCGAAAGGCAGGACGCTCGGGAAGAGCGGCTTAGGGACCTGAGGGTCCGCTCAGTTCCTGGGCCAGGTGAGCCTCGCTGGGTGGGCCAGGGGGTGGTCGCCCAGCCTCAGGCCTGGGAGAAGCAGCAAGTCCTTATGGAAACCAGCCCTCCTCCTGGCTTTTCAGAGCTGGTGAGCATTGTTATGCATTTGTATTCTGCGTGGTAACGTTCAGCCCATCTTTCCAAAATGCTTCCTTTCTTCTCAGCCAGCTCACTTGAGATCTTGGCATTTGCTGATCATGGCTTTGTGGGTGGTAAAAAAAAGACCCATCAGGTATACATCAGCAGAGCACTGGAAGATGACCATATGGTTCTAACTCTTCACTGGCCATCTATGTCCAAATAGACAGGCACCCACACAAGCAGTGAACACAAGCAGCAAGTGAGCGCAGGGTTCAGGGCAGAGAGGGATGCGAACAAAATCCACTACTTGCGCTTCCAAGATTAATCTTCCTCCAAAAGGTTACAATTCCTTCTCACTAACACTTCCCCATCCCATTTAACAGAAAATGCTTCCTTCCAACTGCATAATCTGTTAAATTCAACAAGATACATGCAAGCTTCCCCATAATCTACGCTGTTCCCGAAGCAGCGTGTGGAGCCCGGCGGGGTTTTAAGTGTCTCTGAATGCAGCGGCAATCAGACAAATACCCCCTTACGGCTCCCCCGCCCGCCCATCCCCAGCTCGCAGAAAACAGCAGAGGGGACTGGAATAAAGAGACAGTGTTAACAATCTCTGATTGCATTTTTAGTGCGTCTTTGACAGTTCTGTGTTTAAACACTTGCCAATGTCTGGGAGAGTCATGTGAGCAGACTTCTTGGGATGGCACACGGTCTAGAGCAACTCTGGAACACGGAGCCAGCCTCAAGCCATCATGGAGGCTGCATGTGGCTTGGGTACCCGCATGCTACTGCCATGCACGCGTGGAGGACACGAGCCGGCAACGCAAGAAGGGAATTCTGAGTGCAGCAGGAGCAGGCAGGGGAGGCTGAAGACGGGAGCCTGGGACAAGGGCAGGGCTGAGCGACGCCACACACTGCAGAGGCTGTGTTCCCCCAGACGCTGGTTCGTGCTGCTCTGCGCCGGGCACTGTGGTCAGCAATTCATACTCAATGCTTCTAGGCACCCTTAGAAAGCCAAGCTGGACCCCACCTCCGCCTCCGGGCTATCTGCCCTGGAGGGAAAACCATCACTTCTCTGAGTCCCGGCATCCTCATCCATAAAGGTGGAATGTTCAGGGCTCCTCACAGAGTTCTTAGAAAAATCAAACCGGGGAAGACACGTAAAGCCCTTGCATTGTACTTAAACGGCAGTTTGTTTTAATCAAGTGTGATGAGACTCGCAGACTTGGAAATGACTGTCCTGAGGAGGAAGGCAGGGAGGTGGAGGATGAGCTAGTGAATAAGATGGGTGGGCTCTGGGGGAGAGGGCTGATCCTCGATGTCTGTCCCCGGGCCCTGGGGTGACCAGGACAGCATACAAGAACCTTGGAGAGGACATGGCTGGGGATTGGAGGACGGGGGTGGAAAACTCGGGATCGGCTGGTTTGCTTGTGAAAGGTGTGCTCGACCCGAGTCCTTACTCTTCTCGGCAATGCATTATTAACTCTGGTGGGCTAGTCCCACCGGGGTCAGCCAGCCTCCAAGATGCCAAGTCAGAATTCAGAATACTGAAGGCTGGATTTATACAACCCAGATGGCAGCTGTCATCATTGTCTTTAGGGCTGGAAGGAGGATGAAATTCCATGCTCTACCAGGAAATCCAGCATTTTCAGGGCTTCCCTGGTAGCTCACAGAGTAAAAAATTTGCTTGCAACACAGGAGACCCAGGTTCAATCCCTAGGTTGGGGAGATTCCCTGGAGAAGGGAATGGCTACCCACTCAGTATTCTGGCCTGGAGATTTCCAGGGACAGAGGAGCCTGGTGGGCTGCAGTCCACGGGGCTGCAAAGAGTCGGACACGACTGAGCGACTCACACTTCCACTGTCACTCTTTCAGCAGGAAACCCAGAGATGGGAGCTGGGAGGATGGAGATGAGAAAGCAGACCTAAGGCAGTGAGGTCACCTGCCTGGGGTCACAGTGTGACCCTGGAATCCAGACTGCCGGGCCACGCCCGGGTGTTCAGACCCCCACTGTGGGACAGACAGTCCTGGGAGGGTGGCCCCTCTGCCAAGCTGCAGGCTGGCCCGCTCAGGCCCCGTGTGGGAAGCTCTGGATTTATAACCCAACACGAGTGCCCATGTTTAAAAGGCAAGTGCCATTTTTCTTCTGTTTCCTCCTAATAGCCAAAATGTTTAACTTTCAAACATTTGTTTTTCCTGGGAAATGTTTTAAAACCGGGAACGTTCAGTCCTCATCTTCTATTTAAATGCTCGTTTCAATCCCTACGGCAGACCACACATGACTTGAGGCTGATAAGGACAGTTGAAAGGTTTCTGTGTTCTTTCTCCCCCAAATTAGGCCTTCCGTAGCCAGAAAGATTTTGTGGGAACCTCCCCAGAAGTCACAGCTTGCCAGAACACGCAACAACCCCCCCTCAAACACTTCACAAAAGGCCCCTTGAGACCTTCGCCAGGGGCCCAGCTGGTGACCCTGTATGTAGCAGGCCTGCAGAACTCAAGGCTATGGCGCCCCCTCCAGGCCAGGCCCCATCGGTGCCATGACCTCACCTTCCCGCAGCACGACACACCATGCACTTCTGAGCTGCCTAAGGCTTCCTGACATTTGCTCATGCTGTTCCACCCACCTAGGACTCCCTTCCTGCCTTCCTCCTGAGCCAACTCCACTGTAACTCACCCTTCACCAGCAAGTGCCACTTCCTCCAGGCTGTCTTCCACGATCACCTCTTCCACCCAGCCCTGCCCAGCCTGCGCTCTCGCCATCAGCTGTTTTGTCCACGTCCCCCATCGGCCAGACGTCCTGACACTGGAACCCACCTGCTTCCTCTCTACAGCCGGCACAGGACTGGCTACACGGGGAGGTTCTCATACACATTCCCTGAAGCCCATGCAGGACTGAGGATGTGGGGTGGATGCTGAGGTCACTGACCCACCACGGGAGGTTCTGGAAGGACCATCGCCAAGATGTTGACCAGCATATCAGGTGGCAGACCCCACACTGTCATATCTTTCACTCCCTCAACAGACGTCAGTGGAGCACGAGGCCTGGGTGCAGGGCTGGTACCCAGAGGCGCCGGGAAGAGCCTGGGCTGGAGGCTGGGAGGCCTGGGCTTAGCCTCACCTCTGATACCACCTCCCCGGACCCAGGTGAGGCCTCCCCTGCTCAGGCCTCAGTTTCCCCATCGGTCCCACAAGGAGGTGACGCCGAGGTCCTGACCTCTGTTCAGCTTCCTAAAACCTTCCAGGTGATTCCGGGGTGGGGGCCCCTGTTTGATAGCGACAAACAGGGCCCACACAGGGCGGATGTTCTGAACACCCACGTCTGCCTGCTTGTTGCTAACAGCCTGTGAAGTCAATGGCAAAGGAATAAAAAGGTATGACTCTCGCCCGAGAAGCAGAACAAGCTATGGCCAGAGCCCCAGGCGGCTTGGGAACCCGGGCTCAGGTGCTCAGTCTGACCTAGAACATCGGGGAGCAGGTAGGCCCAGAACCCCCTCAGTCCTGTCACCATGCCCTTCACCCCCTAACCTCTGCAGAAAAGAGGGAATTTACTCTCAAGGAAAAACAATGGCTCCACAGAGCCCCACTTAGAGACCACCGGGCCTGAGGGAGGGTGGGCAGTGAGGCCAGAGCCTGAACAGCAGGAAGATGAAGTGAAAGAATGAATACGGTGACCATGGAGGCCCCAGGCCCCTTCCCCGACACACTCTCCAACTCTGGAAGCCAGCCTTGCACACCGGGGAACTCATCTCTGGGGAGAAAGACATGTCCAGGAGGAAAACCTACAGACAGCATCAGGGGCTCCCCAAAGAGACGGCCAGGGCTATCATGGTATATTCCCCCTCAAAGCACACACTCACGTATACACACAGCTTGTCAACAGCTTTGGGACTTCCCTGGAGGTCCAGTGGCTAAGACTCGGTGCTCTCAATGCAGGGGGCCTGGGTTTGATCCCTGCTCAGGAAACTAAGATCCCACATGCTGCAACTAAAGACCCCACATGCCGATCGAAGATCAAAGATCCTGCGATTGAGACCCGGTGCAGCCAAATAAATATTTTTTAAAAAACAGCTTTCAAATGTCTGGTTCTTAAACATAAAATATAGGGTCATCAGACCTCAGAGAAAAGCCTCCAAGCTGAAAATGGGCAGAGGCACAAATAAGAAGAAAGGAAATTGGAGAAAATGGGGTTGATGCAGGGAAAAAAAAAAAAAAAAAATATATATATATATATATATATATATATATATATATATAAATACAGTTATCACCATTGGCGAGATGATAGAAGACATTGTATCCATGAAATTCTAGCAGGGCACTCTTAACAAAAGAAATTAAACCATGCCAGGATATTTTCGTTTTGGTTAAAGAGTAGAAGATGTAGTTGAGGAAATCTCCCTGAGACTGAAACAAAATAACAATGAAATGAAACAAAAATCAGAGAATCAAAACCAGGGATCCCACATGTGAATGCTATGAAAGAGAAGTCAGGAAAAAAAAAAAGAAGGGTCAGAAATTTTGTAAAAAATCCACAGGATTAAAGACAATATTTGCTCCATTTAAAGGGTTACCATAATAATGAATAAAAACCACTCACATCTGAGACACACTGTCCAGAAACAAAACAGGTCATATACAAAGGATGAGATGTTCAATAGTGACAAAGGAAACTTAAAGAAAATGGAGCAACGCCTTTCACATTCTGAGGGAAAATGATCTGCCACCTACAATTCTACACCCAAACTACCAATTATGATGGAGGAAAAATACTTTTTGTGACATACCATTTGGCCAAACATTTATTTCCAGCGCATTCTTTCTCAGAAAGTTACTGAAGCATGTGCTCCACCAGAATGAGGGAGTAAACTAAGAAAAAGGAAGTCACGGGGTCTCAGGACCAGGGGCTCCCAGGCAGAAGGAAGGCAAACGGAAATGGTGAAGGGCGATCCCAGGAAGGTGAGTGTGCCGAGGCCTGGGGGGCAGCTAATCCAGACTGGGGCAGGGGTCAGAAGCTCAGGAAGTACAAGAAAAATGAGCCAACAGATGGTCCAGCCCAGCTCACCACACTGCTGCGAGGCATTTAAAACCCTGCAGGAGACAGGGATGAACCACGATGGGTACACGGAAAAACAAGCAAACAAACCAGTTAATTGCTTTACGAGAAACAATAGGTTACATAGTGAATATTCAACCAAAAATTGTGATGGGACTGTAGAAAAAGGATCAGAGATGTGTATATATGGATAGAGAGACTAAGTGTCTAAGTTTTCACTATAAGACATAGAAAGGAATCTCTAAAACTGAAAAATAAAACGCAGCAATACGAGGTTGTTACTTAGAGACACCGTTGTAATAAAGCAGCAGCTACCCAATATGCATAGGGAATAGAAATCACTAGAGAGAGGACTGCTAGCTTTACCATAAGCCTTGTAGCTGTTGACTCACCACACAGATGCATTACCTTAACAGGTGGCTCCGTGGTAAAGAATCTGCCTGCCAAGGCAGGAGACGCAGGAGACACCAGTTCGATCCTGGGCCGGGAAGATCCCCTGGAGAAGGAAATGGCAACACACTCCAGTATTCTTGCCTGGAGAATCCCATGGACAGAGGAGCCTGGCGGACTATAGTCCAGGGGGTTGCAAAGAGTCAAACGTGACTGAGCAACAATAGGGAAATAAATAAAATTGCAATGAAATTAAACGAAGGCATCGGAGGCCAGGCACTCCTCACCTGCCTCCGACCTCTGCCCAGGGCAGCCTGATCTCTCACTTGTTCTACCTGCTGCTCAAAATCTAGAACCAAATCAAACGAGGCCACAGTTGAGGCTGGTGGAAAGACAGAACAGGCAGAAAACCCGAACTGGTTGATTCCTCTGAGATTCTGAGGGTATAAGTGCTAGGATGTCTGGCAACCAGGTTCAAAGGCAGATGATCCAGCCAAGCAGCTCCTCACCTGGCAGGTCCGACAGCCATGACTGACATCGCAGGTGTCACCTGCTGAGAACATGAGACAGGCTCCCCCGTGCCCCACATCTAACCCTCACAACAGCCCCACAAGATGGGCAGTAGCTTGGCGGATGAAGAAACTGGGGCTCAGTTAGGTTAAAGAAGTGCTAATGGGTAAACACAGAAGTGGGAACCTGAACCCTGATCCATCTGTAGCTGAAGCCACGATTTCCCCATTTCTGTCACAATCAGCCAGACATATTATAACACCAAAGTGTTTGCATTAAACATTTCTCAAAAAAAAAAAAAAATGGTGCCATACACTTAAGTCCTTGTAAAGCCTCCTGCGATGAGGAGCTCTCAATGACTTTATTTTAAACAACATAATATTTTCAAGATATCTTGTGGCTTTGTAAACAAACCTTTAAGACCATTTTGAAAAGCAATACAGATTTTAGAACAAATTAAACGAATTCAGCAAAGGTGCAGGATACAAAAACAATGGGCAAGACAATCAGTTGCATTTTTAAACACTAACAATAAACAATCTGAAAAGGATATTAAGAAAACAACCCTATTTGCAATAGCATCATAAAGAATAAAATACATAAAAATAATTTTGACCAAGGAGGTAGAAGATCTGTATGTAAAAACTCCAAAATTTTCTGCTAAGAGACCAAAGACACCAATAAGTGGAAAGATATCCTGTGCCCATGAATTGAAAGACTTCATATGATTAATACACCAATACTGCCCAAAATGATCTACAGATTCAATGGAATTACTACCAAAATTTCAATGATGTTTCTTTCAGAAACAGAAAATCCATCCTAAAATTCACATGGAATCTCAAGGGTCCCTAAATAGCCAAAGAAATCTCGAAAAAGAAAAAACCAAGTTGAAAGTCTCTTACTTCCTGACTTCAGAACTGACTACAAAGCTACAGTAAATAAAACAGTATGGTATGGGCATAAATGCAAACACACAGATCAATGCCATAGAAGAGTCCAGAGATAAATATATATGGTCAAGTTATTTTTTACAAAGAACCTAAGATCATTCAATGGGGAAAGGATAGACTTCAACAAATGGTGCTGGGAAAACTGAACATCCACATGTCAAAGAATGAAGCTAGCCACTTAATCCATGCTTCCTAAGTCACTTTAGTCATGTCTAACTTTTTGTGACCCCCTGGACTGTAGCTCACCAGGCTCCTCTGTCCATGCGATTCTCCAGGCAAGAACACTGGAAACGGCTGCCAGTCCCTCCTCCAGGGTATCTTCCCGACCCAGGGATCAAACCCGCGTCTCTTGTGTCTCCTGCATTGGCGGGTGGGTTCTTTACCACTAGCGCCACCTCAGAAGCCCCAGCCCCTTGACACCATATGCAAAAATTAACTCAAAATGGAAAAACGATCTAGAGGTAAGAGCAAAAGCTATAATACCTTTAAAAGAAACCATAGGAGGAAAGCTTCCTGACACTGGATTTGGCAATGATTTCTTGGACATGACACCAAAAGCATGGGCAACAAAAGAAAAAATAAATCAAAATGTAAAACTTCTACACATCAAAGATACCACCAGCAGAGTGAAAGGCAACCCAAAGAATGGGGAAAATATATTTGCAAATCAGATTATTAGTGAAATGAACACAGAACTATGAGATAATAACCTCACATACATCAGAAAGGTTACTATCAGAAAAACAGAAAACAAGAGCTGCTGAAGATATGGAGAAATAACAGCCCTTGGGCACTGTTGGTGGAAGAATAAAATGAAATAGCCACCATGGTACAGAAAGTTCTCAAAGAAATTTAAAACAGAACTAGCATATGATCCAGCAATTCCATTTCTGAGTACATAACATAACAAATTGGAAGCAGAGGCACAAATGGGCATTTGTACATTCATACTCACAACAGCTAAAACGTGGGAAAACTCAAGCATTTGTCAGCAGATAAATGGACAAATACAATGTGGCCTATCTGTGCAATGGAATATAATTCAACCTTTAAAGGGGAGGAAATTTTGACTCCATGCTACAACATGGGTGAACCTTAAGGATATTATGTTCAGTGAAATAAGCCAATCAAAAAAGAACAAAAACTGTATGATTCTACATGTAGGAGATCTTTGTAGTCAGATTAACAGAAACAAAATAATCCTGGATACCAGATGCTGGAGGGGGTAGTGTTTCATGGATACAGGGTTTCAGTTTGGGGAGCATAAGAGTTCAGGAGACAGACGGTATGATGGCTCCATGACAGTGTGAAGGAGACAGACGGTATGATGGCTCCATAACAGTATGAATGAAGTACATGCCACTGAACTGTACAGTTGAAAAAGGTTACAGTGGTAAATGTTATGTATATTTAATCACAAAAATTTTTTTTAAATAATCTTAGAAGAGAACTGAGTGCCTTGAATCCAAGGTAGAACATTAGGTTCCTGGAACTCTGAGAGTCCTCGAATCTTAGAACCCTGGTGGCCAATCATTCTGACCTTGGAAGCGAAAAATCCTAGAACTTTGGAAGTCATCAGCGTTTCAAGGTGGAAAGGGACTGAGTGGCCATCTGAAGACTGGGCCCCCTTAGCCTCCCCACTTTATAAAAAAGCCCTAATTGAGGAGTTCCAGGCCAGGAACTCTATACTTGCTTCTACCCTTCCAAAAAATTCCCAGCATGGATTTCACCTGGGATCTGACCACCCTGGATGAAAGGCAAGGATACAGGGCAGAGACCTGACCCTCATGTTACTGAACAAACATTTTCCAAAAGGTTCTTCTGATGCCTTCTGACACCTACAGATAAACCATTTAAAGGGGGAAAACTGATTCAAAACAATCTTCTTTGCAGTAGGAGCTGAAGTAATTATTTGAAAATGATGAAGACAAAAGATTCCTATTTTTAAAATACTTCTTAGTGAAACCAAGTGTTTTAAAGCGATGTTGAAGCTGAAACTCCAATACTTTGGCCACCTGATGCAGAGAGCTGACTCATTGGAAAAGACCCTGATGCTAGAAAGATTGAGGGCAGGAGGAGAAGGGGATGACAGAGGATGAGATGGTTGGATGGCATCTCCGACACAATGGACATGGGTTTGGGTGGACTCCGGGAGTTGGTGATGGACAGGGAGGTCTGGCGTGCTGCACTTCATGGGGTCAGAAAGAGTCGGACATGAGTGAGCGACCAAACTGAACTGAACTAAACTGAAACATTTTGAAGATTAAGATACAGGAGAGTAAAACCCTCTCACCACCTTTGTGTATGCTTTCCTTCATTCCACAGTCACTCTCCTTGGTTGTAATAAGTGCTGGACCCTCTGTGCTGGGAGCTGGGGACAGAGCAGTTCCCCCCTCCCCAGTCCCTTCTCCCGTAATCTAGTGTGGGAAAGACACAGGCAAGCAATTTGGGATCTGTAATGGGAGTGGTGGTCTTCCCAGGTGGCGTTCGTGGTAAAGAACCTGCCTACCAATGCAGAAGATGTAAGAGACCTGGGTTCAATCCCTGGGTCAGGAAGAACCCCTGGAGAAGGAAATGATAACCCACTCCAGTATTCTTGCCTGGAGAATCCCATGGACAGAGGAGCCTGGTGGGCTAAGCCCACAGGGTCACAACGAATCAGACGTGACTGAAGCGACTGATCACGCACGTGTGCATGCAGTGGGGTGGTACCAAGACCTAGGGAACCATACACAGCAGTGAGTTTTCCTTTCCCCCATCAGAAGGGAGGGAGGCGCTTCAAAGGCGAATGAGAGCAGGATCAGAGAAATAGGAGCTCTCCAGGCAGACGAAGCTGGGAGGGGCCTCCAGGAAGACTACACCCCACAAGCAAAGACACGGAGGTGGGAAAAACCCACCTGCCAGGTATTCGGCAACTGCTTAAAAACCCAGGGCAGATGAGAATGTGAGAGGGGGCAGGTCTGGGAAGGGACAGATGGGGTCACAGCAGGAGGGGACGCCCGCAGCTACCCAGGAAGGTCTGGACTTTACCCGGGACACAGCAGGGAGCCAACAAAGTGTTAAAGGGAGAGGGGTTCCGGTTGGATCAATGAACAAAAAACTTCTTTCAAACACCAGTATGACAAACGCTAGTCTGGAAAGTGACTATTTGGAGCGGCTGGGACGCCACCAGAGAAAGCCCCGCTTTGTCAGCTCCACGCTTCCCCTTCAGTGTCACGGCTGTCAAACCAGCCCTGAATTAGCTCCAAACGGCCTTCCCAGAGCGCTCAGATCTTCATTTGCATCGTGCACACTTGGAAAGGTGTGAAATCCCTTCTTCTTAAGAGAAATCAAAAAAACAAACTTATACACTTTTTAAAAACTGATTTTCTTTAAAGCAAATTCTATAGAACTAAATCCTAGCTTTTAAACATCTGATATCTTTTTAAAAGGAAGGCCGAGAACTTCCCCGGTGGTCCAGTGACTGACTCCATGCTCTCAGTGCAGAGGGTGTAGGTTCCATTCCTGGTCAGGAAACTACATCTCATATTCCACAGCTAAGACCTGACACAGCCAGATAAATAAATATATAATAATATTTTAAAAAGGAAGGCATCCTTGCCTGATATTAACAATAGTAATTAAAACTCCCATAGGGGAGTTTGGGGGAGAATGGATACATGTATATTCATGGCTGAGTCCCTTCACTGTCCACCTGAAGCTATCACAACATTGTCTGTTAATGGAGAAAAAAATGTGAATGAACATTGTATGGGTAAGAGTTTAAATCTGGTCCATCATTTAAAACAAAACCAAACAAAAAAAAAGCTCCCATCAACTGGGTATCTGCTTTTTGCCAGGCACTTTAGATGCATTCACAAAACAGCCACAACAAAAACAGTGGCAGCATTTATTATTATGTGAGTAGCTCTCAGGTCAGACCCTGTGTTGAGCCCAGATCAGTCCCTGCCTCACAGAGCCCTCCCAGTATCAGTCCCATTTTACAGATGAAAAAACTGAGGCTCAGGAAGAAGACATAATATGCTGAAAACCAGGTGGCTTGGAAGAATGGGGCCACAGCCCACACTCAAGGGGGTCTCTCCAGATGCACATGCTTAAACAGGATCCCGCCTGCAGTGTCTTATTCAATCCCCACAACAGCCTACAAAGAAATGCGTGTTAGCCCCACACTGCAGAAGAATAAGCTGAGGCCCAAGAGAGTAATCACTTTCTCAATACTCCCCAGCAGGCATATGGCCGAGCAGGGTGGGGGAGGCAGTCCTGCCCGCTCCAAAGCCTGCATTCTCTCCACTGTCTCTTCTCTCACTTCTGGATTTATAAATAATTTAATTTATAAATAATAAGTAACAATATTTAGTGCCTACTGGGAGGCTGGTGCTGTCCGTGGTGCTGAAGATGCAACATGACTGAGACAGACAGCACAATCCCTGCCTTTGAGGAGTGAACCTTCCTGGGAATTAGCAATAAAGGAACAAAGAATTAGGTACTAGGTCAGGTGGGGATAACAGATATGGGAAGAAATAAAGCCAGGTGAGAGGGACAGGGCACATTGGGATGGTGGGGGGTGGCTCATGTAGGGCCATCCAGAAGGGCTCTCTGGGAAGGTGACCCCTGACATCCAGGACCTGGGTGACCCCCAGGAAACTACATTCCTACAACAGGTCTCCAGCTTCTCATCTGTAAAGTGGGGATGACATTACTCAGGACCCAGGCTGTTTGTTTCAAGGGAGAAGCAAGCAAACAACATGAATGCACCTTTAAATTGTAAAGTGCTGGCCAGAAAAAAATCATTGCTCAGCCCTCATGTAACCTGTATACAATGCTTTGTAGCAAAATGTGGCTTTCACATATGAAACATAGAGTGTCGAACCTTCATGTGTCCTGCCAGCAACTTAAATATGACTTTGTGAATTGGTTCTGATGCTATAAAGTGTTACTTCTAACCACAAATTCTAAAACAGACTTGGATAGGAGGAATCTGCTAATAGAAAGGGCATGGATTTTCTGAATATACAAGGTCACCTTGAAAGTGAAAGTGGTAGTCATTCAGTCCGACTCTTTGAGACCCCATGGACTGTAGCCCCCCAGACTCTTCTGTCCATGGAAATTTCCAGGCAAGAATAGTGGAGTGAGTAGCCATTCCCTTCTCCAGGGGATCTTCCTGACCCAGGGATCGAACCTGGGTCTCTTGCATTGCAGGCAGATTCTTTACTGTTTGAGCCACCAGGTATTAAGAAAAGAATTTTAAAGTTTTAAAAGAGCCTAGGCCTTGGGTCAGAAATCTTGATTCCAATTTTATCCACTATACAATCTCGGGCAAGCTCTCTGCCTCTCTGAGCTCAGTTCTTTCATCCATAGAGACAGTAACAGCAGACTCTTCAAGGGGTTGTCTTGTCCCTACAGTAGCCATTAACCCCCTGTGGCTATTTAATTTAAATTAATTGCAATGAAATGAAACACAAGAGTCAGTTTCTCAGTCACACTAGCCACCGTTCAAGTGCTCAATATCCCCAAGAGACAGGTGGCTGGAGCACTGGACAGCTCAGGCTCTGGCTACTCACCGGCTGGGAGCTGGCTAGAAATTCAGAATCTCCAATTGATACCTACAGGGCGTTTCATCCAAAACCAGCAGAGATGACTTTTTTCTCAGGGGCACATGGAACTTTCCCCGGGATAGATCACATCTTGGGTCACAAATCAAGCCTTGCTAAATTTTTAAAAATTGAAATCATTTCAAGCATCTTTTCTGACCACAATGCTAAAGACTAGATATCAGCTAAAGGAAAAAAAAAAAAAAAAACCTACAAAAACACAAACATATGGAGGCTAGAAATGCAGGATCTCCAGCCCATCTCAGGACCACCAGACTGAGACCTGCATCTTAACCAGATTTCCCGCCACCTCTCCAGGGAATTCTCAAGCACCTGGCGTCGGAGCAGGGCTGCCTGGGAGAGACCAGGGTGGGGGCTGGGGGACGCTCCACGAGAAGGGGCAAGCTCTGTAAGCCATGGCAAGGATACCAGGACAGGGCAGTTCCCACAGCCTCTCTAAGTGGTGGTCACAACCTCCAAACCAAACTAGTCACCGGACCTCTGACAAAGGCTGGGCTGAGTCCAGGTGCAGGGGGCAGGCAGAGGAAGGTGGTATAGACAGAAAAATGGAACCTCTCAGACATTTCAGAAGTGTGTGCACAGGGGGATGGAATATTTCAATTCTGTGCTGGGCAGGATTTTCTGGCTTGTTGACTATTCCTGTTTTGGAATGAAGTCCAACATGAAAATGACATTTTAAAAAACCCACAGACTGATTTCATATCCAAACACATCTCTCCATGTTTGTAGAAAAAAAAAAAAAAGCATACTAGCAAGAGAATCTTGCTTCCCCTAACTCTCGAATGGCCAACCAGCTATTTCTCTTCCAACCAATGATTTCCTCCAATGGTTCCACAGCCCACAACCGGCGCTGATGAGCAAAAATGCACTTCAGGGCAAAGAAGAAGGTTCACAACAGAAAACCCAGCAAAACCTCAGAGCACAAGTTGTTTTTAACCCTTCGTCTCTCATCGGCACAATCACCAGTCTGGGAGGAAGGCCTCGCCATCCTCCTCTGGATGGACGCGGACCCCCAGATGCAGGGCGGGTGAATCACCAGCTCTCCATCTCAC
The DNA here is from genome assembly GCF_910594005.1 of Cervus elaphus. NCBI lineage: Eukaryota > Metazoa > Chordata > Mammalia > Artiodactyla > Cervidae > Cervus > Cervus elaphus. Next base: position 5,908,569 of record NC_057836.1, read on the forward strand.
ACACCTGGGAGGCAGCTGAGTGTCTCACCTGGTCATGCCTCCTTGACATCATGGCATTTTCTTGTGTATGTTCCTGTGGCATGGGAGTCTTGGCTGTTTTGCTACCCACCATATCCTGGGCATCTAACAGATGCCCTAGACTAGGGGAGGTGCTCAGTAAATGTACGCTGAATGAACAAAGGGGTGCAACCTAACAGCAAGTAGGAGCTCCAGCCTTGGACTCTTGGACAGCCTGCCCCTTTGAGGTGGAAGGCCTGCACCCCGCCCTCCACTTGTCCAAACACTACCCAAATGCCAAGGTCTCCCTCCTCCATGAAGCAGCCCCACCTGCCTACTCGGTCCCCACCCAGCCCCCATGGCCCCCCTGGCCCTCAGGCCCTCCAGGAGCACCCCAGGCCCCCTGCCTCCTTGCCAGTCCTCGAAGGTCCCAACTCTCCGACTCAGAGCTGCTGCCCTCCACGTCAGAATGCCCTCCCTGATGTGGCCGCGGCCGGCTCCCTCCATTCTGGTCTCTGGTGCCACCTCATCAGGAGGTGACGTCACACCCTGTCCCCTTACCCCTGACCCCCCAGCATGTTACAGCTGTTTGCCCACGCCTGTCTTCTGCATGTTCACTGCTGCATCTTCAGTGCCCAGAATTGTACCCCACACACAACAAAAGGGCTCGGCAAACGTCCGTTGAGCAGAGAATCAGGTGCAAATGGGAAAACACAGTAATGACGGTGACTGCTGTGAGGTGGTGTTAAAAAAGTAAGATGGCAAACTCCAGACAACAAAGATACATAAGACAGTGTTAAGAGGGGGTGTGGTGGGTACATTCCAGGGACCTTCAGGGAAGAGTGGAAGTGTTGATTAATTTTAGACTAAGTTGGATATGCATATTAAAATATTACGAGTTTCTGCTAAACAAATCAAAAAAGAATGGAGAATTTCCAAACCAGTAGAGGGGAAAAAAAGAAGCTTCAATCAATCCAAACAATAAGCAGAGGAAGGAGACAGAAAGCACAAAATGAATGACAGAAATGTTTTATGTACTGGAAAAGACTAAATAAATATTCATTATTTTTTCTATTCACATTATTCAAATCAAAAATCTTTACCAAGGTCTCCCTACACAGAAATGACCAGAACATAGGTCTGATCCTCAAGAGACTCACAGCTGAAATGGACATCAGACATTGCTAGAGGGGATGGACCAATCAGAGGGACTGACACATGTCTTCCACAAAAAAATCACAGCCATTTGCAAATGCATCTACCTTTTTTCACCCTGGCCCCCAGGAAGCTCAGGGTCCAGAAGAGAGAGCCCATGTGAGCCCAGGTGTTGATAGTCTAAGCCCTCCCTCTGAATTGCTCTGATTTCTTTTTCTTAATTCTGGCTCTTAATTTATCACCAACACTCTACCATTTTACCACTCTTACTGTTTTTTATAAACCATCTCAAATCCTCTCACACAAGACGAGATATAAATAAGCAACCAAAAACCCAAATGAACAAAAAACACAAAAAATAAAACTAAGGAAAAACTTTCAGAGAGCCCATACCTTTCAGAGAAATGCATCTGTACCTTATTTAAACATTTAAAAAATTAATATAAAGCAAAGATTTTTAGGATGACAGTCTTAAAAAAAAAACAACCACAAAACATGTTTGAAATACACACACACACACACACACACACACCCCTGCAGTGGGTCTCATTTCATTTCCAAAGCCATTCTGTTGTAAATAGATAATTAGCACTTAAGCACACCTTTCAAGGGGTTTATACATTAACATGAAAATACTGTAATTACAGCTGGCCAAAATCGCTTGACTACCACTTAGAATTCTAGATTTTTCATCTTTATTAGAAGTTAATTTTCTCTCTTTTAGGCCCTGAAACACAGCTTGGCTTTGTGAGAAATTTTTTTTTTGGTGAAGAATAGAGAAAGTTAATTTTTTGAATGAATACCAAACCTCTGCTCTCCTCGCCCTCCTATTTTTGATCTGAGCATCAGTCTCCCTCTTGTTTATCAGTCATGCTGGCCACTGCACTTACACATGACCAAAATCCCTTGACACCAACCCACTCCCAAGCAGAGACAGCAGAGATGATGTGAGGCGAAGAGTCAAAAAAATTTTTTTTCTTTTAAATATTCAATCTCTAATCTTTGCAGGAATAGCAACCTCCTGTGTCTGGAGAACATCTGGATCAGGCCTTTTTATCCAAACGAACAAGCAAATGAGCCAGAATCCGCTTTAAGTCTAGTGTGCACATCCACGGATGATTATTACGAGCTCTCTAAAAACTGGAGTCATGTGTATGTGTGCACTTGGTTGCTCAGTCGTGTCTGACCCTTGTAACCCTGAGGACTGTAGCCCACCAGGCTCCTCAGTTCATGGGATTTGCCATGCAAGAGCACTGGAGTGGGTTGCCATTTCCTTCTCCAGGGGGATCTTCCCGACCCAGGGATCAAACCCCAGTCTCCCGCATTGCAGGTGGATTCGTTAACCATCTGAGCCACCAGGGGCGCCCACTTGGTGACGAAGGCCAGCCCACCTTGTGCCAGGCCTGCCGGGTTCCATGGACACCTGTTAACCATCCCCCAGCCCTTCAGCCCGTCTCTCCCAGCAACCTCTCCTGTTGAGCTCATCTCCACGCTGTAGCCGAACCCCCGCCCCACTCTCTGTCCCTTGGGCCAGCTCCAGGTCCACTCCCAGGTCCCCCTGCCTCTCCTGGGGCCCCAGCGTCCTCCTCCACCTGCTGTGACCATGCACCACCCGGAAGCCAAAGGAGTTGCCAAAACACCGAGTCACACCATTCAGTTCAGTTCAGTCACTCAGTCGTGTCCGACTCTTTGCAACCCCATGGACTGCAGCACGCCAGGCCTCCCTGTCCATCATCAACTCCCGGAGCTTACTCAAACTCATGTCCGTTGAGTCAGTGATGCCAGCCAGCCATCTCATCCTCTGTCGTCCCCTTCTCCACCTGCCTTCAGTCTTTCCCAGCATCAGGGTCTTTTCCAATGAGTCAGTTCTTTGCATCAGGTGGCCAAAGTATTGGAGTTTCAGTTTCGGCATCAGTCCTTCCAGTGAATATTCAGGACTGATTTCCTTTAGGATGGACTGGTTGGATCTCCTGGCTGTCCAAGAGACTCTAAGCCCCAGTGGCCTCTTTAACACTCAGGATAAAATTCACATCTTCGCCCTCCTCATCAGCAGACCTGGGCCTTCCTCCCTGGCCTCTACCATCTCTGGGCTCAGCCCTGCAGACCTTGGGCTGCAAACCAGGCAATTCACGGCTAGGTCCTTCTCTGCTCATGGGTCTTCTTTTAGGCCATCCTAAACCATCTACTCTGGGAGTTGGTGATGGACAGGGAGGCCTGGAGTGCTGCAGTCCATGGGATCGCAAAGAGTCGGACACGACCGAGTGACTGAACTGAACAGAAACCATCTATATAAAAAGTCAAAAAACCTTCCACCTTGATCACTATCACCTCCCCCTGATCGTCTGATTCATTGATCCAATCACTTAAGTGACCTTGCCTGTTTATTCCATCATCAGACCCTACATGGGTCCCTGGACCCTCTGGAAGTAGCTGCATTGGTCATCACTAAATCTTCAAGATAAGACAGTGAACACAGCGCCCCCCACACCGGCCAAGACCTGGGATGACTGGGACTCATGTGGACCCCTCCCCTGTTCTCCTGTGAGAGAGACGGACACTCAGCTCACCCACAGCAGGGCTCAGAGGCCAGGAGGAGTGTGGTCCAAGAGAAGAGCCGAACTGGAGCCCAGGGAGGGGCCTTAGTCAACACATGGTCCAAACGTCACATTTTGTGGATGTGGACGTGAGCACTCAGCAGGAAAAGCGAGGTCAAAGGCAGTGTCAGAGAGGGGCTCCCAGCCCTACTGGACAGGCTGTGAGCCCTGACCTCGGTCCACACGAGGCCTGTCCAACCAGACATGCCGGCCCGCTGAGCCCTGGGACCGCGGCCAGTCCCAAAAAACCTACCACACCCCCACCACCCTGGCCATATGGCGCAGGACAGCAGGATGGCTCCGCCCAAGAAACCCAGAAGATTTTCAGCCCCATTCATGGGGTGTGCACACACCGGCCAGGGTCACCCAGGTCCTGTCTCTTGGGCCTGATGCTCTGATGTCCACTGTGGGGACGGTCCACAGCCCGGGGCGGGTACTGGGCACAAAGAGACAGATGTGAACACCCAGGTCCGAGGCTCTGGGAAGAAGGGAGCCTTTGCACCCCTTTGTGGGGAGGCGAGAAGGATGGACGTGAAAAACAAAAAATAATTTTCACAGGAATAAGACAAAAGCAATGACTTGCATAAGCTGCTGGGGACAGAGCTGCGGGGAGTGGGGAGCGTTAACTTGGCCTTGGCCTTGGCCTCATCCCGGACCGTCGGAAGGGGAGTGTTGGGGGTGGGGGGAGAAGAGAAGGACTGAAAGTGGGCAGTGGGTAGGGAGGTCGTCAACTTCCAGCCACATCTGAAATCGTTGTTCCCGCAAAGACCAGTTCTGCACCCAGGAGCCATCTCCCGCTCCTGCACGGGGACCCCGAGGCCCCCCACTCCTTGCCAAAGCCCCTTGGGTCCACCCGCAGCTCCCGTCAGGGGCTCCCGAGTCTGATGGCACAGAGGCAGAAAGATGGTGTGGAGCCCTTTCTTCCCCAACCACCCCCGGCCCCTGCCCGCAGCCCTGAGGCCTCCCTGCAGCGGCAGATGAGGCAAACACCGAAGAAACCCACCTCGGAACGGTTTCTCTGCTTCCCCTCCTCTCTCTTCCTCCCTCACAGATTTTAATTAAGGGTTTACTTGCAAAAGACCTAGCTTTATTTAACTAGATCCTTGGACCCCTTTTATATTGTCTCATACATCGTTTTATGCTAGGGCGCCAGTAAAAAGTTAATTATAACTTCTAAACACTCCATTTCCAGGCCCTCATCTTCCTCCCCGCCCAATGCTGCCAAGGGTAGAGACACTTGGGTGCTCTACAGACCTTTCAGCAGATGCCGGTCAGCACCCCTCAGGGCCAGGGTGGACTCTGAGGCCCTGCACTTGACCCAGCACAGTCCCGACCCTCAAAGGGCTCACAGGTCCTGCGGGAGAATGGGCGGGCTGGCAGGACGGCCCACTCGGGAGCCCAAAGCAGCTCAGCGGGTGGCAGAAGTGAGTGACGAGGACGTGGGCAGGACAGACAACAGCAGGGCCCAAATAACAATGGGAGGCCCTGATAGCTTCAGAGGGAAGGGAGCTGGGGTTGAGAGGGTCTCAGTGGAGGCCTGTGCCTTACTACACACCCTCTGGGTGTGGGTCTACAGTTTGGGAGTTCAGCTTGAGACAGAACGAGTCTAAAATCCTGGTGGACAGCCAGGAGGAGGCATCTTCTGAGACGACCGAATAATATACCAGCTGGCTCTCAAAGACAGATCTGGTCAGGGCTGAGTGGGAGGCATCTGTGAGTCTGGGTGGGAGCAAGCTCGGGGCAGCAGAGTGGGGAGGCCTCATTATCGTCTGGAAAGAAAGCAGTTGAGAAGCTCAGGGCTGGTCCTGAGAGGAGCCACCGTCAGCGAGAAGGAGAACCAGGAGCGAAAGGAGGGGATGGAGAAGGGGGTGCCAGACAGAGAGGCCGGAGCTGTCCCAAGGCGGGCAGCAAGCTGGAGAGGAGGGGTGAGCGGTCACTCCTCCGGGCAGCCACTCCCAGGCCAGTGCCGGGGTCTGAGACTGGGGGTTCCAGGGGAGGGGAGGGGCTGTGGAGGCTGCAGGCTTCTCCTGGCAGGGGGTGGGGAGGCCAACCTGGCACCTGCCAGTCACAGAGAGCGGGCCTTCCAGCATCTCGCGAATCCCCGCTCGGGCACTGACGGTTCTCGAGGGCATGGCTGTCACTCCTAGCCGGAGGCAGAAACGGCCTGGTGTTCTTGCCTTGGGGCAGACCTGAGTGGTGTCCAGGCCTCGGGGTCATCCTGGGCATGGGTGTTCACGGGAGCTCAGCCTCTGCTCAGCACCCCTGGTTTCCAGAGGGGAGCCCACACGCCTCCCTGGAATACCTGGCCCCCCCAGGCCGGATCCCCAGCACCCGCTAGCCTCAGCTCCCAGCCTCATTCTGGAGAGCCCCCGCTCGGCCTCTGCCCCTTCGAAGACCCTCCCCGAGTCGCATGTTGTGACAGCCACGGCTCACTCTCCGGTGTCGTGGCCCTGCCCTCCTGGAAGCCCCTCTTACGGCAGCTCCCCGCCCCCCATAGCAACCAGCCTGCCAGGATGCAGGGACCAGCTCACAGCACACCCACCCTGGGTCCACGCCTCTGTCCAGGGCTTCCCCGGCCTGAGCCCCGGTCAGCACTGGGGGTGAGGCTCGTCCTGCCCCCCGGGACGGAAGGTCTAGGTGGGGCAGACGGGAGGCGTGAAGACACGGGGGCTTCCCTCCGAGGGCCCCCACCAAGGCCTGAACAGGAGCCCTGGGACACGAGGGTCAGGGTCCGATGCCGCCCAGCAGGGCGGGTGGGGGCCGTGGGGGGTGGAGTGTCACGAGAGCTCCATTCAAGCCGGGGTGGGTCGGACTCTGCCGGGTGGACGAGAAACAGCCAGAAGATGAGAATGAGCCAAGGTCCAGGGTGGGAAACTGGAGTCAACCAGTGTGGCCAGAAGAAAACGGCTCAGCCGACATTGAGGCTGGTTGATTGGCAGGTGTGTCTGTGGGGTCTCGGATCAGGGAGAGGCAGGCTTTTTATAACAACAGCCACCACTCCTCGAGGGCTTCTCCCTGAGTCCGCAGTGTACTAAGTTCATGACTTGTCACTCCTCCCCAACCCTATGGGGTAGGTAAATAAGTCTTCCCATTTTACAAATGAGGCACAGAGAGGTTGAGTGACTAAGTGAAGGTCACACAGCAGATAAGAAGCTGAAGGAGGCGTGAAGACAGGCCTGCCTGACTGCCCGATGGGAGCTCTTATCCTCCCTGCGATCCCACCTCCCTGCACAGACAGGAATTACCGGGCCGATCGGTCTGCGGGCTCCAGGCTGCCCATCCGTCATCGCGCCGTTACTGCAGATGAGCAAGGAGTTTCCAGCACATTCTCTTCCATTTTCAGCCAATTGTGCTCTTCTTTTCATTCTTTACAGCTGGAAAGCCCGTCCTTAGCAATTTTTTAGCTGCTTACTGGGACATTTACAAATCCATCTGGCGGTTCTATTTCATGAATGTATTGGGGATATTAATGGCCCATGGGAAAAGGGACCTGTCAGGGGGCCCTATCACCCCCAACCTAGTGCCCCCTAAAGAACACAGACCCAGACAGAAGCCTGCAAGTGGCCAAAACATGGACACCCTCACAGCCAGGCCGAGAGCAACCCACCCGACAGCAGATTAGAGACGCATGAGGGTAGCCACACGTCTCCCCGGTTAGGCACCTAATCTTCTCTTACAAAGAGGGTCTTCATTAATTTCTTCAATCTCCTCCTGTCTGTCTGGAGGTGGCCCCTACAATATGATTGTAGGTGTTCTTCATGAGATCAATGAACAGGGAAGAAGCTGGTTATGAATTTCAGATTAGCAGCTTTCTCACTCAGGAGTAAGAAGGGGTGGGCCCGTGGGTCTGAGAGCCCGGCAGGGCCCTGGTGGCCAGGGAAGGGACTCCAGGTGACCTCCTGAAGAGCTGGATGATGCCAGGACTGACCTGAACCCAGCACCGTCCCCACCCCCATCCTGGGATACGCCACGCACCAGACACCAGAGATGCCAATGTTTCTTTAAAAGCAATGATATTTTACTGTTGTCTTCAGTTAAAGCTACGAGAGCAATACATGCTCCCTACAGAAAATCAGAGGGATAAAAGAAACAGAGAACCACAAAGCCCAGCGCACTTAGAATCAACCCCAAACTCCTGCCGCTGGCCCACGGGGCATAGCCCAGGGAAACCTTCCCCGCTGCCTGTCCTTGGGGCCTCTGCAGCCTCTGTGCCCCTGCCTAGAACGTTCCTCCTGCATGGCTCTCTCTCACCTTCACGCATCACCCAAGGCCACCTCTTCAGGGAGGCCTCCCATGGCTGCTTCAAGGAGCTCTCCATCACCATCACCCCTTGGCCAGCGCTCCGCAGACCTCATCACGAGAATGGTCCTCTTACTGCTTCCAGTGGGTCCACCCATCGGCGGTATCCCCATCATCAGATACAGCGGCCTGTCCTCACTCCTACCATCACGCACTGCACACTCACCCCGTGTTCTCAGAGAGATGCACTGAACAGAGGGATGAATAACCCCTGCAGTCCTTCCTGCACGCGTGTGTGTGTGTGTGTGTGTGTGTGTGTGTGTAAGAACTGCCTGCATAGATGAGACTGTAGGTCAACATACTTTGACCCTCAAACCATCTACCGCTTCTCCTTGCAATTCAACATGCAGGCTTGGGTCAAATCCCCCAGCCCCCCACGGGACCAACCCATGACCCTTACCTCTATCCCAAGGGGAGCCCTGATATGGCCAACGCCACCTTCTGGGGGCAGTAATACCATCTGCACAGCCTTTTACAGATTATAACTCTTGAGCATTTCCTCCAGCCCAACAGAGCCTTAAAACAACCCACCTCCAAAGAGGCAGACAGGGTAAGGGAAGCCTGACCTCTTCCCCATGTAAAATGAGGTCAGGGAGGCTCAGAGAGGTCACGTGACTGCTGCAGTCACCTAGGAGGAAGCTGACCCTGGACATCTGGCCCCCAAAGACACAGTCCACATCTTTCCTACAAAACAGAGAAATTTCACCATAAAAACAAGAGAGGTGATGTAGAGGAGAGGATGAAAGCTCGCCTCCAGAGTCCAAATGCCTAGGTTTGAATCCCAGATCTTCCACTTGCTGACTGTGTGACCTCGGGCAAATTACTTCACTCCTCTGGGGCTCGGTTTCTCCTCTGTTAAATGGGGATGACAATAGCTCCTGCCTCATCCCCTGATCAAGAGAATCAAATGATTTTAAAATATACATAAAGGGCACCCAGCACATGTCAACAGTCGACAAACATGAGCTCTTTATAAAACCACACCTGAGTCTGTCTCTCCACCATGATCACCAACCACATCCCCGGGCACCTGAACCGCCAGCCCACAGAGGTGAGTCCCTCTGCGCAGCCGGCACGTTCCCAAGAAGCCAGCTGCAGTGGGACCGCTCTAAACCTTCCCTATTGATGCTCACATGCAAATCCCCCCTCCCCCGGCCCCGTTCAGTCACTCTTCAGTCTCAAGCCCCGCCCAGCCCACTTGAGTGACAAGCACTGACATCTGCAAACACTTCAAGGCTGCCAAGGGGAGAGGCCCCTTTTGTAAAAGGAAGACCCTTCTGCAAGTTCACCCTTCCCACCCGGCACAATCCAGGCGAATAAATCAATCCATTGCCAAGTGCAAATTACCAAGAAAGCCTCCCCCTTTGTTCCCACGGCACCTAGTTCTGACTTCTACTAAGAGGCAGGTAGAGAGATTTTTCTAAAATGGCCATCTCACCAGGCGGGCCTACCAGGCCCCTGGCTTCCATTCGGCTTCAGAGTCTCTGGGAGGCCCCACACCCCTTTTCAGGCTCACTGCCCTCACGTTCCCCCAGACCCCCTCCCTCCAACCCAGACACATAATACCACCTCTCACGCCTCCCCCGAAGGCTCTGGCCTCAGTTACCCCTTTCCCCGCACAAACTCCCTGATTCTCAGGCCAAACCCAGCCCAGCGACAGCTTGTCCCTGAAACCTCCCGTCCAGGGGGAGGCCACCCTCAGCACCTGCGCTGACAGCTCACAGCCCCCGGCCACCACCCCCGGCCACCACCCCCCGACCCCCACGGTACATGCACCTGCTGGCTTCATTACTCACTCAGCGTGGAGAGGAACACGTCTGGGCCAGGGGTACATCAGAAACAGTCCCCACTTTTCGGAACCTCAGGGCGGGGGCGGGGGCCAACATCGCTTTTGGTCAGATAAGGATCCAAACAGCGCCCACGTCAAACAGCTGCTCCTCAAGTTCAACCAGGCAGCGGCGGTAAGGAGCCTACCAGACAGGCCTGGCACAGACCACGTGCCCAGCCACCAGCGACTCCTGTTCTCTGCTGGGAACGCAGGCGCTCGGTTCAGCCTCACATCTCTTTGAGACCTAGAGCAGGGGGCTGAGAAAGCAGCCTCGGGACTGCCCTGGTGGTCCAGCGGTTAAGAATCTGCCTCGCCATGCAGGGGACACAGGTTAGATTCCTGGTCGGGGGAACGAGGGTCCCATGTGCCGTGGGGCAATGGAGCCCGAACGTCGCAACTACGATCCCACCTGCTATAACTGAAGAGGAGTGAGGCCTCCCAGGAACCAAGACCTGACATAGCCCAAATCCAATAAATAAATATTCAAGAGAAAGCCGTCTCCGTGACAGCCCCCTTCCTAGGACCTGGAGGCAGCGCGGGGCAAGGGGAGATGCGCTGGGGCAGACTCGCCTCCTGCAGGAGCGCCCCCCCCAACCCCATCCCAGCCTTCGCAGGGCTCAGCCCAAACAGGGGCCTCGATTAGAATTTCCCATTTGAAAGATCAATATTGAAAGCTCCAAGCCTGCCAAGAGGAGGGGAAGGCCTTGCTTGTAAATATTTGTCTCGACTGGCAAAGCCGGGCCTCTCTCGCTGCAGCTACCCGCCTCGCTCCTGGCCCTCTGCTCGTGGAGCTCCCAGCCAACTGCACAGCAGGACGCCCCTGGGGAGGCGCGGGGGACCGTCTGGCGGCCACGAGGGGCTGCGAGGGGAGGTGGGCCGACCCCGGCCCCACGCCTCTGAGACAGCAGGCCTGCCCACCGGGGCCGTCCAGCGGTCCCCACTGGGGCCGTGGCGGAGAGAGTCACCATGAGGTTTCTCTGGATTCCGAGCAAGCAGCTTTTCCCAGGGGGGCACCCCAGATTTACATCTTTCTTATTTTGGAAGAAAGCAAAATCAGAGACAAAACCCTGGGGGTGCTGCTTGTGAATCACAGCCCACCATCTCCCACGGCATGGGACGGCGTGGGACGGCATGCGCTCTGCTGTCCGTACCAACAGCTGCCCACGACAGAGCCCACACTGGGGCCCTGGGCTCCTGCTGGGGCCGTGGAGACCTGGGGGGGGTCCCCTCACTGGGCCAGCAGTCAAGGGTGGCGGGTGTCTGAGCCGGTCCAACCAGCTGAGCGCCTGCCTTGGCATCACTGTTCCCAGAGAGTCATTCATTTGTTCACCCACTCGGTCACTGACTCACCAATTCATTCATTCATTCATTCATCAGTTATTTATTGGGTACTTACCTGGACCAAGGTACTGGGGGCTGGACACGCAACTGGACAAAAACAAACCTGGGTTTGCCTTTGGAAGGGAGTCTCCCAGGCCAAAAAAATATCCCACAAACAAATAGAAAGTCACAGCAGAGACATGTGCTGGGGCGGGAGACCTCTCAGGTGTGATGAGATAGTCAGAGGGGTGAGGCCTGGTCCCGGAGGTCAGGGGGCTTCCTGGGGGAGGTGGACAGGTGATAAAGGCCAGGGAGGGGCCAGGCAGAGCAGGGAGGAAAGGCAGGGGGCAGGGGGCCACCCCGAGTCTGGCCGCTCCCAGGCGCCACCCCTTCTGGCACCTACCCAGCCACTCGTTGAATTTCTTCACCTCACTCGGGAGCCCCAGCTCGGTGAAGTCCCCGGCGTGGATCAGCACGTCACCGTAGGGCATCTGGATGGGGTCTGTCCTCGAGTGGGTGTCTGACACGCAGACAAAGCGGGTGTAGCCGGGCGGCTTGGGGGCGTCATGAGGCACTGGGTCCACCCTGGGGAGAGAGGGGACTGTGGGATCCAGGGGCCATGGTGCTGGGAGCCTACAGTGCACGTCCCATCAGCTCAGACCACAGGCAGATCAGGTCACCTGTGGTCCAGATCGCATCCCCCCGCATCCAAACCCTGACCCTCCGCTCACCAATCAGGCAAAAGATTTCCCCCTGAGCCTCAGTTTCCCCTCCATAACACAGGAACCCCTGGGGGGGTTTGTGTGAGGGTTAGATAAAGGAGGTGATGAGTGGGAAGAGCTGACAGGTACAGCCCGGCATGTGGACCTCTGTGCACCTGTGTGATGACCACAACTGACCTGCTATTTGACAAGCAGCGCCTCTCAACCAATATTTTTTTCACCGTCAGCCCCTAAGGGACCTACATAAGATGCTTTTTCTACTCACCCCTCTCTTGTGAAAATTTAACACCACAGATACACTGTATATCTGTTCATTTACTATGTGTGTATCTGCACTTTATAATAAGAGTAAGATTTTTTTCACCCCCGAAAATCCAGGTTTCACCCCCCTGGAGGGTTGCTGTCGGCCCCATGGAGGACTCATGGACTGAGGTCCTCATCCAGTTGGAAGAACCGACTCTGCAGGGCTGTGCAGAGAGAGCATCCAGGCCAAGCCACGTGTGCAGGGTGGGATTTCGTGGGAACTTGTAAGATAAAGGCGTGAAAGCAGACAGCAATTTTCCAAACCTATGAGCTGGTCTGAACATGCTGAGAACGAGGGCTTTCCAGGGTCCTGCAGGAAAACAGCTCTGGATTTAGAAGACCCAGATCTGCTGATTGTCACTAACATATAACAGGAAAATGCCTGGCCTTGGTTTTCTCGTCTGTGTAATGGAGCTCTGTCCCTCACTAGGCAATGACACTCAGAAAATTACAAAGCCGTAGCTGTGTAACTGTAAGTTCTCAGTCCCCGGGAGGCCCTAGAAGCCCTCTTGTCTTGCAGGTGAGGATACTGAGCAGGTGACCTGGGAATAAATGAGGACCGTGGGAGACGACCCCAGCTCCCTACTCCCAGCTCAGCGCTCTCCCAGAGAACCCCGGCTCTTGCCTCCTCAGCTGACTGGTTCTGCCAGGCTCAAAACGCTGAAAAACAACGCAATGACATTTCAACGAGCTGCTCTCTCCAAATGAGTATGCCGCTCGAGTTGTGTTTAAATCTAATTATGCAGCAAACCAAAAGCGGTACCATATCAGTTACATAAATACTTTTAAAGACATCTTTCTAATTATCCTTTTTTTTTTTTTTCAGACAATATACTTCGAAGAAATTTAATTAACACCTTACGAGAGACGTGGGTTCAGCATGCTAATGTGCAGGGAGCACGAGCAAGCTCCATCCACCCAGCGGCAGCCGCAGCCCCGCGCCAGCCTCTCCCCGTCACCGGGCCTCCGGGGGAGAGACTCCCAGGGCCGTTTTCTGGGGGTGGTTAGGTCAAGCAAGGACCCCCAGTGGGTCAGAGTTAGGTCTGATCGGGGAAAAGGAAGAATTTCTGAGTCTGATGATGTCCAACAGGAGGGTTCTCGGAGTCCTTTCTCTTCCCTCTCCCATTCTTTCATTCCTTCCGTCCCTCATTCATTCAACAAAACACATCCTGAACGCCTACTGGGTACCAGTTCTGGGCTAAGAGCTGGAGAACTGAATGAACCAGGCCAGGTCCCAGACTGATGGTGGAGACAAGACGCGGCCAGGTAGTAACAATAAAGCCACAAGGTCCGATGGGGCAGCAGAGGGCCTTGGGGGCCAGAGAAGGCCCCAGTCTGGCCTGGGGCCCCCTGAACTTGCCAGGAGGAGGTGATGCCTCAATTGGTCTAGAAACACAAATCTCCCTCCCAGGAATTCCTGCCACTCCTCTGTCCTCTGGGTCGCTCCCCACCCCGCTCCCCCACCATATGACAGACAAGTCTTGCAGGTAAGAGGCCTGGGAATCCACCTGTCCGCCCCTAACACAGCTGATATTGGAGCAAGGCAGTCAGTCACTACTGAGCTATTGGCCTGGCACAGTAATTAACATGAGTGAGTCAATCAAACTCATCCATTCATTCATTGGCCTCACATACACCGAGGTTGTAAAGATGCCACAAGGAGGCTGAGACCAAGTCAAAGACACAAAAAAGGGGAACACAAGAAGTGACATGCCATCCCCAGAGCCACCTCGGGCCCCAGCGATCTCTCGTCCTGTGTGTCCCTCCGTGGAGGAGCCCTGAGCCAGCCGACGCTCCTGCCGTCTACCAGCCAGGAGCACACAAATTTCATGGGCGCTAGTCGGGCTGGGCCTGCTACTGGAGCCTGGGCTCTTTAATTAACTCTGCTCTTGTTTCTCTTCGCCCTGAGGCTTCTGAGCTCCATGAGGATGCAAACCTAATAATCCCCAGAGGAAAAAAAAAACAAAAACAAAAACAGACTTTTATTTCCCCGCACTGTCCTCCAGCTATTTGGATTGTAACAAATGCTCAACCTTGAAATAATAACAACAGTAATGATATTGATGGTTCCCATGGGTTGAGAGCTCACTGTGTGCAAAGCACTGTACACGCACCTGCTCTCTTCACCCTCACAGGGACCATATGAGCAGGGCACTATGCCTGTGCCCATTTTACAGATGAGGAAACTGAGGATCAAAAAAGGCTGGCTAGGGACTTCCCTGGCGGTCCAGTGGTTAAGACTACACCTCCCCATGCGCGGGGTGTGGGTTTGATCACTGGTCAGGGAGTTAAGATGCCACAGGCCTTGTGGCCAAGAAAGGAAAACATAAAACAGAAGCAGTATTCTAACAAATTCAATAAAGCCTTTAAAAATGGTCCACATCAAAAACAAATTTAAAAAAGATAAAAAAAGAAAAGGTTGACTTGCCCAGGATCTCAGCTACAGAAGCTGGTGGCGCTGGGATTTGAAGCCAGTTTTTGGTTCCAGAACTCACACCGAACTGGGCTATTTCCAGGCTGTACTTCATTTCATTCAGTCAATCTATAGACAAATGCTTCATGAGTGCCTACTAAACACCAAACACCTGCGAGGTACAGGACAGGACACCCATCCAGACCACCTTGGGCAGCTCCTAGAAACCCCACCTGTGTTTTGAAGGCAGGAAAAGAACAAGAATGAGGATACTGAGAGTCAGAACGCACGAAGGATGGGCGGGCGCGACAACATAAGTGGACAGTGATCCAGCTGTGCCTGAAGCTGGATCCAAACCTGGACGTGAGCCAGGAAACTCTCCTCTACCTTAAGACAATTTGCAATCTGGCTAACCCTGGAGTGGTAGCAGCTCTATGGAGCAAGTAATTGAGGCCTGGGAAAGTTAGTCCCACACCCAGGACCCGTGCTCCTAAGTTAAAGAGTAGAATTTGAACCTGGGTCTTCAGAACAGGAATTGGGGCATTTAACCCCATAAAACAGAGGAAAATGGTTATTTCCCAGCCATGTTCTTCGGGAGACCAGAGAGAAAGTATGGAAATAAATGTTCCAGGTTTGGGAGGGGCCAAACCCGACTCCCGCAAAGCGTCTACCTGCTGAGATGGCCCCAAGCAAGGCTGTGGCTCTTTCTCTCTCTTTCTCTGAGACCTGAAACCTGTCATCATGTCCCCCTGGCCTCACCCGGGACCTTCCCACAGGAACCCTGGTGGCAGGGATGATGCAGAATAGAGAACACAGCCTCTAGCACCCAGATCCAGGGTGGCGTCTGGGCTCAGCAACCTCCTCACTGTGCCCAGGACCCTTCCAGCCTCCCATCCGGCTCTGTAAGGTGGGGACCACCCACTCTCTTGGAGATGTTGTGAGAACTGGAAACCTGATGGATGCCCCCTGCAGCCTGTTTCCTAGGTCCTGGCCCCCTTCTCAGTCTCTCTCTCCCCTGAGCCACTGACACCCTTGAAGTGCAACTACTGATGCCAAAAACTCACATAGGCATGGGAAGCAGAGGCCGTCCCCCACCCCGTTATCTCTATTTCTGGGGAAACAGGGTACCCTGAAGGTCAGGGGGCTGGATGGCAAAGGGCTTGTCTTCAGTGAAGTTCCAAAACCAGGTCCAGTCATGTGACTGGGCATCAGCCACGGGCTTTTAGAATGAGAGAGACCTCTAGTCTCCTTCTCTCATCCTACCAGTGGGGAAACAGAGGCCCAGGGGAAGGCAAGGATTGGTTGGTGCTGAGCTGCACCACTGCCTGAGGCTCTTTCCCACCAAGCACTGGCTCTAAGGCAAACCTGCACCCGGAGTCCCCACGCCTCCCTTCCTCCCCACCTCCTGGCTTTGCCTTTGCTGGTCCTCCAAGCCCAGGGGTTATGCTGCCACCAACAGGAAGCCCTCCTTGATCCCCTCACTCTTCCTGGGGCGTGTGCCTTGCCTGATCCTCGCTCCCTTTTCTTTCCCTCCTCCTGTCCACTGTGCTAGGCTCGGGAGATAGCCCTTGTTGGTGGAGGGGACAGGCGCTTAGAAAACTCTCCCACGAGGGCATGTATCAGCACAGGCTGAGGGGAGGCTCTGGGTGCCTAGATCTGGGGGAGGGAGGGCGGCCAGAGAGATTTGGCGAGGGATCGGGGAAGGCACTCCGAGGAAATGAGATCCGAAGGATGAGTCCATGTTAGCAAGACATAGACTGGGGGGTGCAGCATGTGCAAAGCCTGGAGGCAGGAGGGACAATGTAAGGTCCCAGAAAACAGAACTGCACCCGGAGCCCTTTGGGAGAGGTTCAGGATGGCAAGTGAGAACAGACAGAGCCCAAGTGAGGGCCTCCCGCCTGCCGTCCCAACCCCCACCTCTCCTGGGCTCAAGGCTGACCCTCACTGTCTCCTGGAGACCTCGAAGCGCCTGGACAGGCTAGGGGCCACCGGGTCCCTTCTGAAGCCTCCATCTCACCTAGTGAGGGCATCAGCACTCCAGCCTTGCCCAGTGAAGAGGCCGGCAACCAGGGGACGCTCCTGGCCTAGCACAGAGTGATGTCCCCCACCCTGCCACATTCTTCAAGGACCCCCGCACAGCCTGACGTGCTTGGAGGGTCTTTAAATGATGACATTAGGATGAGATGGTTGGATGGCATCACCGACTCGATGGCCATGAGTTTGAGTAAACTCCGGGAGCTGGTGATGGACAGGGAGGCCTGGCGTGCTGCAGTCCATGGGGTCGCAAAGCATCAGACACAACTGAGCAACTGAACTGAACTGAACTGAGTCTCCACCAATAGGACTCCTTTTAAAGACAAAGAGGGACTTCCCTGGTGGTCCAGTGGCTAAGATTCCGTGCTCCCACATTGGGAGCCTGGGTTCGGTCAGGGAACTAGACCCCACGTGCCCTAGTGAAGACCGAGCACAGTCAAACAAATAAATAAATAAATATTATAAATAAACAAAGGCCAAAGAGGAGTTGCCACGCCTGGCTCCAGCCTCCTATAAGGCGGACCCCGTGGTGACCTGTCCCTCCCGCACCGCTCTGGCCTTCTCACTGAGCACCAGGCCAGCGGTCTACCTGCCCAGCCCAGGACACATGGGCCGGTACCTGGAGAGGCCTCCCCAGGGGCAGCGCTGCTCGGCCCCCAGGGTAGGGGGGTGGTCTTTGGTCTCAGGCCTCAAAACCCTGAGCCCCAGATCCAGACATTCATTCCTCAGGCAAAGGCAGCCTGGTTACCACCTGGGTCTCTGGGGGCAACCGCATAAATCACAGGGCTCCATCGGAGGCCACGTTTGGGCTGTCACTGTTATTATTAAATATAAATTGTGGATTTATTAAATAAGGCCCCTCGCTCCCTCACCCCAAGACAAAGCCCAGGGTGGCGATAAATCACGTGTCGGGAAGTGGCATCTCCCTCGGTGGAGACTCGCCATGGAAACCCACACGCTTCCTCTGCGCGCAGGGTGTGAGTCGGAAGAAGGGGGGGTGGGAGACAGCGGCCACCCACCCAGTCCTGCAGGGGCCCGGCTTCACCCGGCTGTGTGCAAAGCTGCATTTCCAAGCCGGGGTGACCCAAGCAGGCAATCAGAGAGCACTGGAGCAGGAGTCCAGAGCCGGGGCTCGCTGTATGCTCTCCTCGGGGGCCTGGCCCGAATCCCTAACCACCCCCAAGCCCTATTGCTCGAGCCTCAGGAGGGGACCGCATAGAGCAGGCCAGGAGGGATGGAGCGGGGCAGGCCAGTGTGAACCTGCTCTGCCCACAATAGCTAAGTGACCACAAAAAGCCATTAAGCTTTTTCTCCACGGCACTTAGTGCTGCCGTAACCCTACACTATTGCACTTAATGACTTTCATGGCATAGCCCATGGGAGCGTCAGCTCAGCGCAGGCGAGGCTCCGTCCGTGGTCACTGCTGAGTCCTGAGCACCTAGCCCGGCAGGCACGGACCCCTACCGCCCGGCCCCTCTCTATGTGGACCCACAGACTTAATCCTCAGCATTTCAGGAGCAGCATTATGTAGATGGGGAAACAGAGGCACCAAGAGACACATCACAAGCAAGCGGCAAAGCCAGGATTCAAATCCAGGCAGTCTAGCCTGGAGCCCATGGCGGTGGTTTAGTCACTCAGTCGTGTCTGACTCTTGCGACCCATGGACTGTAAGCCTGCCAGGCTCCTCTGTCCACAGGATGCTCCAGGCCAGAAAACTGGAGTTGGTGTCCATTTCCTTCTCCAGGGGATCTTTCCAACCCAGGGATGGAACCTGGGTCTCCTGTACTGCAGGCAGATTCTTTACCATCTGAGGCACCAAGGAAGCCCCCGGAGTCCATGTTCCTAACTAACCAGCGTGCTTGGCAACTGCTCACAGATACCCCGGGTGGGTGAGTGAATGAAGAAATGAACCAATAACCCAGAGTTGTTAGATGGGGGGCGTGACCCCTCTCAGCTGGCTGCTCACTGCCCTTCCTCTGACAGCCTGGCCCGCGGGGGCCCGCATGCTTCCCACCTGGGTTGGAAGTTCCTGGACATCCCCGCTACTTTTGGCTCAGACCCTGCGGCAACTTCCCAACTTGCTGCCCCTGATCCTGCTTCTCTGGGTCTCAACCTACAAGGCATCTTCTCCAGAAGGTCCTCCCTCAGCCCCTTGGCTCCCCCAACTCTCCTGACTTCTATTGACCTAGCTCTGTTCTGCAACTGGGGCTACCTGGGGGCTCCCTACATGACAGCTCTGCCTTGGCATTATCTGCTGTGCCCAGGGACCCCTCTGAATGGGTGTGCACACAGGCACACACGCACGCACACACACACACCCTACCTGCTCTGCCTGAGGGCCTGGGGCTCTCACCCATTCCCAGCAGCATCTGGGGACCTCATGCACTGTGACTTGCAGCCCAGGAGGACCAACTCCATCAACAGAACAGAAAACCCAGCCCTGGGGAGGCCTCCCCTTGCAGCAGCCATGCCAGGCCTCAAGGTCCCAGAGACACCAAGGAAAAGCATGCCTGAGACCCAAGGCCTCCCGTCCTGCCCAGATCTGCCAGTCTGGTTCCAAACTGGACACTGCAGGGAGTTTCCCAAAGAGAAATCTTGTTGTTGTCCTTCAACTGTTCAGTCATGTTCAAGCCTTTGTGACCTCACAGACTGCAGCGTGCTAGGCTTCCCTGTCCTTCATCTCCAGGAGTTTGCTCAAACTCATCATGTCCACTGAGCCGATGATGCCATCCAACCATCTCATCCTATTGACAAGGCCAGTCCTGCAGCCCCCACAGAAATAAGCATTTTCCAGAGCAAGCACTGCAGGAAAGAGGGAGCTCCTAGCACTGGAGCCCACCCCCAGGTCAGGTGCCCCCTGCCCTCCAGAGCCCTTGCTCCCATGAATAATCTCTGCACCCACCCTTTATAACAGAAGACCCGTCCAGAGGGAACCACACGGGAACACGAGGCAGCGACCCAGTCACAGCACCTCTGGGCCTGGGAGTGGAACGCCCCCCCCCCCGGCTCCTTCTCGACTCGGGTCACATCCCGGATCTTCCTGTCTTCCTAAACGGGCAGCGGCTAGCACCTCATGGGACCACTGCCCTCCACAGCTAGTGCCCATGGCCCAAGAGGAAGCCAGGCCCTGCATCCTTGGAGGGGAAATCTGACCCAGCCTGCTGGTCTGGGGACCTGCCCTGGGCCCTACAGCCCAGGAACGTCCCATCACAGCTCTCATCTCCTGAGATGGGAGATGAGGGGACTCGCGGGGCTCCCCACTTGTCAGGGGCTTGTCAAAGACCCAGACAGACCCAAACAGGGGCACCCCGAAGGGGCTGACAGGAGTTTCAACAATGGAGTAGACAAACGCCTGAACTCTCAGAGGAAGGCGTGTAAGCACTCCTGTCCACAGACATCACCGGGAAAGGATGCTAAGTGTGGCGAATGCCCTGGATTGGAGCTGTGTTGGGCTCGCGGGGGGTCACCTGTCTGGCCGGATTGATGGGCGGGCCAGCAGAGACAAAGGAGGAGGAGATCGGGTGACCCAAGGAGCCGCCCAGGGCTGGGCCTGGAATTTATCCACCTCTACCCCGTGCCACAGGCTCCTCTCCAGACCACCGGAAAAGACCCAGGGAGCAGAAAGGTTCTACTCGTGTGTGGGTCCTGAGTCTGCGCTCTCACTGTGGCCCTACCGCTGGGGTGCCTCTGATATTTTCCATCAGCCTCAAAGGGCAGGTGGCAGAATTCCCCGGTCCTCTGGGGGAAGCCAAGGGGGTCTGGGCAGAAGGAAAGGAGAACAGTCAGGCCACCACCAGGGTCTTGCCCTGCCCTGGCCCTGCAGCAAGTCTCGTCTCGCCCCCTCTCTGCGCCTCAGTCTCCCCATCTGTGCAACGAGGAACAGAAATGAGACCAGGGAGTCAGTGACCCAAACACCAAGGGGGTGGCAGCTGGAACTCAGCACCCCCTCCTCCGCTCCAAATGCTGCCACGAGGACATACGGGCCTGGGGTTGCCACGACTTTGGGTTTCGTAGAGCAAAGCCAGAAGTCTGGATTTTTACGTGCCATCACCTCGTTTTTCAATGTTTGTAAAACATCCTCCCGGCCAAAGGAAACAAGACTCCGGGCCAGAATCGGCCCACAAGGCCAGCACACTGCAACTTCTCCCCCGTCCCTCCTGTCCCAAGCCTCGCGATCCATCGCCGTCAACGGGCAGGAGATGGTGGGGTACCGCGAGTCCAGGAGCCCACCCCCGGGCAGCCCTCCCGCTCTCGCTTCCTCCCTGCCTTCCCGGGGTGGGGAGGGTGTGGATTCCATCGGGGGCGCCCACTTACATCTGCACGTGCGGCGGCTGGAAGCGGCCCTGGTTGATGTTGTAGAAGGTGAAGGCCTGGGTGGGGTTGGAGCTGTACTCGTCCACCTCGATGATGAGCCGGCTGTGCTGGTGCCTCCGGGCGGCCATCACGTGGGACTGTGAGAAGGCCATGCCCAGGCCGCAGGGCAGGAGGGCCAGGGCCTCTGCCTTCAGGACGCCGGGGTCCCACCTAGCGCGCCACATGGGCCTCCGCGGGCCCCGCGGGCATCTCCCGCTGCCCGGCCCCGAGCCAGACCTGGGAACAGACTGAGGAGACGGAGCAGAACCAAGCGACAGTTAATCTGTTTGGGATTTGCTTTATTTAATGTCAGATGAAGATTTAGAAAGAGGGAGAGGGCGGGGGAGAGGAAAAAAAAACCACAGCCGTACAGCTCAAAAACTCATTACAAATCTTTCCAACTCAGCAGTTTGATGAATATACTTTGGTAAAAAGAAAAGGAAAGGGAGGGAGGGGACCAAAAAGAAAAAAAAAAATAAAACAACCCACAACACCATGGACGGATGCATTGCATGGTCCAACATGTTTAAATACTTAAGACTTTTTTTCTGCCTTCGACAAACCCCCCCCTCCGCCCTCCCGGAGCCCAAAGGGTGACCGTGAGATGCGGAAGACAACGGCTGGTATTCTGGAAACAGGTAAGGTAAGTTTTACTTTTCAGGATTGGGGAATAAGAAGGAATCACCTCCAACCCCACCCCCTCCTCACAGACCTCCCCCCACCCAAGCATACACACACTCCCACACAGACCCACGTGTACACCCCTACAAGCCCAAGCAGGTGAAGACAGCGCGGGCGCAAATTCCTTCATCAACAACCATTTTGCCTAAAGATGTTTTAGCAGCGCCTGGAGAAGGGATTTTCCCAGAAAGATTGCCGTACACCAACTCAACTCAGGGGGTGGCCGTCGGGGTGTGGGGTAGGGAAAGGGAAGACCTACTTTAAAAAAAAAAAAAAAAAAACCTCAAAAGATTTGTAAGGATCTCAGGAATTCCACTCTGCACAGTCAAACCTTGAAACCACTCATAATCACAGCTCACAAATGCTATATAATTTTTTTTTCATTTCTTTCATTGAAAGTGCAGTTTGCATTTGTAGTTACTGGATGAAACTGTCCGTTTTCGATTCCAGCTCGGCTTTGTGGAATCCTGGATAAGGTTCCATCCTACCCTGATATACAGACTTGCCACGACAGCCGCGGCTTCTTCACTAAAATCATCTTTTTTTTTTTCTTGCTCTTTTCTGTAATTTTGTTAAAAACTATGTAAATAGGAAACACTTCAAAGATTTGTTTTGTTTCAGGTTTTGGTCATTAAGACCCTCCGACAATTGCCTTTGTGCCACATTTCACCAAAGAGAAAATAACATCAATTAAACTATTCTTGGACAGTCAGATCCCAGTCACGCTAAACGAAGAAAAATCCTCTTTGCATGTGGAAGAAGAATCGACACAGTCAGAAAACAAACTAGATTAGGAAAATGACAAAAATTAAAGACTGGAGAACATTTTAATTAGGTGCGAAGGAGAAATGGATTATTAATTTTTTTAACTCTCAACAAGCATGCCCATACACAGTGCAATAAACAGCAATATCCTTGTCTTCTCCCCTCACTCCCCTCCCCCCTTCCAAATACATCCTGATTCAGAATACACACTCCTCTTATCCACTTGGGAAGATCAGGAAAAAAAAATCAGCCTCTTCTCTCCAGAAGACGACTTGCTCCTGTTCTCTGTCCTGTTCGTTGTTTCTAAGCGAATCAGCCCTCCTACCGCATGCTGTGTGGCTGGCCTCCTGGCTGGGTGAGCCTGGGCATCCAGGCCTCTGGCCTGTTACCATCCTGTTAACCCTGGGAGAGTCCTCAGGGCAGCAAACGCCGAGGTCCAGGCTCCATCAGCCCAGATCTGAATAAGAATTTGAGTCCCCACCTCGTGCTGAGCTGCTGTGTTGACCTTGAAGTGTTAAGTCGTTCAGTCAAGTCCGACTCTTTGCGACCCCATGGACTGTAGCCTGCCAGGCGCTTCTGTCCATAAAGTTCTCCAGGCAAGAATGCTGGAGTGGGAAGCCATTCCCTTCTCCAAGGGATCGAACCCTGGTCTCCTGCATTGCAGGCAGATTCTTTATCATCTGAGCCACCAGGGTGTGATCTCAAGCCAACTTCCTAATCTAAGTCTCAGCTTCCTCTTCTGGAAAGTGGATTTGATGACAGTAACATCGCCTCCCAGGGCAGCTATATGAGTTAAATGAACAGGAATTCTGAGCACAGGTGCCAAGTTCCCAGCTAATATTCTCAGGTACTATTACAATCGCAGGGGCTTCCCTTGTGGCTCAGTTGGTAAAGAATCTGCCTGCAATGCAGGAGATTGCCTGCAATGCAGGAGACCCGAGTTTGATCCCTGGGTCGGGAGGATCCCCCGGAGGAGGAAATGGCAACCCACTCCAGTATTCTGCCTGGGAAATCCCATGGACAGAGGAGCATGGTGGGCTACAGCCCACAAGGTCGCAAGAGTTGGACAGGACTCAGTGACTAAACCACCAACCACACCACACATCACACTATTCGGCTCAACTGGAGACCTGTGTGCAGAAGGTCCGCGTGGGCAGGCGCTGCCCAGGCACTGGGGTACCTGTGGTCCAAGGGCGTTCAATGCGAGGAAAGCAGAGAGCACAAGCAGCCTTGAAGAACCTCGATTTTCTCAAATGCGAGCTGACTGCATCAAGGCCCTGCTTGGAATCCTCTCCCTGGATTTCCATGGCTCCAACGACAAGGACCCAAGGCCCGTGGGCCCTAAACACACTCCAGCTACACAGGTCTGCGCCCAGCGGGCTCTAGTGCCCAGATGCCTCCAGCTAAGGAGTGCTGTGTTCAGAGCACGCAATTCAAATCCTCTCAGGGGGCCTTCTCTAAGGTCACCACCTACCTATGACATAGATACTCTGATTTCTCCCCTTTTGCGGATGAGAACAGTGAGTCACAGAGAAGTGAAGTCTCTTGCCAAGCCCAGCATGGAGAGAGAGAAGGTGATGCTGAGATCTGGATGCAGGCAGCCTGGACCACCTTTGTTCTCCTCCCCAGTTGGCTAACCTCGCCCTTCACCCCTCCACAAGGCCGGTATTTCCCCAGAGAAGCCTTGATCAGGGGTCTTTGTCCCAGGGTCCCATGAAGAGCCTGCGTGTGCCCCGGGGGCTGAGCCTGGGTCTCACTCGATTGCTCACCCCACAGTACCTCGGACGCAGCCCCCACAGCTCTGCGACCCTGAGCAAGGGGCTTCACCTGCCAGAGGCTCTGTTTCCTTGTCCACGAAATGGAAGGGAGAAAGAGTAGCCAGCATCAGACAGTCATGAGGATTAAACGAGGTGACACATGTAAACGGCTTATCACAGAGCCCAGTGCCTAGTAAACGCTCAAAAACGTTGTTAGTGTTGTTTTTATCATCACCATCCTCATCACCCCAGGGCTCATCACAGATGCTTCATAAATATTGAATTGGTGGATGTGCGGATGGAGGGATGGAGGGAAGGATGGAGAAATGGAGGGAAGGATGAAGGGATGCAGGAATGAAGGCAGAGATGAAGGGAGGGGTGCAGGGACCAGGGAGCACCCGGGTGGGCGCCTGCATGCCCTGCGGCCAGCCGCGGTGGGGGAGGCCACTCAGCACCAGGGGACTCAGCCAGGAAAGGCAGGCGGCGCAGCGTCCCGGGAGGCACTCCGCAGTGAAATGCTGCATTTCACATAAAGGGGGTTTGCAATGGGCCCTGCTCAGAGAAATCAGGGAAACTGGGAACGCAGAGCTTTCTTTTAATACCCATTTAATATTTATGGAGCCGCAGCAGCATCAGCCACCGTGCGGAGAACACAGCCGATCCACGGGGCGGGAGCACGATTCCCCAGCAAATGGCTGTGAGCTTGGGAAGCATTCACACCTGGTCCACAAAACAGCACCGCGCGCAGGCAACGCACGCGGAGGGTGCTGGGACAGAGACCACCCGGGCTTCCGTCCTGGCTCTCTGGCCGGCAGAGTGACCTTGAGCAAGTCACACACTCAGGCCGGGCCACAGGGGCCTCTTCCGGGCCAGGGGGCAGGAAGGAAGTGGGACCACAAAGAAGAGGGTGGGATAGACTGATTAATGCCTTTGCGCTCGTGCACGCTCAGTCGCTTCAATCAGGTCTGACTCTTTGCGACCCCATGGACGGGAGCCCACCAGGTCTCCATGGGATTCTCCAGGCAAGAAAACTGGAGTGGGCTGCCATGTCTTCCTCCAGGGGATCTTCCTGACTCAGGGATGGAACCGGCATCTCCTGTGTCTCCTGCATCCCAGCAGAGTTCTTTACTGCTAAGCCATTAGTGAAGTCGCTCAGTCGTGTCCAACTCTTTTCGACCCCATGGACTGTACCCTACCAGGCTCCTCCATCCATGGGATTTTCTAGGCAAGAGTACTGGAGTGGGTTGCCATTTCCTTCTCCAGGAGATCTTCCCGACCCAGGGATTGAACCCAGATTTCCCACATTGTAGGCAGACACTTTACCGTCTGAACCACCAGGAAAGTCACTGAGCCACTGGGGAAGCCCAATTAATGCCTTTCCTTATTCAACAAATGTTTGCCGTGGCCCTACACAGCGTCACCAGTCCAGATGCCACAAAGAGCAGTAAAAGAATCAACAGGTCACCGCCCTCAAGGAGGTGGGGGCAATAAAGCAAACACATAAGTAAACAGAAGAGATACCTACAGACAATAACAGGTCCCTGGCAGGAGACAGGGTGATGGAGTGAGGGGTATGGGGGGAGAAGAGGGCTGTGACTTTAAACTGATGATCAAGAAAGGCCTGACTGAAGAGGCGACATCGTTTCTAAAGTGAATGCTGAGAGGGAGCCAGTCACGCCCAGAAACCTGGGAAGGAGAATTCAGGCAACGGGAAGAGCAGGTGCAAAGGCCCTGAGGCAGAGGCAGCATTAATGAGCTGTCTCACTGTGTTGTTACTGTTCTTGGCCCCGGTGCGCTTCTGCAACAGAGAAGGGCCCAGACTCTGAGGCCAGTACTGCTTAGCCGTGGACCCTGGGCAGTCCCCTAACTTCTCTGTGCTTCCGCTTCCTCACTGGCCCCGTCAGGAGGTGACAGAGGGGATGAAGGAAACTGTGCTGGCCGTTCCACAAAGGCCCGGTCAGTCCAGACCGGGAAAGCTGAAAAGCTCTTGAAATGTCTGGGTTGACAAATTCTTGTTGAAAAATCCCTCCTTTTTTGTAGGGATTGCTTTTCAAAAGTCTTATTCTCTCACAAGGCAGTTTCTCTTTCTGTTTTCCCTCAGAGGCATTATTTGTTGGCGCCCTGAATCGAGTCAGGCCGGGAGAAGGCCGGACGCCGGCCAAGGCACCAGGTGGTGAGGAGGTATTAGGGACCGATGGTACCGGAAGCTCATAGCCAGGAAAGAGGCCAACACGGGCGCCCCCTCCCGCAGCTGCCCCACGATCTGCCTGCCCTCCTTGCTACGTCAGCAAGCCCACACACCACACCAAGGGCCCAGGAGGCACCCTGACCACGCCGTTCCCTCCCACACACCGGATCTCGTCAGGAGCATCATGCTGCCCTGGGGGGAAGCCCAGCCCCTCAGACCAGCCAGGGCCCCACTCATCCCTCAGACCAGCCAGGGCCCCATTCATCCCTCAGACCAGCCAGGGCCCCACTCAGGCCCTCAGATCAGCCAGGAGCCCACGCCGGCCCTTCGGACCAGCCCGGGACCCCACGCCAGCCCCTCAGACCAGCCCAGGACCCACACCAGCCCCTCAGACCAGCCAGGACCCCACGCAGGCCCCTCAGACCAGCCCAGGACCCCACGCCGGCCCCTCAGACCAGCCCAGGAGCCCAGTCAGGCCCTCAGACCAGCCCAGGACCCATACCAGCCCCTCAGACCAGCCCAGGAGCCCAGTCAGGCCCTCAGACCAGCCCAGGAGCCCACGCCAGCCCCAGCCTCACCACTCAGGCCACAGTCTCCGCTCCGGGTTTCCCGGGCACACGGGCAGCCCCCACCTCTGAGCCTTCCCTCCTGCTCTTCCCTCTGCCTGGAAGGCTCCTAGCGTGACCCCCACCTGCGCGCCACACCTGTCTCCTGGCGCGGGGCTCGGGGAGATGCCGCCCGCCCCGGCCCCTGACCTTCCCGGGCTTTCTCTCACCAAAGCTCCCAGATGAACGTTCTGAGTCTGAGGTGAGAAGCCAAAGCATAAAACAATACACGAGAGAATGAACCCGTGAGAGAAACCGCAGCCCTCGGGCCTCGGGTCCAGACTCCAGAGCAGCGCTCACCTCCTCAGATCCAGGATTTTTCACCTGCAAACACGCGGATGCCAGAACCTCCCTCCCAGAGCCACTGGCAGGAGTGCAGAAGCGCCTGGCAGAGAGCTGGCGCACAGCAGGTGCCCCCCAAGCACCTCTTCCCCTCGGGTCAGAAAGTGCCAGCGAAGCCCAGGAGTGCTGCGGGGAGTTTCCAAGCATCAAGCAGAGATTTTCAGATAGTCAGGGGGCCCCCAGCGCCCACCCACCCGCCCACCCTATGACTGGGCGGGCCAGAGGTCAGTCCTTCCCAAGGTGATGCAATTGGACACACTCAGTACCATCAGCCCCGTGACGAGCTTTCTAAGCAGACTTCAGCACTCCCGCGCCCCGGGCACCACAGGACTCCAGCCAACTCTGAAACACACGCTGTCCCAACTCAGAGGGAAGATCCTGTTCTGGGACCCAAATGACTCAGATGTGAAACTGACCCTTGAAGGGCTTGAGACCCAGCAGAAGGAGCCAGACAGATCAACAGGGCAACTCAGACCCTAGAGGGGAGGGGGCTTTGGGACCCCAAGAAGGCCCCGACCTACGCCTACCAGCATGTGCCAAAAGCCCGAAAAAAGAGCATCTTAACAGCAGGTGGATTTTCTGCAAAGGAGAGACCTGAGTGGTCCCAGCAGCCCAAGTCTGCCCAGCGGATCCGAGAGGGAGCCTACGAGCCCCTGTGCTGCCAGGGCTGCCGATTGGCAGCCCAAAGATAGCCTCTTTTTGCCATTAGGCTTCAGACGAGACAACAGTTCCACAGGCTCCCCAGAGGCAGGATGGGCCCGGGACGGTCTCGGTTCATGTCTGCTGTCCTCCGTCAGTCATCATGACCAGCATCCTCTCCAGCTCTCAAAAGCATCCCCATTTCAACAGCTGAAAATGTCACGAAGAATAAAGGTCACCGTAATCAAAGCCAACCTGAGGCTGTTAAGGTGACCAATGTCTGTCTCTCTCCAGCATTAGCATGTTTGGAGGGGCTCAGAGGTAAAGAACCGGCCCGCCAATGCAGGAGACGCGGGTTTGATCCTTGGTCCAGGAGAATCCCCTGGAGGAGGAAATAAATGACAACTCACTCCAGTATCCTTGCCTGGGAAATCCCATGAACAGAGGAGCCTGGAGGGCTACAGTCCATGGGGTCTCAAGGAGTTGGACACGACTTGGCGACTGAAGAACAAGAAAGCCGTAACTGTGGGGCCAGGGCAATGTTATATTGTCCTAAGTCCCAAATTCGGAGGACAATCAATGACCACACAGGAGAGACTGTCCATTAAACAGGAGACGCCCCCGAGAAACACCTGCCCGGAGAGACTGCACCGCAGCAGCGTTCCGACAAAGCCCAACACCTGGAAAACTTCTGTAGGATCCCAACCCCGGCTTCGCTCCCATGCCTCTCTTCCCTGGACCTTGAGTGTGGGTCAGCCGGCAGCCCCTGCCCCACCATCAAGGCAGCCCAGCAAGCAGACAACTGGATCCGGCCGCTCACCCAGAACAATGCTGAGAGAAAGTCAGCTCAGCCAAAGACACTGACGCTTTAGTTAAGAGCTTAGTTGCAAGGTGGCAAAATGTCACAGAAAATCCATGCTACCACCTCCTAAATCATGGCTCCCACCCCAAGCAAAATGCAGGGGAAATCAAATCTAACAGAAAAGTATTAATACCAAGGAGCGGGTTTGGGAATGATTCTCTTACAGGCCATGCTTCCTTCCACATGAGCTCAAAAAATCACTTTTAAACTGGTTTTTTCCCCCTTGTTTTGTTCGTGCCAACAAATATGCAATTGATTAGTCAGTAATTGAAAATATCAGAAAAGGTAAAAACAAAAAATACCATGAGAACTCAAAGGAAAAGAAAAGGAACAGACAGCTTAGTAGGAAAAAAATTCAGACCTAATCCCCCGATATCCTGAAAATGAAAGCTCTTATATTTGACCCCCTCCTTCTTCATCAACTGTGGATTCCAAGGGGGGCGGAAAATGCTGGCCTGCAGCTGATATTAGCAGCCACGTTGAATAAGTTGATGAGCTAAGTCGATGAAGGAATCTACAAATACTATGAAAATTAGACCATATTCCTTGAAAAAGGATCAACCACAAGTGACTTTAAAGCATTTACCACTTTCAAACCTTTTAGCTGGGCCTCTTTTGAATTATGACTACATGATTTCAAATTACATGATTTTAAATTACACTTTCTAATTCCTTGCCGCCCCCCATCCCAGCAGCCGCTGCCGCTTCATTTTCCAATTATGTACTTTTATTTCAGAATGATGAAGACAGCTACTTACTGGATCATGTCCTGTCTGCCACAAATAGCTGCTCACTTATTCCTTGAACCTTAGATAGGAAGACAGTCAGTTCACCCAGCTGGTCTTCAAATTCTGAATATCCTCCATTCCCGTAGCACCCAACGAGGCCCGAGAAGCAAAGAAACCCTCAAAGCTCGGGTTGAGAAATAATGTTTGTAAACCACTGCTCCGCTCCATAAATTATTATAATTCTTGGTGCTTTCTATATCCATCTAGCCGATCAGCAATCACATAAATAACGGTGAATGGACTGATTTTTCTTCTGCAAAGTGCTGTCCTAGTTTTCGAAATAAAGCATTTGGAGATTCGCAAGTCTGTGGGGTTGAGGTGGGAAGCTGCTCAGATTCGTTTCAAACGTGCATGCAGACATACCCACACACAAAAGGAAATAAGAGGTACGCATTAAAAAAAAACAGGATTCTGCATCCCCTTCCCACATATCCATCAAGTCACACCCCGCATTCCTGGGGGTGTGGGACATACACGGTGGCGGGGAGGGGGAGCAGCAGGGCAGTCCTGGGTGCTCGGCGTTCACATACAATTTGCAAAGAAAGTAAACGTGGATTTACAGTTCTCATGGAAATCTATTAAACAGATGTCACTGAAGCATAATCAAATCGGCACTATGGTAATTCTACACTTAAGTCAGAGATTGGGGTTTTGCCATTTTTATGATCAGTTTAAGTGCTTTTTTTTTTTTTTTTTGTGATCATGCGGGAATCTGCAATTAAGGATGAAACCTCCAAAAGTATGATCAGTTAACGAATGTGTCTGAATGACAAACTTAACAAAAGCAAAACTCCGTTCTCTATGTGCCCCCCACTCCCAACACACACGCCCCTTTGTGCAGGGAGCCTGGGGTGGGGGAGGGACCGACTGCTTTTTCCATGAGCACCGCAGTGCCAAGAGCGCTTCGTTGGGAAGGGGGAGAGGCGGGGTGCGGGGCAGAGCTCACACTTCTCAGGTAGCCATGCAATATATTTTGCAGCCTTGCAGGCTGCGGTGTTGTCGGAAAATGCAGAAGAATGAAATGAAGGGGAAATACGAAGCAGGCATCATGTTCTCCCGAAAGTGATGAAATTAGCACGGGCGATGCCAAAAGTCTTTCCATGTGTATCAGCGCTGAGCCTCAGATCCTTGGAAGGAGGGGATGGAAATGTGAAGCCGTGCAATTGAAGCAAAACTTTCAGGGTTTGGAGTGGGGTGGTGGAGAGAGGGCTCTGGTCAATTCTTGGCTCTGAACTCAACGCATATCGAAATCAACCGGGGGGGTGACTTTTTGTTTAGGTAGCTGCATCTGCCTCTGATGTACAACCAAGGTCTAACATCAAGTTGCCCAAATCCACATAGAAACCCCCAAATGGTAATTCACAGAATGGTACGGAAAGACCAAAGGACATCTGGAGCCACTCCCTGAGTTTAAAATTAAAATATATAATCCCAATTTGCCAAGACTGTCTTTCATGAGATTGGCCTGCCCCCATCAGCCACAGATACTTTAAATGGAAATAAAGCATAACAGAGTCTTGTCTCATTTGGGGTGGGGGGGGGGGTCAAAATAAAGTAAAGCATTTGTTTTGGTTGCAGAATGGACAGGTCCAGGGAGAACCACAGCAAATGAAATTCATCAAGGAATTATGTATACCTTCTCTCCAACACCACCTGCCAAAAAGGGGGTCTCTCTTTTTCTCTCTCCCTTAGGGTCGCTTTTGTTTTTTATAATTTTGCCACTTCTTCAGCCCCAGGTCACACAACATCAGTGGCAGTCTGGAGAGGATGCATGCTAGCTGGTGGTCTCATTCCGTGGGGGACATCGACACCCCAGGAAACATGGTTGCAGAGAAGAACTGCCTTCAGGGCGACCCAGCACAGTCTAGACGGTTCTCGCTACAGGACGCATCCCCCGTCTCTTCCTTGCCCACCAAGTGTTGGGCACCTAATCCTACAGGGTAAGACATTTGGCCGGAAGGAAGACCCCAGGATGGCCTGTCTCTCATCTGAGATGCCAGGAACTGTGTGATCAGTGGGCACAGATCAAGCCTGAGATCCCATTCCCGGGCTCCTACACCTGGGGTGTCCCTCTCCCCAGGACCCCCTCGCTCCAGAGGTGCAGGCAGACAAAGGTAAACACCAGCTGCCGAACGGAGAGATCTCAGAGAGAAGAATGAAAAAGGGGGGATGCTTGAAAAGACCCCTTTTCTGTTCCTGGAGAGGGAGAGGCGGTGGGAGAGACATGCCGCATTGTCACATTGAAGATTTCTGACAGACAATTCAGCGATAATGCAGGAATTCCACCCTCACGGCAGCTCGCCGCCGAAACTTGAAAAGCATTAACTAACCTCCACTAATTGTGTGTTTTTCTGTGCATAATATTTACTTGCTAAAAGTCGTTGCCTGGCCGATTAATTTCCTCTGCCCTGCTATTCGTGATTGGTTCACGGGCCTGAAATTGGAAAAATGAAATCATTTTGATAGATTAAAAGATGATTTGCACTTTGGGGAGGGTTTTCTTTCCTCCACTAGTCCGGAACCTGCACCCAGAATGCTGGTTTTTCTCCTTGAGTGCTACCCTTCGGTGAAATCCTGCTACCATCCTTAATTCTTCAAACAAGCACAGAGAGATGTGTCCTGTGTTAGGTGACAGCGTGCAAGGGAATGTAGCAAGTTCAAGGGAAACCAAATGAATTTAAATTACTTTCATCAGATAAAGATTTAACGGTCTCACCGGTGGACTGGGAAATTTTTAAAAAGCAGGCTTTTCTTGAATGGTTACTGTGTGTGTCAGCGCAGTCCTGACACAGTTAGGGTCTTATAGAAAGACCCTAAAGCCCTAGTCTCTTACCTCTACTTAGACCTATTTGTCTATAAACATAGCCTACAGGGTTAGGGTGTAAGTGTTCGTACGGCAACTGTACCCAAGATATGACATCCCACGGGTAGGTGACAAAATCTGAGCTTATCCACATCAACATCATAGGGATCTACTTCAATCCAGGTCTTCAGAAATTCCTAGGGCTGAGAAATACATAGGAAGGCAGCCCCCACGTTGAACCATTTCCGAAGACACGATTAAACCACTGTGACTGGATTATCGCCTTTTGACTAGCCATCAGCCAATTAATGGACCTCCACGGAGTGAGCACTCAAATAGATGTAACCATTTCGCAGAAACCCATCTTAAGGAAAAAGGTTTTACAAGTGTTGTGGGGCTGCCACTCGGAAAGCCAATTTGCAAGGAGCCGGGCGTCATGAAGCACAGTTTATTATGCACGACTCTCACACCGCGGTCCCCACAGACACTGTGCCCGGCTCCAGAATGCCTCCCGATCCCCAGCGGCTGGCTCGACAGCCCCGGTGTGCTACCCACCCCCAGAGGCCTGCCTCGGCCCAGCCAAATCCACCAGACCCTCCCCAAATGGCCTCCCAGTACATTGGTTCCCATGGGTGGAAGCCCGGCTTCCAACTTGAACGTGGCAGTCAGCCGGTGCCTCTCTGACATCCCCCAAGCATTTTAGGCAAAGTGACAAATTATTCGTGAAGTTGGTGCATTTTCCTGTTGTTGCAAATACCAGCCAGGGTATGGACGATGGTAGTGTCAAACCCCCAGCCCCCAGCCTGGCTGAGCCCTGCTAACAAGTCTCCCACCACCATTCAAGTCCTACAGAGCCAGCTCACCATTCACCAACCAACCCACTTTTGTTCCCTGGTTTAATTTCATAATTGTTTGCCACTTAACAAGCTCTCCTCTGGGCCATTCAATAGGGGCCTTGGAATCGGGGAGGGAGAGGCAACCAAGCCCCCAAGGGATGGGAGAAGCTCAGCCCCCAGCACCCGGGCAAAGACTTCCCAGAGAGGACAGCTAAGTGGCCTTGGGGGCCAGTTTCAGGGTGGGGCCTCCTGATCCCAGCCCCAGGCTCCCAGCCCCAGTGGGGAGGCAATGTAGGAAAGGCGGGGGTCTAGGAACCGAAGCCTGGACACAACAGACTCCTGGACAGATCAGCTCTCAGACCCACCCCCTTCTGTTTGCACCGGGTCAAGGGAGACCCCGTGAGAATTCACCTTCCTATGGCAGGTCCCAGAAGAAACACACAAGAGGAAGAACTGCTGCTTAGCCTGAGCAGTCCCTGAAATATTGCCTCCGAGGGCTGGAACCTGCCTGGGTAGCCACTGAATCCCTTGCGACCGGCGCAGAGCAGACAGTAATAAACATGTGGGAATGAGTGAGTGGATGAGTGGATGGATGGGTGGATGGCTGGGTGGGTGGATGGATGGATGAAGTTTCCAGCAATGCCGAGCCAAAGTGGCCACAAGGTCAACATCAGTCCCCGCCTCCTGTGGCCCCCAAGTACCAGCAGGGGCTTCGCTGCGCACAGTAGGCTCTCAGCGTCGAGGGGCTGCTATTGTTATCACCATCTTCATCACTTGCACCCCACCAATGCGCTTCTTCCACCAGCAACTCCGCCAGCAGCCAGCAGCGACCGGCGAGCCGGGGAAAAGTTTCGCTGACCCCTCGGCCCCAGTCGAAGTCCAGCGCTCCGGCCGAGCCCCTCCCCGCGGCACCCGCTCGGCCCACAGGGCAGCCGGGGTGCGGGGCCAGGGCGCCGGCACCCGGCGAAGGCAGCCAAAGTAACTTTGCGGGCGCCCCTGCGCCGCGCCGCGGGCGTCACCCCGCGCCCGGAGAGGGTCCCGGCCGCGCCCCCCGCCCGGCCTGGCGTCCGCGCCCCGCGCTCCCCGCGCGCCCCCGGCCCGCGCACCGCCCGCCCCCGGCCCTACCTGGCCCCGGGCTCCTCTTCGGCGGCCGCGGCGGCCGCGAGCAGCAGCGCGCGCGGAGGGAGGCAGGGGCCCGGCTCCGGGGAGGGAGGCGCGCAGGGGCGGGGGCTCCTCCGGCGGCGGCCGCCTAGCCGCGCGTCCGAGGCAGCAAGTGGGAGCCAGACTCCTCCTTCGGGGGGCGGGGGGCTCCCCGCCGCCCGCTCCCTCGCCCGCCCGCCCGCCTGCCCGCCGCGCGCCTCCGAGCCCGCCCGGCTACCCCGCCCGCCGCCGCCCGCCGCCCTCCCCCTCTTCCTCCCCGCCTCCCCCCGCCCCGGCGCCGGGAGGGGCGCGATCGCGCCCTCGGTCCCGGCCCCGCGCGCCCGCCCGCCGGGGCCCCGGCAGAGCCGGCCAGGCCTCGGCCCGCGGCCCCCGCCCGGGCCCGGCGCCGCATCCCGCCGCCCCAGGGGGAAGAGCGGGCCCGGGCGCAGCGAGGAGGAGGGGGCCCGCGCTGCGGAAAAGGGCCGGCGCAGCCCCGCCTCACCCCGCGCCCCTCTCCGACCCGCCCCCCGGTCCCCCGGGACCCGCAGCGCGCGGGGTGGGCGGGGAGCGAGGCGGGGGCGCGCTCACCTCCGGATCCGAGGCCGCCGCGGCGGGTACCGCGTGCTGGGGCGTGCGCGGCTCCTTCCGGGGCGCCGCGGCCCCCCGCCCCCGGCCCGGACCCTCTCCCAGGACCGCGAGGGCACCCCGCCCCGAACCCCTCCTGCCGGTCGTCTGCGAGTCGTCCTCCGCCTCCTTCTCCGAGAGATGTGGACCCCCCAGCCCCTAGGCTGCGTAGGCCTGGTCCCACTCCGGTGTCCCCATCTCTTCCCTCTGGGGGTCCCAGGTTCCCGACCCGGGGCACAATGGGTGGCCAGAGGAAATCTAACCCAGAGCGGGCAAGTCATGAGGTCGGGACCTGAGGACCTGGCCGCTGGTTTGAAGAAGGCTCTGAGTCGCTGGGGAGGAAGGAAAGCAGCACTGTGGTAGTCCCACCCTGGGGAGATGCACTGGCCCCTTATGACCTCTCACCCCTGCCACGGGTGGAGACTGGTGGCCACAGGGCCCAGGTCAGGCTGGGGCCTCCCAGACGGAGAGGTGAGGAGGAGATGTACCCCTCAAAGGCCCATCTAAGTCACCCCAACAGAGGTTTGTGGGTCCCCCTCCCCTGGCACACTCACATCGCATTCTGCCTTCATCGGAGCTTCAGACACAATCCCCAAGGACAAGACACCCTGTGGGGGTGTCTCAGGCCTGGCCTGCCCTTGGGGAGAGCGGGTCTGGGAGGCAGGCAGACAGGGGCAGGGCAGGTGAGGGAGGGGAAGTGGGAGCCGCTACCCAGTGGGGCTTCCTGGAGGTGGGCACACCCCAGGGAAGTGCGTGTCCTGGAAAGAAGGTATGGAAAAGGCGTTCCAGGCAGGGCCTTGGCATATCTGAGATGGCAGCTTCCTCGGGGCTGGAGAAGAAGGAATTGTGGGCAGGAGGGGGAGGAGAAGGAGCCAGAGCTGAAGGGCTTGGATGCCTGCCTAAGGGGGTAGGCTTTGTCACTGGGAGCCATAGAAGGTCTTTGAGCGGGAGCACCTGACCGGCTTTACCTTCTTAGAGTTTGCTCAGGCAGCCCTGGGCTTCCCAGGCCGCACTAGAGGTAAAGAACCCACCTGCCAAAGCAAGAGACATAAGAGACTTGGGTTCGATCCCTGGGTCGGGAAGATCCCCTGGAGGAGGAAATGGTGACCCACTTCAGAAGTCTTGCCTGGAGAATCCCATGGACAGGGGAGCCTGGCGGGCTACAGTCCATGGGGTCACAACGAGTCAGATACGGCTGAAACGACTCAGCACGCACAGGCAGCCCTGAAGAGGAGGGGGAGAGGCTGGGACTGCAGAGGGAGATGATGGAGGCCTGGGCTGGTCACCCCTCTCCTGTTTCCTTGTCTGTGGACCTCACTGTGCAGTGTCTCTGGGGCAGACAGTCTGGGCTGGAAACACAAGATGAGCTGGGCAAGCAGGAGGGACAGCTGGAACACGCGGTGGGTGGGCAGAGAGACGGCAGGGTCTCCTTTGGGGCCAGTCCTGGAAAGCAGTGTCCCCCCATGATATTTCTCAGGCCCCCGAGGCCATGCTGACCTTTGCAGATGCCCAGCTCCAGTCGGCCTGGCCCTCTTGAGGGTCGGAGCAGCAAGGCAGGCCCTCCAGGCCAGGCAGAGAGGGGTGAGAGCGTGCCCTGGAAATTTAGGAAAGAGACCCCAGGTTAAAGCGCAGGCCTGCTGTCAAGGAGAACGTTTGATCATTCCACTGTCAACTCCACAGCTCAGGTGGCTAGAGCGTCCACTAGCTTGTCCTATGTTGTCCTGTGTTGTCCATAGCATCCTATGTTGTCCTAGGAACTGTGTCTCCCAGGTCTGTGTTGGGTGACCAAGGATGCAGGGGGCATCCATGAAAGGCCAAAAGGGAGACACACACAGGGACCACTCCGGACCAAATGTCGGGTGGTAAGGAGAGACGCCCAGCCTGGGGGATGGTGCCAGGCTTCCTGGAAGAGGGCCTGGAACTGGGCCTGGGAGAAAGGGCAGAGTGTGGACAGGGGAGAGGAGCCTGATGGACGCTCCTGAGAGCGGGAACAGAGGCCCAGGACAAGGAGAGTGAGGAGGACAAGGAGGTGCGGACTCCTGGAGTGTTCCACAGGCAGGCCTGAATGCCACGCCCAGTGGGTCGTGGGTGTCCCTGAAGGCTTCTGAGCGCGAGGTTCCGTGGTGTCTGGTGTCCCAGCAGCCGGGACAAGGCCAGTGTCGAGTGAGTGAGTGAATGAATAAGCAGGTGAAGGATGAGGTCTGCCGAACTCAACTCCGCTTAGCACACAGAGCCTCCCGGCTCCTGCAGCTCGACTGCCCAGCTCTGGAGCGTGAAGGAGCATCCCGAACTCCGCCGGGCGCATCTTCCTCCCTGCAGGGATGGAGGCTTCCCAAGCACAGGCTCTCCAGGAGTCCAGCGTACCTGCCTGGGAGACAGGACTTGGGCTCAACAGACTCCACCCATTGTCCTCCAGCCAAGGACAAAGGCACAATTTGTTCATGACCTCGTGAGACCCTGGGGGACATGTGGTTGGGAATTGGTGGAGAATTTTTGGTCTTGGGGCGATAGCAGAGACATTCTGATGACACTCATCCTCCAAGTTCAGCTTCTTCCCTTCCTCTGATCCCACCGGCCCTCCACCCAGCTCCCAGACAGCATCTCTT
The DNA here is from genome assembly GCF_910594005.1 of Cervus elaphus. Taxonomy (NCBI): domain Eukaryota; kingdom Metazoa; phylum Chordata; class Mammalia; order Artiodactyla; family Cervidae; genus Cervus; species Cervus elaphus. Next base: position 5,946,223 of record NC_057836.1, read on the forward strand.
ACCTTCCCACAATACACACTTACGGAGCACCGACTGTGTGCCCAACACTTACCACTTCCTTCCGGTCAAAGCATAAGCTCCCCATCCTTTAAGGGGCCTGCCATACCTGCCGCACCCGGTCCCAGGCACTGAGCCCTGAACTTGACCCGCACCTACCCTGGTCCCTGCCGTGCCTGCTGGGGGTAAGGCTGCCTCGGCCCCCAGCACTGCATCCCACAGGCCTGGAGCTCAGTAGGTGCCCAGCGAATGGGCTCTGAAAGACAGAGAATGAGGAGTGAGGGATGGGCAGGGTAGACCCACTCCTAAAAGAGCAACCAATCTGGCAAACACAGCAAACATTCTGCTTTGGGAAAATTTAATAACACAGTGGCACTTGTTCATGGAGAAACACCACACAAGCCCGCACTGCCAACCAGCCGGGGGATGGCTCGTTCAGCAGGGAAGTCTTCCCCAGGCCCCCTACTATGTGCTGGAAGCCGGAAGGAAAAACAGGAGACGGTAGGCTGTCTGCCCCGCTGGAGAAGCAGGAGGTCAGCAGATGCTCACGACACCAGAGAGAAGAGGGCAGCTGAGAATAGGGCAGCAGGGACGCTTCAGAAAGAGGTGATGCGCAGGACCTCCCTGGTGATCCAGCGGTGGAGGCTCAACATTTCCAATGTGGGGGGCCCAGTTTCCATCCTTGGTCAAGGAACTAGATCCCGCATGCCACAACTAAGACCCAGCCCAGCCAAATAAATAAATATTTAATACATATATTCTAAAAAAAAACACACACAAAGAGGTGATAGGCATGTTTCCAAGGAAGACAGCTTTGCTATGAGGATAAATGGGACAAGGACAACCCAGCAGAAGGACCAGCCATGCCAAGCCTTAGAGTCTGCAAAGAGCATGGGGGTGATATCTGCTGGCCAAGAAATTCACCTTTCCAGGAAGGTGTCCTGGGGCAATAACTATAATAGCCCCCAATCCAAAACAAGCCAGATGCCCGGCCAGAGGGGATCGGTATTATGGCATGTCCAGGGAATATTAAGTAGGGGGATCCCATTGCCCGCATGTGGTGTGGCAGGAACGTGTCTGTGGTCATCACACATCCCATGGACAAGGGAAGCAGGCCCCTGACTCTGGGTTTTGAAAAACGAAAGATAGGAGGGAAAAAAAGAGCTCGGTAGTATTGTAGAGCCACAAGTCGACCCTGCGGATAAGACGATGGGTGACTTGTAACTCCATTTATGGGATCTTTATGTTGTCTCAAACACTTCTAACATCATCAGAGTATCATGAGGGGTGGAGAGAGGGGTGTCCAGGGTGAGCAGAGTAGGGGGGTGTGCATGTAGGGCAGCGGCTGGGGTGAGCTGGAGGGGGGTGGCAAGGCCCAGGCCCTGGAAGACCCCAGTGCCTTCTTGGCAGAGCAGATCCTCCATGGCGCCTGGCTCAGAGCCAGCCTGTAGGATTCAGTCACTATTCAGCAGATGTTCAGTGGGCCCCTGTGGCATGCCAGGAGCTGGGTCAGGCCCTGGGACTCACCCCAGGATTTTAGGGGAGGTGGGAGTCAGCATGGGCTAGAGGGAGTGAGAGAGGCTCCCTGGAGGAGGTGACCCAAGCTAGGGCTCTAAGGATGAAGCCTGACTCTGCATCCCCACTTCTGCCCTGTTCCGCCCCTCCAAGGTCTCCGCCTACTGGCTCAGGTCTATCTGGATCCTGAAAGCAGGTCAGTTTCAATTCCAGCCATCTGAAGTAGGCCTTCCCTGGGTCTTCCCCTCAGCCCAGAGCCCCGGGTGGGAAAGCCACACCCTGTCGGGAGCCCCCAGGCCCTGCCCACCTCTGGTTAGGCTCAGGTATAGCCTATGAGGACTGCCCCAACTACGGAACCACTGGGTCAAGTCCAGCCTCTGCCACTTATGACTCTGAACCTCAGTCTCTTCCTGTTTTCCTATCGTGAAGCCAGTACAGTAATTTCTAACTCAAGGGCAGTGCAGCTAGAGGGCCCGGTGCCCCAGTGGCACTCAGCAAGTGGAGGCTGTTAACACTGTCACATTCTTGATACCAATTCTAGGGGTCTGGACTTTAACCTAGTTCTGCCACCAACTAGCTTGGGCCCTCAGGACATCCTTGTGGTTCTCTGAGCCTCAGTTTTCTCAGCCTGAGGATAAAAGGGATGTCCCGGCTCGTTCCTGGGCTTGCTCAAAGGTGAATGTCAAGATGTGGGAAGACCCCACAGCTCTCTCCTGCCCTGAGGTGAGGATCTCACCAGGCTGTGGTCCAGATGAGTCCTCCACCCCGTTCTGGGGTGCTCCCCCATATGAGCCTCGGGTCATCGCCCAGAAAGCCAGGAGCAGGGAAGTTGTTATTTCTGTTGTTCAGTAGCTAAGTCACATCCAATTTTTGCAACCCCATGGACTGCAGCAGGCCAGGCTCCTCTGTCCTCTACTATCTCTCGAAGTTTGCTCAAATGCATGTCCATTGAGTCGGTGATGCTATCCAACCATCTCATCCTCCGCGAAGAGCTGACTCATTGGAAAAGACCCTGATGCTGGGGAAGACTGAAAGCAAAAGGAGAAGGGGGCTGCAGAGAAGGGTGCCTTGTATGAAGCGAGCTCCAGACACCTGACTGATCATTCCACCGGGGTCTTCCCCTGGCAGATGGACCTGGAGGGTGAGGCATTTGTCACTGGACAGCAGGCCCACGACATGCTTCAGGAATGATGTTCCCTGGCCCAAGCGATGCTGCTCCAGGATTGGAGTCACCAGCAGCTGGACAGAGGCCAAGCCCAGGGAGGCCATCCACCTCCCTGCCGGCTGCGGGAGCAGGAGGGTGCCCAGCCCACAGGCCTCCTGAGGGTGGGTTCAGCTCCTGATGCCGCTCCGGGTCACCACTAAGGTGGGTGGCCTAGGTTCCCAGCACCCTTGGCCCCGCCCCTCACTTGCTGCATGTCAGTCCTTTGGTGTTTCTAGAGAATTTTTCCCGATTCCTTAGAGCTGGCTTATTTCTCACCATAGCCTGGCTGGGACCTCAGGTAGGGGCAACCGTCCCTGCAAAGGGAGACCAGGAGGCCCATTTTACAGATGAAGAAACTGAGGTTCCAAAAGATTGTTTGAGACCTGTCCAGCTAGTATGTGGTAAAGTGGGAACTGCAAGGCCTGTCTTCAAACTCCAGGACACCTGTTCTCCCACTCACCCATCCTGCTCCCCACCAGGTGCCAGGCCAGCTCCTTCCAACCCCACCAGAGGCCCCCAACACATCAAGGGACCATCCCAGCCCTGCCAGCTGTTGCCGAGCTCTGCTGAGCTGTCCAGGGTCCTGGCCATGCCCAGTCCAGCCCTGCAGACTTCTCTGGTCCTTCCCAGACGGCTACCTCTTCTGACCTCCTAGATAGTGAAGAAGCGGGAGCAGGTGGAGCTGGCCCCACCCAGCGCTCCTGTTCTTGCTTTGTCTGCACTGCCTGGGGGCCCTAGAATACCACACTTCAACCCTAAAGCCTCGGTTTCCTTTTCTGAAAAATGGGTGCAACAGAGGTCAGACCAGTGGGTAGTTCATATTCAATAATCTTTCATAGATATCCTAGCCACCTCCTCAGGGCCAGGCAAAGACAGAGACTTAGAGGGACTCAGAGGTGACCCCGCCCCTGAGCAAGGGATCCAAAGGGTGTGGGGCCTGGAAACTAACAATGGCCATGCACTGCTAGGCACAGGGGGGGCCTCACAGGGGACCTCTCATCCCTCCTGGGGACAGATGAAGGGGAGATGCTCAGACAGTGCCTGGTGCCAAGGGCAGAGGAAGGGGGCATTCGGGGGGAGGGGCCAAGCAAGCAAAGATCTAGAGGCAGGAACCAAAGAGGACCCTGGGGTGACGGAGGGAGGGGGTCAGAGAGAGGAGCGGGCAGGGGTTCACCCCTCCCAGCACCCCTGTAGCTGCAGAGTAGAGCCCAGGGAAGCGCGGGCAGAGCCTGGTCCGATCGCTCGGCCGTGGATGAGGGAAAGGGGACACAGGGAGGGTGAAGGGGGCCCGGAGATGAAATGCCCAGGGCTCCCTGACGAACAGGCCTGAGGAGGTAAATCCCAGGCACTTGACTTGGGTCTCCTCCCTCAATCCTGGCAACCCATGCACCAGCTCGAGACGGACTCAGGGGCGGCGGTGGGAGGAACCGAGACGCAGCGGGCTCCACGGGCTGCCCTGCCGACATCCCCCTCCAGCTGAGCTTCCGATCCCTGCAGCGTCCCCGGGGCCTGCATCCTCGTCCAGAAAGCAGGTGGAAGTACCGAGTGCCTCCTGGGCTCCTGGAGGAGCCGGTGAAGCCCAGACTGCACTCCGTCCTTGGCAGAGCTCAGCTCCGTGGCTCCACACCTCTCCGGGCGGCTCTGGCACCGGCCACATGCCCTGCGCCTTCCCTTCCCTGGGTTGACCGTCTAGGAGCTGCTCCGCCCCCTACCAAAAGCAGCCTGGGTTTGCGGGCACCAGGACGGGGGGACCCCATCCTCACAAGAGCCCCAGGGCCCAGGTGCCACAGCCAGTAGTGGGAGCCCCGGATTTAAGTCGATGAGCCGAGTCAACGGCGGGGCCAGAGCCAAACCTGAAGAAAGAAGGGAGGAAGTGGGGTTTTGCTCCCGCGACCCAGGAAAGGATCAGGGGAGCGAGGTCCTGCCAGACCCAGCCCTGTGCCTTCCCCACCCCCACCGGGAGGCCAGGATGCTCAGGACAGACCCAGGCCTGGTCCTAGCACAGGAGTCCCGGCCGGGACTAAGCAGGGCAGGCGGGTCCAGACCCTAGAAGGAATGCCCCGGGGGGACAGACAGCTGGGAGGGGCGGGCACCCGTCATCAGTTCAGAGCGGGCACCCCCATCAAAGGCAGCAGGATCCGAAACCTGGGCACCCCCGAGCCCACCTTCTGTCCCTCTCTCCTGCCTCTGCTGGCTCCCCCACTCCCGTCCGGCTGCCTCCCGAATCTAAGCCCCATCCTCATGGCCTTCTCTGAGCCCCTGCCCCCACGGTGCTGTCAGGGCCCCTCTCCCCTGATTGGGAGCCTCCAGGGCTCCCCACTGCTCCTGTCTGCCTCCTGTGGAGGAGGGGGTGGGGGGAGCTCAGCCCCTCCCGCTCAGGAGGGATTTCCCAGGCAGCCTGCCCCTCCCGGGCCCACCATGGGGCTGTACTCGCTGTGCCCCCCACCTCGGCCCATGGCCAGCAACGGGGTCCAGGCTGCATTGGAGGGGGGATCGAGAGTTAAGCAGGCCTGGGCCCCAGCAGCACGTGGGGCTGGGGCTTCAGGCCAACATCCCCAGGCCCCGCCCCGCTTCTCTCCAGGCACCTCCCACCTTCAGGACACAGTGCTGGTGGGGTGAGCAGGGTCCGAGGGGTCGCATGGGTGTGGACCTGCCCCTGGGGTCTCAGGGCAGGGTGCTGGGCCTGGTACCTCACCTGTGAAACCTGTGAAACATACCTGCCGTGTTAGGTCATGCCGATCACATGGGGTGAGAACCATGAACGCCCTAGTGCTGGCCGAGACTCAGCAAGTGCCCATCAGTGACAGCGCCTGGAAGACCTCTGCCCGGTCTCTCCTTGAGCAATGGTGTCTCCGTGCTATTTGCTGCCGGATCCCAGCTCCACTCCCCCCAGCCGGCAGGTCCTCAGTAGACACCAGATCTATCAGACGGAGGAGCCCCAGGGAGCCCCCTCACTTTTGTTGATGCCTGAAGTCCCCCCACTGGGGGGACTTGCTCTCCTTGGTGAAAGGCAGAGAGTCCCAGGGAGGCATCGCAGCAGGGACAGGACATGCTGATGCCCCCCCCACAGTGCCCTCCTTTGGGGAGGAAGCCCCCTCCCCTGCGTTCTGCAAGGACCCTCACACCTCTGCTTGTCTGTCCCCCATGCCTATCCCACCCCACTTCCCCAGGGACCTGTTCCACTTCTGGGGTCTTATCTGTCAGAAGGTTCTACCTTCTATGGAGCTTGTTGCTTCCCCCCCCCCACCCCGATTCCCACCCACCTGCAGGACTGCACCCTCAGCTTCCCTCCCCCAGGGTGGCCTTGAGGAGCCCTGCAGCCACCAGCAGAAAACTCCGAGTCACAGCCGCGTCCTGCAGCGGCCCCTCCCTCGGCTAACCTGGCCACACCCCATCCCTGCCCATCTTCACCCTCTTTGGATGAGTCTCTCTTCCCACAAGACTGGCACTGGGACCAAATGCAGCTCCTGGGTGGGCACTGGCAGGGAGGGAGAGGCCCGCAGAGCGCTGCTGTGCTGCCACGGCAGTCACTCACACTCTAGTCTGAATGTGCCCAGCCCCTTCCTAAGAGCAGTTTTAAACAGAGCCATCAAAACTGGGAGGGATGTCTGTGCCTTTCTATCACAACCTCACCCTACTGCCGTACAGTACAAGGAGGAGATGAGGACCAGACTGAGACAGAACCGTAAGAGCAGGGGCAGCCTGTTCTCTGCTGAGGGTGAAGGACGAATACTCGCGGAAAAGGAGCGTGGAGGAGTGGAGGGGAGGGAGCTGAAAACGGACTTCTGTGATTTCTCTACCCATTGATTTCTCTATCAATGGACATGAGTTTGGGTAAACTCTGGGAGTTGGTGATGGACAGGGAGGCCTGGCATGCTGCAGTCCATGGGGTCGCAAAGAGTCAGACACCACTGGGCGACTGAACTGAACTATCCAGAATGGTCGATGCCAGAGGCCACGGGGCTGCTGATAAATCTCACTGCTCCAGTTCATCAGGATGGTCACCTTGTCTTACCTTATTTTACAGTGAGGTTGGAGCTGTTGGGTGACCTGGCCAATAGGTACCCAGGACCTGTCTAGATCTTCAAGGCCCCACCCTCCCCACCTGCTTCCATCCGTGACGATGGGGAAGAGAAAGACGGGTGCCCCAGGCCCCCACCCCAGTGGAGCCTCGCCCATTCCCTCCTGACTCCCATCCCCAGGCTCCCTGACTCCACCCTGCTCCTTCTGCCCCTCACAGAGACGAGACAAACTGCCGTGTCTGAGCACACACATCATGACTTTACTCCTCACGATCGCCTGTACAGGTGGCGCTGTCATTTCCAGTTTACGGATGACGGGCACTGGGGCTGAGTCACACCTTGAGTCCTTGCGTGGGCTGGAGTGACACCAGTCCCAGCAGCGTTCCATGCCTGGCCGCCGGCTCTCTGCTGCTGCCTGGGCAAGAGGGGCGGCACAGAGATGGCTCAAGCCCTCCCCTTCCATCGGGGGCTCCGAGCAGACATCACTAATCAGTGGCCGTGTTCTTTCCCGTGAGCCAGAATGCTAGTACAGGGCCCCAGGCAGTCCCTGGGAAGGGCTGGCCCTACAGACCTCGTCTACCTGCCTCTCCCCAAGAACCTGCTGGGCTGTGACCTGCCCACGGCCTCAGTCGGCAGGTCCGCCCCGCCCTGAACAATGGAGGCGGTCACCTCCCTTCAGGCTGGGGTCTGGAGCTGCACCGTGACTCACCATGGTCCAGCAGAGCTCCCCCATACTCCACCATGCCCTCTCCCCAGAGACCTGGCCCCTCCCCACAGCTCTCTGGAGCCTCTACCCACCCACCCCACCCCCCAGAAGATGGCCAGCCTTCATACTCCACTCAGCCCCAGAACCCCCACCACCACCACTGGCCTAAACCCAAAGCTGAAGCCCTTCCTGAATCCCCTCTCCGGGGCTGCCCCTCCAGTTCTGCCTCATTCAGGGACCCCTCTAGCCAGTACTGCATTTTCTGCATCTTCAGGCACCCCAGTGGACCAGCACCTTACCACCTGCATTTATATCTTTTCAAGTCTCCTGACCTAAGAAACAAGACCTCTGTCCCTCCGTCATCACCCCCCAGCTACTGCCTCTTTTTCCTCTTCTCAGCCAAGTTTCCTGGAAAAGGGCCCCTACCCATGCCGTCTCTGTTTCCCTGCCTCCTGGCCCTCTCCTCAGGCCATGCAGGGTGTCCACCACCATTCTGCTCATTGCCAGCCATATGGGCCTTTTCCCCTGCTCTCAAGCTATAACCAACCTAGACAGCATATTAAAAAGCAGAGACATTACTTTGCCAACAAAGATCCATCTAGTCAAAGCTATGGTTTTTCCAGTAGTCATGCATGGATGTGAGAGTTGGACTGTAAAGAAAGCTGAGCACCAAAGAATTGATGCTTTTGAACTGTGGTGTTGGAGAAGACTCTTGAGAGTCCCTTGGACTGCAAGGAGATCCAACCAGTCCATCCTAAAGGAGATTAGTCTTGCATATTCATTGGAAGGCCTGATGCTGAAGCTGAAATTCCAATACTTTGGCCACCTGATGCGAAGAACTGACTCATTAGAAAAGACCCTGATGCTGGGAAAGATTGAAGGTGGGAGGAGAAGGGGACGACAGAGGCTAAGATGGTTGGATGGCATCACCAATTCAATGGACATGAGTTTGAGTAAGCTCCAGGAGTTGGTGATGGACAGGGAGGCCTGTCCAGAGAGGACCCCATGTAGTCCACGGGGTTGCAAAGAGTCGGACACGACTGAGCGACTGAACTGAACAGGACAGAGTCCAGCCTCCTGGCTGTGGCCTTCGAGTCTGCCTCTCCTGATCCTGGGGACATTTCCAGTCTTGTTCCTTGCCCCATTCCACACTATTCTCCAAATGCATCTGCCAACTTCCTTCTCATTGGTTCTGAGATTCCATGCTAGCTCAGTCCTCTCCCCCTGGTTAAGAAAAAGAAAAAAACACCAACAGAACATTGTAAAGTGATTATCCTCTAATTAAAAATAAATAAATTTTTTAAAAACCTGCAACAAAGCTACTGCTTATCTAGAACTGCTATGTGCCAGGCATTGTGCTAAGAATGCAATATTCAGTCCTATCCTGTAATGTCGATTCATTATTTTGAAAAATATTTATTGAGCACCTACTTTGTGCCACATCCTTTGGTAAACAGAAGGGTGAACTATGATGTGGATATTGTTGTTCTGGCTGAACAGGTGCAGAAGCTGAGGCTCAGAGAGGTTACGTGACCCACTGGGGCTCACACCCTGAGACCCCATGTGTGGTCTCTGGCATGGATGCCAGGCCAGCAGGGTGGGAAGCCAGCCCCAGCCCACGGCTACAGGAGGCAGGGAGGGGTCCTCGCTCGGGGCAGGGGCGGTCCAGCCCTCCCCTTCACAAATCAGGACACTGAGGCTGGGAATCTACCTGGTCTCCTCTGGAACTGTCTAAATTAGTCAAATCAGCCCATCAGGGTGACCATCCGAAGTCTGGACAAGGTTCTTCCCTCTGCAGGGATGCTCTCCGTTCAGCCCCTGATCAGCCCCTCGGAGTTCAGCCAGGGCGGCTTTTGCTCAGAGGAGAGTCCTGGCCGTCATTCGGGTCCAAGCCCCCCGCTGAGTGCTCACAACACTCACCCCAAATGCCAGCCAACGTCCAGCCGGATAGGCCCTGATGGCTAAGGAAGCCTAGGACCGGGAGATGGGGTCTCGTGGGCTCCCTGCTTCTCCTCGTGAACACGTGGCGAGCCCTTCAGGACAGCTGTGTGGGGCTCCTGGAGGCAGGACCACCATCCCCATCCTGACTGTGCCCCCAGAGGAAACAGCTACGGGCTGGGCAGGTGGACCCGATTTCATGGAGACACCAGTGGTCTCAGGAAACCGTCCCCTGCCCTTGCCTTCGAATGAGGATGAGAGACCCCAGCCCTGGCTCCAGCATCGCCTCCGCGGAGACCCTCCGCATTCTCTGAGCCTTCGTGTCCCCATCTGTCAATCCGATTCTGCTTCTTCCGGGCAGCCTGCTGACAGGTGAAAGGAGGTGGGGGGGCAGCTGCGGCCCTTCCCCCGTCCCCCTGATGCCCTCTTTTCAGAGACTTTCCGAGCGGCAGGAGGGCCCCTGGAGAAAGGCAAAGGCAGTGCTGTCTGCTTGACCACAATGCCTTCTCTAGGTCTTCCTGGTGAACCCAGGAAGAGCCCCATCCCACCACCGCCCCTGCCCTCATCAGGAGGCCTCAGAGGTGAGGGCGGCCCCCGTGAAGCCTGGGAGGGCCTGGTGGACGCCCGCCCGATCGGTCACCTTGTGTCTGGGCTTCAGGGAATAGGTGCCACACCCCGGCACGTCAGGAAGGAGGCCTGAGGACGGGTGGACTCCCAGATCGGGGGCCAGTCCAGAGGTGCCATGGCTTCCCGACGCCAGCACAGGCTCTGGAGCTTGGTGGGGCTCGGTTTAAATCCTGGCCCTACCACGTGACCTTGGGTAGGTCTGGACCCCACGTCAGAGCCTTTGTTTCCTCGCCTGTAAAATGGGCTTTATGCGCCATCTCCCGGGGCTACTGTAAGGCTTGATTTGTATTAATACTTCAAACAGGCGCCTGGCGCAGAGAGAGAGTTCTGCTTAGGTTGGATGTTGGACCAAAAAGAACCAGACAAAGAGAGGGGCTTCCCTGGTGGTCCAGGGATTAAGGATCCGCCTCAGAGTACAAGGGACACGGGTTTGATCCCTGGTCTAGGAAGATCCCACATGTTGTGGGGCCACCAAGCCCATGGGCCACCCCTATGGAGCCCCTGTGTCTCAACTACTGACACCCGTGAGCCTGGAGACTGTGCTCTGTGGCAAGAGAAGGCACCGGCATGAGAAGCCCGTGGATCGCGACGAAGAGCAGCCTCCACGGCCTGTAACTAGAGAAAGCCCAAAGACCCAGCAGCTACGAAGACCCAGCGCAGCCACATAAATAAATCAGCATAAAAGAAAATAAAAAAGAACCAGCCAAAGAAATAAAGACAGAACCAGTGCGGGATCTGCCCCTGGGTAGCTGGTAGCAGACAGCAGACTGCAGCTCGAATGCTCCAACACAACAGGGGTGCTGTGGGACCTCTCGGGCCCCAGTGACTCCCTTAAATATGATCCCGTCCTTTCCGCCTGCCTGCCTCTGCCTGTGCCCTCGCCTGGTGTGGTCTGGGTCCGACCGGCCCTTCTAGGTCCGTACCTGGACCCTCTGGCCTGACTTGTTTCAGTCAGCTGGAGCTTGTCACATTGCCTCGGCTGACCTCCTTTCTTTAACAGTGGACATAAGTACAGCTGGGGCTTCCCCCGTGGCCCAGTGGTAAAGAATCTGCCCACAATGCAGGAGCCTCAGGAGACTCAGGTTGATCCCTGTGTGGGGAAGATCCCCTGGAGGAGGGCATGGTCACCCATTCCAGTATGCTCGCCTGGAGAATCCCCATGGACAGAGGAGCCTGGCAGGTACGGTCCACGGGGTCGCAAAGAGTCGGACACGACTGAAGCGACGTAGCAGGCATGCGTGCATAGGTACAGCTCCGACGGCCCTCCACTTTTATAATTTTATTTCTTTATTTTTGGCCGCACTGGGTCTTCGCCGCTTCACTCAAGCTCTCTCTCGTGGCAGGGAGTGGAGGTCACGCTTTGCTGCGGTCCACGGGCTTCTCCTGGCGGTGGCGTCTCTTGTTGCAGAACGAGCTCGGGGCACGTGGGCTTCCGTAGCTGGCCCCCCACCCCCACCTCGGCCCGGGCTCTGGAGCGCAGGCGCAGTAGTTGCGGCTCCCAGGCTCTGGAGCACAGGCGCAGTAGTGGGGGCTCCCAGGCTCTGGAGCGCAGGCGCAGTTGTTGGGGCTCGCGGGCTTAGTTGCTGGCAGCACGTGGGATCTTCCCGGATCAGGGATCGAACCCATGTCTCCTGCTCTGGCAGGTGGATTCTTGCCCACTGAGCCAGCAGGGAAGCCCCCGTTTGCCCCTTGGAAGCTTGTGGTCTAAATACCCGGCCGCTCACAGATCCAGGAGGCCCGCGGGAGCCGAGTGGACTTGCCCACCTCTCTCGCCTGGCACCGAGGGAAGGCGGGCAGGACCGGGCAGCCTCGAGCAGGAAGCTGGGTGTTTACATGGCAAACAGGCTGAGGGGAGACTGTGGGGCGTCAGAAGGGCAGACGCCCTGGTGCCTGCTGCGTGTCTGGCTCTGATGCCCCAGCAGCCCAGGGCTGGCGTAGCCACGCTCGTCTCCCCCCGCTGCTGCGTGCGCCGTGTGTGGGTGGAGCACACACGTCTCCACGTTGCTGGGGAAGCAGTCCCCGCGGGCTCCAGCGACCTGGTGAGCGGGTTGGTGGAGACGCGCGGCCAGGCCCCCGCGCCCAGCCCTGCCCCAGCCTCATCAGCTCCTACTGCCCTTGTCTGGCGTGGCCTCCTGCTGGCAGCATCTCCGCTAACCTATCAGCACTCCCCCAGCAAACATCGCCCTGTCCCTCATCCCTTTAACAAGCAGCCCTCGTGCCAAGCCGTGTGCTCAAGCCGGGCTCCTGCCCAGGGGGAGACAGAAGCTGAGAGAAGGGGCCGGGAGCCCCTTGGCTCAGATCCCCCCTACCCCCCAAACCCCCGGCCCTCGCTCACCAGCTGGGGGACCTCGCCCAAGTTGCAGCACTGCTCGGGTCTCTTCTCTTTCCTATACCACGGGGTGAGGTTACTCTTATCCGCCACCTCGTAGCGCCATCCTAGGTATTCAATAAGCCAGGGCAGGTAAAGTGTTTAGAAAGTGCCTGCCTTGGCATGAACTCAGCAGATGCCACTGCCAACAGCAGATCTGCTGGGGGGAAAGTTCTGTCGCGTAGCACTGGCTGATTTCCACCGTGTAAATGGGGACCTCCCGGTAAAGAACCCGCCTGCCAAAGCAGGAGACATAAGAGACACGGGTTCGATCCATCCCTGGGTTGGGAAGATGCTCTGGAGGAGGAAATGGCAACCCTCTCCAGTATTCTGGCCGGGAGAATCCCATGGACAGAGGAGCCTGGTGGGTTACAGCCCTTGGGGTCGCAAAGAGTCGGACACGACTGAAGCGACTTAGCACGCACACGTGGTATAAGTCCTCGCACAGCGGTTCATCTCAAGCTGCTGACCCACACGCCCAGGTGGGAGCAGCTGTGTGCAGACGGCCCGCTGGGAGCTGATGAGAACCACTCCCGTCACACCACAGCCCCCCTTGTCTGCTCCGTCACCTGCGTCCCTCGTACCACACCAGCCGTTTGCTGACCTCCGTACGTACCAGGCGTGTCCCTGCCCCGGAGCCTTTGCACTTGTTGTTGTATCCTCTGCCTGGAACACGCCTCCCTCCAGCTGCGGCGTGGCTGGCCAGGTCTCGCTTTCCAAGTCTCAGCTCAAACATCACCTCCTCCAGGAAGCCCGCCCTGTCTGCCTGGGCGCTCTTGCCCCCTCTGTCTCACCTGCACGCTCCTACCTGTCTACGGTTTCCTGCTGTTTTAGTTCCCTCGTGGCACTTGACTCTGTTGGGAAGTTTGGCACACCTGCACGTATCACGCACACTTTACTGGCTGCCTCCCCTGCCGGGGTTCGCTGTCAGAGCCAGACCTTGTCAGCTGGGTCTCTGGGGGTTTAGCACGTAGTAGGTGCTCAGACAGTATGAACATGAGTGAATGACCGAGTGTGGAATGGAGGAACAATGAACCTACCTGGCCTGGTGCTCCTGGGCCCCGCCTGGCCCCCTGTGCCCGACCCCTCCCCTGCCCCCTGCCTGGGCAGCGGCTCTAATTGACGGAGGCCCCTTGACGGCGCCCCATTGTGGGACCTGTAATTGCCGGCTCCTGCCTCTTTCCCCCAGCCCCGTCTCCCTCTTCAGCAGAAAGACAGACCCCAGCCCATTGTGCAGCTCCTGTTGACACAGGGATGACCTCACCGGGGGCCTCCTGAGATGGGGCCTGGGGGGAGGGAGGGGGTGGGAATGGAGGGGGGTGCGGGAGGGAGTTGGGGGGGTGGGGGGTGGCCGAGCCCAGGTTGGGAAAGCCTGGAGGCTGTGGCCTGGGACAAAGGGCGGGAGGGGAGTGAAGCGCTTCCCGGGAAAGACAAGGGCGCTTTCATCAGGGGGAATAATTGTGAGGGGTGGGGGGCGTTTAATCCGTAAGAAAGGATCCCAGGGAAAGACTGGGCCGGGAGGCCGCGTGCCCGAGGGGGGCTCCGGAGACACAGTGAGACAGATGAACAGACCTGGGCCTGCAACCTGCTCATGGAGCGGCCTGGGACCGGGGGGCCTCTCCCCCTGGGGCTGTGTCTTCAGGTACAAGCTGGACAGACAGTGATCTCCTGCGTGGGGTTTTACGGGCCTGTATTGGACGCCAGCTGTCAGGTGCCGGCGTATACAGTAAGTGCTCAATAAGCAGTCATGTCTCCCCACCTGCTTTCCTGGACTCTCCTCATTCCTCAGCCTCCCATCACCTGGACTCAGCTGACCGCCACCTGCCCCTTCCCCGCCGCCCAGGCTGCCTGCCCCAGGGCCGAGCGAGCCGTGCCAGGTCCCCAGCAGAGCTCCAGCTCCGGCTCCTGAGCTCAGAACCCGGAGGGCCCCGGGGAACCTCTGTCCTCACAGGGGAGCCCAGGCCAGGCCCGCCGGGTCCTCTCACCCAGACCTCTGCCCCAGGCCATTGTCATCATGCCGGCCCCGAGCACCCTGCATCATCACCCTGCCTGACGGCCCCTGGCAAAGGACCACCTGCCCTGTGGGGCACGGGAGCCCCAGCTGTGCACCCTTCATCCCAGGGAAGGGGGACAGTGATGGGGGGCTTAGGACCCCCATAGAGGGGCCCCCACCTGCTGGGGGAACAGCGTGGCACTCCCTGGGGGCAGAGTGTGACGCCTGGCCCAGCCTTCTGGCCTCTTGTTATGAATGACAAACATTCTCATCAGGATTCGATCAGCACTGTATCATTTTCAAGATTGAAGCTCCTTCCTTTGGTTTAGTTTCTTGGCCAGTCTTCTACAGCGGTGAGGTTAACTTGCTTCTAGTTTGTTTACTTTTTTAAAGTCTTTCTTGAATTTGTTACAATACTGCTTCTGTTGTTGATGTTCTAGCTTTTTGGCCTTGAGGCAGGTGGCATCTTACTTCCCCAATCAGGGATTGAACTCTCACCTCTTGTGTTGGAAGGTGAGGTCTTAACCACTGGACTGCCAGGGAAATCCCCTAGTTTATTATTTTTATTTTCATTTTACTGAACTCGTATTCACGGGATCCGTATTTTCCCATACGACCTTTGCCCTGACGATGTCATTTTCCCAACAGTTTTCCAGCCGTGTCACATTTTGCCCATCATAGCTTCTGCCACACTGTGGGTTTCCTCTGGTGACAGTTTTTTTCCCACCAAGCTCAATATTTCAAAGACCTAGGTTGCAAGTTCTAAATTTGGTTGAAAAGGTTTGATTCTCCCATCAAACCCTAAATCAATAAGCTTTCCTGGGTGGGGTTTGATTTGGGCTTGATTATTCTCCCAGTGGCTCAGATGGTAAAGAATCTGCCTGCCATACCGGAGACATGGGTTCAATCCCTGGGTCAGGCTGGAAGATCCCCTGGAGAAAGGGCATGACAACCCTCTCCAGTATTCTGGCCTGGAGAATCCCATGGACAGAGGAGCTTGGCGGGCTACAGTCCATGGGCTTGCAAAGAGTCGGACACATCTGAGCAACTAACACACATACACGTATTCTCCCAGTGAGATTTCTCCTGCACTGTGTAAAGTGCTCAGGGTGTGTGCTGACTCCTGGCAGGAAAAAGCTTTGGAGGTTGGGGTACATGTAGGGTTGAAATGCCTGGAGGGTAGGGGGCAAAGTGCCCTATTCCTGAAGGTGGCCTAGGTCCTTGACAGCAGAATCGGGATGGGGAAACATCCATGGGAAATGACAGCCCGATCCAGGCAGGACTGCTAATCCAGACCCCTTAGGAATGAAGGTTGGGTCATTCCACCAGGAGGGAACCACGACCAGCTGAGATTCTGGTCCTCTCTGCCTCAGTCCCCTGATTATTACTGCACTTGGCAGCTTCTACCAAGACCCCCACAACCCCACAGAGTGCAGGCAGAACCTGGGACTTTTTTTGAATTTTTGGTTTTAATTTCTATTTTTTTGTTCATCATGGATTTTTTTTTTTTTGCATGTATTTTTATTTATTTTCTGACCACACCTCATGGCAGAAGGATCTTAGTTCTCCAACCAGGGATCGAACCGGTGCCCCCTGCAATGGAAGCACAGAGTCTTAACCACTGAACAGCCAGGGAAGTCCCAGGACCTGCGACTTGATTTTAGCTACGGACTATGGTGGTAAAGAATCTGCCTGCTAGTACAGGAGATGCAAGAGACATGGATTTGATCCTTGGATCAGGAGGATTCCCTGGAGAAGGAAATGGCTACCTACTCCAGTATTTCTTGCCTGGAAAATTCCCGGAGGAGCCTGGCAGGCCACAGTCCACGGGGTCACAAAGAGCTGGACACGACTGAGCACACACACGTCATGTGGCAAAGGTGATGGATGTCACTCCAGTGAGGAGGTGACACAAGAGTATGACTCCTGTCTCACTAGCAGACGCCCTGCCCTGCTGGTTGTGATGACACGTGCTGCCGTGTTCTGAGCTGCTCTCCCGGAGAAGCCCACTTGGCAAGGAGCTGACATTGGTCTCTAGCAAGGAATGGAGTCCCAAAACAACCACGGGTGCTTGGGCTTAAATCCTTTTCCCCAGCTGAACCTTCAGGTGAGACTGCAGGCCCTGGCCCGACGCCGTGATTGGAGCTTTGGGAGGGTTCTGAAGCTGAGAGGACCCACCTTATATCTGCCGGACTCCTGACCCACAGAAACCACGAAATGTGAATAACAAATGCGTGGTGCTTTAAGCCACTCCGCACTGTGATGGTTTATAATGGACAATTAATACACCAGGTGAACATAGTAACGAAAAGAAGTAGTACTGATAGTAAGACATATTTATTTTACTGAGCACCTACTATGTGCTCTGGGAGATGGTGAAGGACAGGGAAGCCTGGCATACTGCAGTCCACAGCGTCTTAAAGAGTTGGACACAAATGAGCGATTGAACTTCTAAGTGCCGGCACCATTTTAAGTGCCTCCCATGCTCTCTTATTTATTCCTCAAGCTCACCATAACTATCTTATGGTTACCGTTCACAGGTGAAAAAAAAGAGAGGGTAACAGAAGAAAGAAAACAGTGAAAGTGTTAGTCCCTCAGTCATGTCTGACTCTTCGCGACCCCATGGACTGTAGCCCACCAGGTTCCTCTGCCCGTGGAATTCTCCAGGCAAGAATACTAGAGTGGGGAGTCCTTTTCTTCACCCAGGAGATCTTCCCGACCCAGGGATCAAACCCAGGTCTCCTGCCTTGCAGGCAGATTCTTTACCATCAGGGAAGCCCTTAACACAACAGAGTAAACCCCAAACCTCACAGTCTGGCTGTGTGCTAATATGAGTAGCTCAGGGGCCACCATCTGGTTCCCTTTTTTCCTCCCAGATCCATCCCTCGTCCTCACCCTTTTCCTCCTTGGGTACAGATGCCCTTGATCTTGTCACAAGGGGGACCACGTGGATGCACATGCCCCTAAGCTATCATGCTGCAGACATATTTCCCAGAAACATAGTATCAATTTTACCTGCACTTTTAGTAGGCATTTTGTTCCTTCAATTGTCTGGTGGTCCATTTGCAGGGGAAACTGAGCTACCTGATCACTTCTCACTTAACCTGCCGTAGGAGAAATAGATTCAATTAGAAAAATCTATTGCTAATTTGAAAGCTCTGATTCTATAATTTCCTACAGGGAAGACATGTAAATTGCGCGTTATTTAACACCCTTTCATGGCAGGTGAGTTCCGCGGGGGGCAATTATAATCTGCTCTCCACTCTTCTTGCAGATTCCTGACAAGTGGGAAAGAGGGAGGAGGGAAGTGGGGGAGGTGGAAAAACAGAAAATATTTTGAAGGCTGGTCTCTAGCCGGCTCTAGGAGCCACCAAGCTGGAGGGGCCTGGGTGAGGCCGGCAGGTCTGGTGCCCGCCTGACCCCGCCATCCGCCCGGGGTCAGGTCCCCGGGTCCTCTGGTCTTTCCCTTGCCATCCGGACCTGGAAGATCACTGAGGCTGGGGGGAGTCGGGGGGAGGCAACCAGGACACCCAGCTCTGCACTCCAGTTTCTGTCACCAGCTGTGTGCATGGAGCTGCCCCTGTATCCTCGGGCCTGGTCTCTATCTATGCAATTGGAAACCTGAGATACCCTCCAACCCGAGCTGCCAGAGCCCCAAGCCAGTACTGAGGATGACTGAAAAGGGGGTTTTGCAAGCCACAAAGCACTGTCATCCATGAGAGATGCTAATATTGGGAGTCAGATTCTGAGGCCCCCCCACTCAGAGTCTGATTTCCACCCTCTTACCCACCCCCACAAACTGGTAAGACGGTTTCTCTCTAGTTGGACCCAAATCTTTCTGGCTAAGGGGTTTTTCAAGACAAGACTGTTTCTTTCCCTATGGTGTGGCTCTGACATCCCCCCTCCACACAAACACACGTGTGCATGCGTGCACACACACACGTCTGGGTAGAGGTCTCTGGAAGAATGTTCAGGAAGCCAAGAGAACTGGGGGGTGACTGTAGGGGCAGAAAGACCTAATTTTCACTTTATGCCATTTTGGGTTTTTTTTTTGTTTGAGTATTTGTTTATTTGGCTGCACCAGATCTTAGCTATGGTACCAGGATCTTTAGTTGTGCCGTCTGGGACCTAGCTCCCTGACCAGGGATCAAACCTGGGCCCCCTTAAATTGGGCGTGAGGAGTCTTAGCCACCGGACCCCCAGGGAAGTCCCACTTTATGCCTTTTTGATCTGCTTGGGTTCCTTCTCTCCTTTCATTTCCCTCCCTCCCTCCTCCCCCTTCCCCTCCTTCCTTCAATTCTTTTTACATCCGCCCATTACCAACTCAGACACAGGCTTTTGTACATTTAAACATTGTTCATTTCACACAAATGAGACTTGAGTCTCGGGGCTCCTCCTTCCCACGCCCAGACCCACCAGCCCTCCGCTGGGATCTGTCTCATCCCACGTGGTTCAGGTGACAACATTCGAGCACCTTCCCCAGACAAACCCCCGGCTGGGCACCCGGGAAGGGTCCCTTCTGCCTGGAGCGGCCCCTGAGCTGGGCCTTGAAGACCGCGCCAAAGCCCTCTGCTCCCCGCTGGGAACTGTGAGCAGACACCCCCCAGAACGAATACACCGCGAGGGGACGCCGCAACTCTCAGCAAGCAGACAGACCGCCACTGGCCTGTGGGCGGGGGCGGGCGCCACCTGCTGGGCACGGGCGAGAAGTGCATCTGTGCCCGCTTTCCGCCGTTGTCCTTGAGCGTGGGCAGGTGTGTCCTGGACAGGTGTGGCCTGTTGGGGGAGAAGGGGGCTTAGCCGCCCCCTCCCTACAAGTTCCTCCAAACAGCTGCTCCACATGGGTTTCCTAGACGTGACTTTTTACACGTCAGAGATGTGTCAGACACTATAAACAAAGTTTCACTAACTCCCAAACGTGTACACAGGGCCAGCTTGCGGGCTTGGCGCTGGTGATGTGGTGAGCAACAAGACAGCCATGGGCTCTGTGGGCTCCGAGGGCAGGAGGCTGGGACTGAAGCACTTACTCCTCAGGAACCAGTTAACTATAGGCATTGTGTGAGTTGCTCAGTCGTGTCCGACTCTTTTGCGACCCTCATGGACTGTAGCCTGCCAGGCTCCTCTGTCCATGGCACTCTCCAGGCAAGAATACTGGAATGGGTCGCCATTCCTTCTCCAGGGGATCTTCCCAACCCAGGGATTGAACCCAGGTCTTCTACTTTGCAGGCAGATTCTCTACCCTCTGAGCCACCAGGGAAGCCCAGTAGTTAGCATAATCATGCTTAATGGGCAAGGAGAGCATGCAGCACTGCTTCAGCTGCCCTCCCCACCGGTTCAGCAAGGTAGGAAGGATGTGACTGATATTATACAAATGAGGCTCAGAGAGGGGCTTCCTCAAGGTCACACAGCAGCAGGAGGTGGAGCTCAGATAGGGAGCCAGGTCTGCCAGGACCCAGGAGGTGGGAAGTGCAGGGGTCCCCGGCACATCTACCACCAGGTGCAGAAACAGTCCTTACAAGGAGCAGCTGTTTCTCCAGAGGTTGGTTCCGTGGGTTTCCACCATTTATATGAGTTAGACCCACATTCCGGAGAAGGCGATGGCACCCCACTCCAGTACACTTGCCTGGAAAATCCCATGGACTGAGGAGCCTGGTAGGCTGCAGTCCATGGGGTCTCTAAGAGTCAGACACAACTGAGCAACTTCACTTTCACTTTTCACTTTCCTGCATTGGAGACGGAAATGGCAACCCACTCCAGTGTTCTTGCCTGGAGAATCCCAGGGATGGGGGAGCCTGGTGGGCTGCCGTCTATGGGGTCGCACAGAGTCGGACACGACTGACGAGACTTAGCAGCAGCAGCAGCAGACCCACATTCAGTAGGATGCTACTCTTCTCTCGTCTAAAGGGATGAGTAAGCAGAATGCCAAGTAGTCAAACGCCATCTGCCAGAGACCATCTTCCCCACCCCTACCCAACCCCTTCTCCCTGAATGAGCCCATCATCCTTTAGGAGAGAAGAGGGCCCTGCATAAGACGAGTCGGTCCCAGAGGCACCTGGCAATTACTATCTCCTCTCTGGCCTCAGTTTCCCTCCCATCTAAATTGATCTGAAGTATCATAATCCTCTTAGCCCACCTCCCCTCATTAGCAAGTGCAGAGACACACGGGCCCCTCGGTAGGGCTGCACATCCTCAGTTTCCCCAAGGTGACCTGTCTTTGGGCGACCAAAGCCAAGATGGTTCGGAGACTGTGAAGGCAAGCAGGAGGCCCTGGCCACATGGCGGCTCAGGGATGCTGCAGCCAGGACAAGCCCGCCTCCCTTTGGGACAGTGAGGCGACTCACTGGTGGCTGGGAGGGCTCCACGGACCAGACCATGCAGGAGTCCTCTCCATCTCCAAGTTTTGGCCCCTCGCTGTATCTGCAGCCACTCCTGGAGCCCGTATCCTAAGGCCCCTTGTGGGTAAATCATGCGCTTCTCTATAAACACGGTGGAACTCAGCTTCCTCTCAGCCCTGCGGCTTTAGGAACCCTTGGGGTGGTTACCTACCCCACCCATCAGATCGCTGGTCAGTGAGGATGCTGGAGGCACATGCCTCCTGGATGACGGAAGGATCAGGGAGGATGACCTCTACACAGAGGGCAGAGCACAGGGGTGTTGTTGGTGCTCACGAAGAGTTGACCTGATGGTGAGTGTTGCCCAGGCAGTGGTGCCAACCTCCCCGAAAGTGACGTGATCACTGGCTGTGCACACACCCGTCACCTTGCCAATGCTCGGCCCTTTTACACCTGTTATCTCACCCTGATGAAACCCCTGCTTCCATCCCCATTTTTCTTTAAAAAAAATTTTGTTTAGCTGCTCCAGGCCTTATTGCAGCATGCGGGGTCTAGTTCCCTGACCAGGACTGAACCCCGGCCCCCTGCATTGGGAGTGCAGAGTCTTCTCCACTGAACCACCAGGGAAGACCCATCCCCATTTTTCAGTTGAGGAAATGGAGGCCCAAAGAGGGTTATTCCGAGTGTCACCCTGACTGCAGACTGGGCAGCTCTTAGTCAAACCCTGGTCTCCCGAGAATGTCAGCAGGAGCCTGGACCCTGGTCCTCGGGGACAATCACAGACCCCTTTATCACATCACAGCCACAGGGGGGCAGCAGCGTCCCAGCCTTCACGGGACTGCCCTCCCACAATCCGCGCAGGAATCGCGGCCAGGCCAAGTGCAGAGGAAGAAGTATAGGGTTCTTCTGTTCAATCTACAAAGGTTTTCAGAAAATTATATTTAGTTGTCAGCATTTAAAAATCAGATTTCATACCTTAGTCCAGAGTTTTTGGCTTTCTTAGAAACCAGAAACTGGCAGCACTAGATGTCCATCACTTCCTGCTGGGCTGGATGACTCAGTCCCCCTTCAACAGCACTCAATCCTCCCCCAAGACATTTGCGCAGCCCTTGGACTTCAGAAGGCATCTGCATTTGAGACCAAGGGGGCTCCTCGGTAGCCAGGCCGGGTAAGGGGTTTCTCAACCCCAGCACCATTTTTTACATCATTTAATTCTCCATTGTCTGGGGTTTGTCTTGCATCCCCAGATCATGACGATCAAAAATATCTCTGGACATCACCAAACATCCCGTAGGCTACTTCTGTGAGCATTCATAAGGTGCTTAAATACACACAGTCAGTGACCACTCCCAGATGAGGTCTGTCCAGATCCCTGAATTTCAGGGCCATCCCAGGGACCAAGCTTTTCCATCCTCCCAAAGCTGGGACCTTGCAGGGTAGGACGGTGGGCGGTGAAGGGGGAGACATACACACAGAGGGTGCAACAGTGACATGAAGGGACACTTGGCACGTGGGTGGGGGCACTGAGAAGTCCTGAGACCTGAGCAGGGGGCCGGGCACTGCCGTCCCACGATCTAGGCAGAGGGACCAGGAGAGCAGTGGCGGGGGCGGGGGGTGCCCATGGTTCAACGCAGCTAGGGATGCCCGAGGGCTAGTCACCCTGGGAGCTCTGGAGTGCATCCTCTCTGGTCCAGAACTTTCTCGAGAGTAATATTCATACATATTCATATATATATCTCACATCTTTATCCATTC
The DNA here is from genome assembly GCF_910594005.1 of Cervus elaphus. NCBI lineage: Eukaryota > Metazoa > Chordata > Mammalia > Artiodactyla > Cervidae > Cervus > Cervus elaphus. Next base: position 5,968,680 of record NC_057836.1, read on the forward strand.
ATCTGTCAATGAACACTTAGGCTGTGTTCCTATCTTGGCAATTATAAATAATGCTGCCATAAACACTGAGGTGCTTGTATCTTTTCAAGTGAGTGTTTTGGGGTTTTTCAGACACATACCCAGATGTGGAATTGCTGGGTCATATGGTAGTTCCAAACCTCCATACTGTTTTCCACAGTAGCTCACGAATTTATATTCCCACCAACAGTGCACAAGTGCTCCCTTTTCTCCACGTCCAAGAATGACATCTCCTTTAGGTTGCTTTTTCTAACTGATGGCAGATAATTGACTTTTTAATGTGTTTTTATCTATTGAACAAACTTGCTGGACATTTGATTCTAATAAGCTGTTGGTGGTGTTGTTGAGTTGCTCAGTCGTGTCCAGTTTTGACCCAGGGACAGCAGCACACCAGGCTTCCCTGTCCTTCACCCACCCTGTAGTGCTCAAGGGGTTAAATGAGATAATGTTAGAGTGAACATATGTTTTTCTTTGCTTGGGACAGTATCAGTTTATACCTGCTGCTTCACAATTAATCAGTTCAGTTCAGTCACTCAGTCGTGTCTGACTCTTTACAGCCCCATGGACTGCAGCACGCCAGGCTTCCCTGTCCATCACCAATTCCCGGAGCTTGCTCAAACTCATGTCCATTGAGTTGGTGATGTCATCCAACCATCTCATCCTCTGTCATCCCCTCCTCCTGCCCTCGATCTTTCCCAGCATCAGGATCTTTTCTAATGAGTCAGTTCTTTGCATCAGGTGGCCAAAGTATTGGAGCTTCAGCTTCAGCATCAGTCCTTCCAATGAATATTCAGGAAGGATTTCCTTTAGGATGGACTGATTTGATCTCCTTTCAGTCCAAGGGGCTCTCAAGAGTCTTCTGCAATACCACAGTTCGAAAGCATCAATTGTTCGTCACTCAGCCTTCTTTATGTTCCAATAGATGATCATACTGTTTTTAGCATTAGTTTTATTTCTTCCTTTCAATCTTTATGTCTTTTAGTTTTTCTTATATTACAACCCTGGCTAGAACCGAACCTTAAAGTTGAAAAGAATTTGCATCCCTGATTTGTTTCTGATCTTAAAGGTAATATTTTCATTATTTCATTATTATATATCATATCATTTTTATCTATTTTCCTTTACCAAGGTAAGCACATTCCTTTCAATTCCTGGTTTGGAAAGAATTTTTGTAACGAATGAATGTTAAGTTTTATTGAATAATTTTTCATCTAATGAAATAATCACGTTTTTCCTTTTAACTATTAATGTGATGAAGTATGTTCCTTCCTTTCCTAATAATAAGTCAACCTTACCTTCATAAGATAAACACAGCTTAAACATGATGTACCATATTTTTCAATTATTGCTGAAATCACTATGCTGACTTTTTTAAAAGAATTTTTGGACCTATGTTCATGAGTGAAGTTAACTTAAAAATTTTCTGTAGTGTACTGCCTTCACTCTGGAGTAGAAATTTAGGTAATCTTGAGGTAGTCTGTTTTTGAATAGTTAGCAGCATTCACCTATAAAGCCATCAGGAGCTGGTGTTTTGCGTATAGGAAGATTTTAAACTACTAATTTAATTTATTTAATAATTATGGAACCATTCAGGTTTTCTACTGCTTGAGTCAATTTCAGTAAGTTTAATTTTTCTAGGAGTTTGTCCATATCATTTAAGACTTCCAATAAATAAGGTCATTTATACTATTTTTAGCATAACTGGTGCTGGAGAAGACTCTTGAGAGTCCCCTGCACAGCAAGGAGATCAAACCAGTCCATCCTAAAGGAAATCAGTCCTGAATATTCGTTGGAAGGACTGATGCTGAAGCTGAAGCTCCAATACTTTGGCCACCTGAAGTGAAGAGCCAACTCTTTGGAAAAGACCCTGATGCTGGGAAAGATTGAGGGCAGGAGGAGAAGAGGGTGACAGAGGACGAGATGGCTGGATGGCATCACCGACTCAGTGGACATGAGTATGAGCAAGTTCCAGGAGATGGTGAAGGACGGGGAAGCCTGGCATGCTGTAGTCCGTGAGGGTCACAAAATCAGACATGACGAAGTGACTGAACAACACCATACTATTTTTATATGATCCATGTAGTCTGCGCTTCATCTATCATCATGCCCTTTCATTCTTAATACTGATTATTTGTGCTTTCTCTTTTATCTTAATTAATCTTGTAAGAAATTTGTCTAATATTTTTATTCTTTTCCAAGAATCATCTTTTGTCTTCAGTCATCCTCCTGTCTGTTCTCTGTTTCATTAATTCCTGTGCTTGTAATCATTTGATGTCTTTGGGTTGATTCTACTGTCCTTGTTCTAACTCTTCAAGTTAGATACTTAGCTCATTAGGTTTGATCATTTCTTACTTGCCAATACAAACATTTACAGCTATTAACTCTTCTCCAAATACTACTTTGGTGGCATCTCACAAGTCTTGATGCAAATATTTTTGTTATTGTTCAGTACTAAGTATTTTCTAATTTTGGTTATGATTTCTTTGGTGGTTCATGAGTCATTTGGGTGCCTGCTTCCAAGTTTCCAACAGTATGAGCTTGTTTTGGTTATCTTTTTGGTTATCAACATCTGACTCTGGACTGTGATCAGAGAATAGAGTCTGTCTGTATACACATGGTGCTGGATGCTATGATCACTGCTCAGGACGCCTGCTGGGATGAAGGACTTACTCCCGCAGGTGCTGAAGGAGCTGTCCAGAAGGTGGTCCTCAGTGTCAGCCTTGGGAGGCAGAGGGTGGCATGGGCTAAAGAAATTGCCCTGCCCCACCAAGATCATGCCTCCTTCTGGCTGATTCCAATCAATGTGGGAGGATAAAGGGCCCTCCCCCAAGCCAAGAACCTAGAGGACAATACCCAGAGCTTTCCATGGAGTCAGCCAAGGCTTCTGTTAATAGAGCACTGCAGCTCAGAGCCTCCTGCTATAATCAGCCTGCTTTTCCCTCCCCTCCTCACTGGTGCCAGTCCCAAGACTGTTCCCTAATAATAAACTTCCTGAACCCTAAACTCCGTCTCAGAGTCAGGTTCCCAGGAGATCCAAACTGCAACCCTAATCTTTGAATTTTGTTGGGGTTACCTTTATAGACTAGCATCTTTTCTAAACGTTCTATTCCTGCTTGAAAAGAATGTGACTGGGATCCCATAGTCTACATATGTCGTTTATAGTAAATTTGCACAATTATATTGTAATAATTGTGTTCAACAGATGTCACGTGAGATGTCACTTGAGATGGCCTAAGAAATATCCCGTTACGAGGTGGCTACGTCTCTACTCCTGTTCTCCCTGTGTTTGTTTATATTTTTTGCAGCTCTGATATTGTGGTTCAGTCGCTCAGTCGTGTCCGGCTCTTTGTGACCCTATGGACTGCAGCACGCCAGGCCTCCCTGTCCTTCACTGTCTCCCTGAGTTTGCTTGAATTCATGTCCATTGAGTCAGTGATGCTATCATACCATCTCACCCTCTGTCACACCCTTCTCCTCTTGCCTTCAATCTTTCCCAGCATCAGGGGATCTTTTCCAAAGAGTCGGCTCTTCACATCAGGTGGCCAAAGTACTGGAGCTTCAACTTCATCATCAGTCCTTCCAGTGAGTATTCAGGGTTGATTTCCTTTAAGATAGACTAGTTTGATCTCCTTGTAGTCCAAGGGACTCTCAAGAGTCTTCTACAGCACCACAATTTGAAAGCATCAGTTTGTTCGGCACTCAGCCTTCTTTAATGTCCAACTCTCACATCCACACATGACTACTAGAAAAACCATCGGCAAAGTGATGTCTCTGCTTTTTAATACACTGTCTAGGTTTGTCATAGCTTTCCTCCCAAGGAGTAAGCATCTTTCAATTTCATGGCTACAGTCACCTTCTGCAGTGATTTTAGAGATCAATAAATAAAATCTGTCACTGCTTCCACTTTCCCCCCTTCTATTGGCCATGAAGTGATTGGGCAGAACGCTATGATATTAGTTATATATAAATTAAGGACTGTTGAACATCCTGGAAAATTGAAGCATCCATCTAACCTTGTCTATCTAAGATCTATCTAACCCTATCTTATCTCTATTAATGCTTTTCTCCTTGAATCTCTATTTCTATCTTATGAATACAGTCTTAGCAGCTTTCTTTGAGTCAATATTTGCCCAGTAAATTTTTTCTACACTTGGACCTTTAAACATTCTGGTCCTTATGTCTAAAGTTTATCTCCTGTCACAGAGCATAATCTAGATGTTTCTAAAATCCAGTCTGATAATCTCCTTTAAACTAAAGACTTTGGTCCTTTTACATATATTACTGATAGCTTATCTTACTATGTATTTTCTATTCATTCTAACTTTTCCCGTCCCCAGCTCTCCTCTTACCTTCTTTTCAATCATTTGTGATTTTTTTAAAAATCACAAATTAAATCACAAATTTATTGATTTGACTGGGTCTTAGCTGTGGCATGTGGGATCTAGTTCCCTGATCAGGGATCAAACCCTGAATTGGGAGCCTGGAGTCAGCCACTGGACCACCAAGGAAGCCCTTCATTTGAGATTTTTAATCTTCTTTTCCTTATCCTAATTTTTCTAACTGTTTGGAAATTGTCCATGCTATAACATTTTTTTTCCTGCTTACCCTAGCCATTTTAATAGTGAGCACTTAACTAACAACGTCTAAGCTTAATCAATGTATTTGCCTTCTTCTCAAGTACTTGAAAGAATTTGAAAACTTAAATTGTGGCCATTCCCTCCAAAGCTCTATGGTGTTGTTCAGAAGTTTAGCACTGGCCTGTTCATCTTCTCCCATAAAGTAGATATTACTGTGTGCGTCTGTTAGTTACTCAGTCGTGTCCAGTTCTTTGTAACCCCATGGGCTGCAGCCCTCTGTCCATGGGATTCTCCAAGCCAGAATACTGGAGTAGGTTGCCATTTCCTTCTCCAGGGGACTTTCCAACCCGGAGACTGAACCCAGGCCTCTTGCCCTGCAAGCAGATTCTTTACCTCCTGAACCACCAGAGAAGCCCTGTAGAATGATGCAATTCATCTTTCTCAGTTTCTCTCCAAATATTTGCCAATATCTTTGCCCATTTTCCCTTATGTATCTGGCCTCTTTCCCTGGAATAATAAATAAAATTATCTGCCTGAAGTACATTACATTTAGAATTTTCTTTCGTGAGGCCTTTTGGTGGTAGTATCTCATAGTTTTTTATTCATCTGCATATGTCTTAATTTCTCCCTTACTTTAAGATGTTTTTTTAATGTGGACCATTTTTAAAGTCTTTACTGAATTTGTCACAACATAGCTTCGATTTTATGTTTTCGGTTTTTTGGCGTCGAGGCACGTGGGATGTTAGCTCCCCAACCAGGGAACCGACCTGCGCCCCCTGCCTTGGAAGGCGAAGTCTGGACCACTGGGCCACCAGGAAAGTCGTCTTCCTTTACTCGTGAAGGATGCTATAGAGCTCTAGGCCGACAGCGGTCTTTTCTCAGCACACTGGACATGCAGTGCCCCTGTCTCCTGGCTTCCATTGAGGACAGTGAGACGCTCAATGTGACTCCAGAGTGGATCTACCCTGGAGTGGATTTATTTGGAGATTATTTTTTTCTCTGATGCTCTTAGCATCGTCCCTTTTTCTTTGATATTCCACAATTTTGTTATCAGGTGTCTAGATGTGAATTTCTTCTCGTTTACCTTCCTTGAGAGTCACCGGACTTCCTGGATCTGAGATTTGGGATCTGTCAATACAACAGTTCTCCAGAATTACCAGCCGTTGTGTCCTCGTTGCCTGTCCCTGCATCCTATTGTCTCCGTCTAGAGCTCTGAATAGATGTACCAGAGGCCCTGTCACTCTGTTCTTCCAGATAACTCCTGTGGCTCAACTGGTTTACTAATCCTCTCTTTGCCTGTATCTAATCCACTGAGTTTGGATAAACTCCGGGAGTTGGTGATGGACAGGGAGGCCTGGCGTGCTGCGATTCATGGGGTTGCAAAGAGTCGGACACGACTGAGCGACTGAGCTGAACTGAACTGAACTGAATCCACTGTTCAATCTGTCCATTGAGTTTCAGGTTACAAGTCTTAACATTTCTTATCCGTTTTCTTCGGTTCATTTTTAAGCCTGACTGTTCATGACAGTCTCATTCTCTGCTGGTGCTTCCAAAGCTCTCTTTCATTTCCTGAGAAGCACAACAGTTGTTTGAATTTGCTTCAGTTCGCATAGGACCGTTTCAAATCTAAAGGCTTAAAAGTTGTGTTTCTACTGTCTCTCATTCCTGCTGGTTCTCTTTGCCTCCTTGTGGAGTTTATTATTATTTTTCACTGCGAGCTGCTCCTTTTCTCTGGAACTGTATTTGTGGACATTCTATACGGTTGACATGTGGTTCAATTCTTCGAGGGAGGCATAGAGTTTGCTTCTGCCAGTTGACTAGGGGTACAACCAAGCAGCGACCACTTTAAATTCTCCAGTGGAGTTTGTGTGAACCACACAAGTAGCATGAATTCAAACTGAAAAGCATGCGAGGACCAGCTTGTGATTACAAACTCTCAAGGGAGATTCTTTTTCTTTCCCTTCTCTCAACCCAATGTCAAGGTCAAAACAGGCAGCCTTGCTTTCTCTTCTGCAGGGTGAGACGTACTTTTCACTCCTTCCTCACCCTCTGGCCATAGCCCTTGGACTCTAACTTTGAAGGGGGTCTCACACCAAATCCTGCCCTCGAGTGGTATCCAGTGTTTATCTCCTGTTCCTGGCATTTCAGCAGCTACAGAAACAGGTCAAAAAGCCTCACCTCCACTTCATTTTGGAGATCCATCATTTCCCAACTTTCACGCCAACTCAGCAATGTGTCAAGAAAGAAGTTTAAAAAAATATTTTATCCAGCATGTTAATTATAACCAGGGGAGCTGTTAAAGGCATCTAATCTGGCAGAGTGCCAGGAACAGAAGTTGTCTCTGAGAACTTTCCAGAACTTGCTTTGGCCTTTTCAGCCTGTTTGCCTCTATTAACACACACGACCGCAGCCTGTAATGACCCGTGGGCTTCTTGTGGTGGTTGTGGGGGTGGCTGTCGTGTTATTTTCCCCTCAAGACCATGGGTTCCTCCAGGGCCAGAAGGAAGGGCAGTCTGGTGTTCTCAGGCCTGATGTGAGCCTGACATATTGTGGGCACCTGAGAAATGCATTGAGAAAGTTGAATAAATGAATGAACAAACCAATCCTCATTACAATACCCAGTCTGCTTCATCTGCACAGTCTGTGAATTTTGAGTCCAACCCGCGCCCTGCCTGACGGTTTTGCTCAGGTGTTGGGAGAAAGGATAACATTTGTGCAAGATATTTGTGTATCACTTGCTCCTAATCCCAGCTGCACCTGGGTGCTCAGAACTGTATTTCAACCAGGATATGGTCACAGAAAGTTTCAAAACTGACCAGTAAAAAAACAAAAAAAAAAAGGTTTCATGCCACAAAATGAAAATATTTCCTGCCAGCTGGAAACAAACCAACCACATTTTGGGCCTGTGGGTTTCAGCGACCCTCCCAAGAAGGCCCGACCCATGGGCGTCAGAGCCTGGCAGAAAACAAGCTGGCCTGTCTGACAAAGCACCGATGCTTCAGCCCTCGTCTCTCTTAAAATGGAACGGATCCTGGTACCTAAATATACATGGGTCTTTCAAAACCTTGCTGCTTCCCCCACCTACCTTCACACTTCTGACTCAAGGGGGGAAAATAACCCACCAGCAATTCATCTTCCTCAAGGACTGCCGCCAAGCTTATATATATTTTTTCACAGCCGAGTTATTTCTGATCTCGGTCCTGGCAAAAAGCAATACAGAGCAACCGTGGCTGGGAGACATTTGGAAGCTGTGCCAAGTCAAACAGTGTCTCAGAGTCTACGTCGGATCCGCCAGCCTCGTGAAAGTGTATTTTAACTTGACGGAAAAACACCTAAAAACACTCGCGATGTAAAACCAGTGAAAATGAGGGTCAGAAAGGAAAGTCTCCCAAGCTGTAATGTGAAGCAGTCTCTCGGCCCCTGAACACAGGGCCTCAAGGTTTAGGAGGAATCACAAAGGTACAGCGCTAGGGAGGCCCCGGGGTCAGCTGCGTTCAGAGGTAAAAGGCAAGGTCGTGAGTCAGATAAAACCAGGTTTACGGGCTTCCTTCCTCTCCTCAGCTTCATGACACTGAGCAAGTCACTTCCCAGGAGTCTCCATTTTCTGAACCTAAGAGGTGATGCTAATAAACCTACCTCATAATGTTGTCATAACAGTCAAATAAAAGTACATATGTAATTATATAATCATGGTGTTTATCGAGTTTGAGAGCAGACTGGCTAAGGGCGGGTGGTATGACAGATCTGCACTTTGACTGTGTATCCACACTTGTGAGATGATGATGGTGGTGGAGGAGAAGAAACTGAACTGAGAAAGGAAACACATGATCAAAGTTATTTTTAAAAACAGGGACTGGGACTTCCCTGCCACTCCAGTGGTTAAGATTCTGCACTTCCACTGCAAAGGGCACAAGTTTGATCCGTGGTCAGGGAACTAAGATCCTGCGTGCTGTGTGGCCAAAAAATTAATACTTCTTTTTTAAAAAGGAAGAAAAAAGCAGGGGCAGAAGCAGGATGGCAACCTGGGAGAGCTAAGGAAACATCATCCCTCCTGTCTCTGCCTTTGCTTTTATGCTATTCTTTCTAGGGTATTTCTTCAAGTTCAAAAGATTGGAAGATTTCAACCTTTTTAAAAAAGCTACAGATTTCTAATTCTGTGTTTCTTCACCATTGCCTACTTCTAATACTGTGATCATACTTCCCATATTACTATTAACTAAATATCTAATGTGGTCTCATGTTCATTCAGTGCCCTCGTGTATACCTTTTTGGCTTCTGCTTTAGATTGACTTTGTGAGGTACCCATTTTGCAGATGAAGAAACTAAGGCACAAAGAAACAAAATGACTTGTCCAATTCCAGGAAGTCCCATCTCCTGGCTTGAGATCTGCCTCCCTTGTGGGAAAGTCAGCTGGCTTTTCTCATCTAAACCATCAAGTTCACAATTGCCAAGGCCAGGTTCTGTGCTCACTCAGGGGACTCAGTGAGGAATTGGCCCACTCCTTATCTTGAGGAGGCTTGCAGGCTAATATGCCAGAGACATTAAAGAAATAAACAGGGGCTTCCAACAAATGACGGAGTCAACACCTGCATCGGCATTTTGCCTCCCCTAACCCCATTAAAAAGACAGCAAAGGGACTCTTTGAAAGCCAGAACCAAAGAAAAGTAGAAACGATGCGGGGAGAAACAGCAACAACCAAATTTAAGAAGCTGAAGAACATATGAAAGACTTCGCAGGTGAGGAAGCTGAATGCTAAGCTGGTTAAAACCAACTGGATTTCATCAGTGAAGTTAGAACACAACCTCACATCCTACACAAAAATAAACTCAAAACAGCTTAAAGACTTAACTATAAGATATGACACCATAATACCCGTGGAATAGAATATAGGCAAAAAGTTATCTGACATAAATTGTACCAATAGTTTCCCAAGGAAAGTTTCCCTTAGATCAGTCTCCCAAGGCAATAGAAATAAAAGTAAAAATAAACAAATGGGACCTAATCAAACTTACAAGCTTCTGCACAGCAAAGGAAATATACACAAAACAAAAAGACAGTCTGTGGACTAGAATAAAATATTTTTGAATGATGCAGTTGACAAGAGTTTAACTTCCAAAATATACAAATAGCTTATGCAACTCAATGACAAACAACCCAATCAATAAATGGACAGAGATCTAAATAGACATTTCTCCAAAAAAGACAAACAGATGGCCAAAGGCACATGAAGAGATGCTCAACATCACTAATTATTAGAGAAATCTGCAAATGAAAACTACAGTGAGGTACTGCCTCACACCGGTGAGAATGGCCATTGTTAAAAAAAAAGTCTATAAATAACAAATGCTGGAGAGGGTGTGGAGAAAAGGGAACCCTCCTACACTGTTGGTGGGCATGTGAATTGGTACAGCCACCATGGAAAACAATGTGGAGTTTCCTTTTAAAAATTAAATATAGGGTTGTCACAGGATCCAGCAATACCACTCCTATGCATGTATCTGGAGAAAACTCATTTGAAAAGATACATACACCCCAGTGTTCACAGCAGCACTACATACAATACCCAAGACATGGAAGCTATTCCACTTAAATGTTCACTGACAAATGAATGGATAAAGAAGATATGGCATATGTAGGCAATGGAATATTACTCAGCCATAAAAAAGAATGATACACTGCCATTTGCAGTGGATGGGCCTAGAGATTATCATACTAAGTCAGGATGAGAAAGACAAATACCATATGATCTCACTTACATGTGGAATCTAAAATATGACACATGTAAAACAGAAACAGACTCACAGACATAGGAAATAAACTTGTAATTACCAGAGGGAGGGATAGATTAGGAGTCTGGGATTAGAAGATATAAAGTAACATCTATAAAACAGACAGACAAGGTCCTACTGTATAGCACAGGGAACTAGGCTCAATATTCTATAATAAACCATAGTGGGAAAGAATATGGAAAAGAAAATGTGTATATATATGTATAACTGAATCACTTTGCTGTACAAAGCAAAACCTAATACAACACTGAATCAACTACACTTTAATTTCTAAAAAGAACTCTTGGAAACCAAAACTTAGCAGAGGTTTAAACAGAGTAGAAGAGCTTGACTTACAAATCTGGAGAAATATTCTAGAAAGTAGAGCTAAAGAACCAAGATGGAAGTAGGAGATTCTGGTTCACTTTATGTGTTAACTTGACTAGATCCCAGGGTGCCCAGTATTTGGTTAAACGTTATTTCTGTGTCTGTGAGGGTGTTTCCAAGATGAGATTAATATTTGAATCTGTAGACAGAGGAAAGCAGATTACTCTCCCCAAAGCGGGTGAATCTCATATAACTCTCTGGGGGCCTGAATATAATGAAAAGGTAGAAGAAAGAAGAATTTTCTCTCTCCTCGAGTCTCATATAACTCTCTGGAGGCCTGAATAGAATGAAAAGGTGGAAGAAGGAAGAATTTTCTCTCTCCTCTTGACTGCTGGAACTGAGAGTTCCATCTTCTCCCATTCTTGGACTGGAACTTACAGAACCAGCCTCTGAAGATACATCACCAGCTTTCCTGGATGTCCAGCTTACAGACAGTAGCCTATATAACTTAGCCTTCATACATTCATGAGTGTAAATAGGGTAGATGGATGGATGGATAGATAGACATAGAACCAATAAGATGTACAGGTATAGATTCAAAACCAGCAGGATGTAGAGCTAGAAATAAAAATAAAGATGGTTCCTCCTGGCTCTTTCTCTGGAGAGCCCTGAAACTAATACAGTGGTGGTGGTTCAGTTGCTAAGTTGTGTCTGACTCTTGTGACCCCCATGGGCTGCAGCCCGCCAGTCTCCTCTGTCCACAGATTTTTCAGGCCAGAATACCGAAGTGGATTGCTATTTCCTTCTCCAGAGGATTTTCTCTACCCAGGGATTGAACCTGCATCTCCTGTATTGCAGGCAGTCTCCTTCATGGCAGGCAGACTCTTCCCCCACTGAATGGTACTAATACAGGAGGAAAAACAAAGAAGTGGAGCAGTCCAAGTGGTATGACATCCAATTAGTAGAAATTCCAGAAACAGACCAGGGAAAATGGAGGGAAGCAATTCATCAACCACTTGGAGAATGTTTTAAAACAAAAGGATCTAAATGTATCAATTATAAAGACCCACCAAGTACCCCTCTGGGCAAAGAATAAAAAGAGACTCATACAAGGGTACATCATCATGAAACTTGAGATGCTGGGACAAAAGAAAATCCCACAAGCAGAAAAGGGTCACATATGAGGCTCCCTTTAGCTTTGGGCTTCTCGACTACGCCAGCAGCTAGCAGGCGATGCCTGAGAAATGCTGAAGAAGTTACTTCCCAAGCTAAATGTCCAATGATCCCAAGCGATCAATCCAACAGGAGGATAAAATGAAGCTATCAGTCCAAAGCAAAGTGCAAAGTCTTGAAACATTTTCAGACCATCCTCATTATTCACGGATTCCTTATGTGCACATTCACCTACTCACTAAAATGTATTTGTAACCTCAAAATCAGCACTCATGATGCTCCCGTGATCATTCACAGAGCTGCGCTCGGCAGCCCTCCTCACGGCCCTCATGCTGGAAACGCGTCCTTTCAGCAGTCTATGAAGTGCCGCATTTCTTACATCTTTATGCTTTTTCTTGGTGATTTTGCTGCTGAAAGTGGTTCCAGGCATAGCGCTGAAAGGTCGTCTATTGTTCCCAAGTACAAAAGCACCAAGGTGCCTTACGGAGAAAAGACCTGTGTCGGATGAGCTTCGTTCAGGCATGAGTCACTGTGCTGGCGACCGAGAGCCCAATGTCAGTGAATCAGCAACATAGTAAATAAAATGCATGTACACAGAAAATACACATAAAGCACCCAGAAAGCAAGGGTAGGTGTTGATCAGTTGATACAAATGCAGTGGAAGTCCCCTGGGGGCCTAGTGGTTAGGATTCTAGGCCTTCACTGTTGTGGCCCAGGTTCAATCCTTGGTCGGGGAACTAAGATCCCGCAAGCCACTACAGCTGCCAAGAGTCAAAAAAAGAAAAGAAAGAAAATACGTGACAACAGACTCACAGCAATCTAACCTTGTGTTTCTGCGGGAGCAACGGCACGGGATCGGCTAACTCAGTGTTGTGGTGACGTCACAGAATGTCATCCTTGTTGTTCAGTCACTAAGTTGTGTCTGACTCTTTGCGACCCCATGGACGGCAGCACGCCAGGCTTCCCTGTCCTTCACCATCTCCCAGAGCTTGCTCAAACCCATGTCCATCGAGTCGGTGATGCCATCCAACCATCTCATCCTCTGTGGCCCCCTTCTCCTCCTGCCCTCAATCTTTCCCAGCATCAGGGGCTTTTCCAATGAGTCAGTTCTTCCCCATCATGTGGCCAAAGTATTGGAGCTTCGGCTTCAGCATCAGTCCTTCCAATGAATATTCAGGACTGATTCCCTTTAGGATTATCTCATAGAATTTAACTCCCTCAAATAATAAGAATGGACGGTACTTTCCTCACATTCTTTCTCAGGACATTACTTGTCAAGACCACCAGAATAAGGGGATAAATCAAGAAAGAGGAAAGGGACTTCTGGTGGTCTAGTGGTTAAGACTCTGCACTCCAACGCAGGGGGCACAGGTTCAATCCCTGGTTGGAGAACTAAGAGCCCACATGCCGTGCAGTGTGGCCAAATAAAGAAATTGTTTAAAAAAGAGAAAGAGAGAGAAATATGGGATACAGGAAACTGGAAGAGGCAAGGGGAATCCCCAGGCTGCTAGGGGAAAGAGACCCCAGGACAGCCGCCCAGCCCCAGGTTGAAAGTGGATAAAGCCTGGTATATCCAACAGTCCTGTGAGGCTAGTTCCAGACTGAATTAGCAACATCAGCAGAAGAACCTAAACAAAAGAGAAACAAGACAGCTATTAGCTGGGATGGGGGTACCACTGAGACTCAAAGCCTGTCACAGATATGGCCTTCTCTTCATCTTGACACTTGTGAGCATGTTTTATAGCAAGCCTGTGTGAAGCAAGCACTTTACATAAATGAATTCATTTTAAATTTTATTTATTATTTTTATATAGTGTTTAAAGGTTATATTCCATTTACAGTTATTACAAAATATTGACTATATTCCCCGTGTTGTACAAGACATTCCTGTAGCCTATCTTATATCCAACGGTTTGTTGGATAGGTGGCAGGCACTCCCCATCCCTATGTTGCCAACTGTCTCCCACATTGGTATCCACTAGCATGTTCTCTATATCTGTGAGTCTGCTTTTTCATTATATTCACTAGCTTACTGTACTTTTTTCAAGACTCCATATATAAATGATATATGGTCTTTGTCTTTTTGTGTCTGATTTATTTGACTTTAGCATAATACCCCCTATATACATGTTGCTGTAATGGCAGAATTTTGCTCTTTTTTTATAGCTGAGTAATATTTCACTGTGTATGAGTCTTTGTGTATATATGTATATGTGTGTATATGCACATCTTCTTTATCCATTTATCCATATCTTATGTCAACGGGCACTTGGCAATTGTAGATGCTGCTGCTATGAACGTTGGGGTGCATGTATCTTTTCAAATTCATGCTTTTGTTTTTTCATATATATACTCTGGTGTGGAATTGCTTGGTCATATGGTAGTTCTATTTTTAGTTTTTCGAGAAAACTCTATATTGTTTTCCACAGTAGCTGTGCCAATTTACATTCCCACCAGTAGTGTACAAGGATTCCCTTTTCTCCACATCTTCGCCAACATTTGATATTTGTCTTATTTTTGGTGATAGCCATTGTGACAGGTGTGAGGTGATATCTCACTGTGGTTTTGACTTGCATTTCCCTGATGATTAGCAATGTTGAGCATCTTTTCATGTGTCTGTTGTCCATCTGCATTTTCTCTTTGGGAAAATGTCTATTCAGTTCTTATGCCCATTTATTTTGGACTGCAAGGAGACTAAACCAGTGAATCCTAAAAGAAATCAACCCTGAATATTCACTGGAAGGACTGATGCTGAAGCTGAAGCTCCAATACTTTGGCCACCTGATGAGAGCTGACTCATTGGAAAAGACCGTGATGCTGGGAAAGATTGAGGGCAGGAGGAGAAGGGGGCCACAGAGGATGAGATGGTTGGATGGCATCACCGACTCAATGGACATGAACTTGGGCAAACTCCAGGAGACAGTGAAGGACAGAGGAGACTGGCATGCTGCAGTTCACAGGGTCACAGAGTCAGACACGACTTAGCAACTAAACAACACTCATTTAACTCACCTACCAGCAAATCCCAGTAGGTGGCTATCAACCAAGAGGCTGGGTGACTTGTCTAGGATCACACAGCTAGAAAGTGCCAAAACGAGGGTTGGAACCAGGGCAGGCGGCTCCAGAGTCCATGCCCTTAATTACTGAGAACAGAGATGGCCAGCATTCATCAGGCCTGGGAGAGGTCTGAGGACATGGGGAGGTGTGTGTGGTAGGGGTGAGGCAGGAAACAGCAAAATCCTCCCTTTCCAGAACAAATCAGTTAATAAAGCTGACAACTACAGAAACCAAGATGCAGTTTCAATGGCAGGGAGGTAAAAATCAAAATAATCAGTTAAAGGAGGGGAAATAGTCGCCTCTGGGGAGGGCGTATGGGAGAGAGTGGGGAACAAGAGCAGGAAACTGCTGTTTTTCTTAACAAACGTTGTAGAACTATTTGCCTGTATAAGTCTGATCAAAATAAAAGCTAAAAATAAAGAAAAGAAATAAACAACGTCCCCCTGATCCTAGACAGAGCCTGCCAGCCAGAGCTGCCAGGGTGGGACCTGGGGAGGGTGGTAGTCTCGTTTCCCCCGGACCCCGCCTTTGACCTGGCAGGCACCCCCCACTGGCCCTCAACCATCATCAGGGCCATTCCCCTGGGTGAGTTATGGCCCCGGATTGGAGGAAGGTTCCTGCCGAGACCCCATCTGCGTCAACCTCCCAGCTCATTCAGGGGCTGCTGATATTGACATCTCCATGTCAACTGCAAATGAGGGATTCTCCCAGGAATGCTCAGCCTGGCCCCTCGTCTGAGAACCTCAATCCTTGAAAGAAGCCGGGCTACCAAGGGCTGTCACCACACACGCTAATGACACAGACACAGGCTGACGCACGGTCTCTCCAGGGACAGGCCTAGCACCTGAGGTCACAGAGCGGTGGGCGGGGGAGGCGTGTGTGCCTTAGGCACGCGGGAAACCTCATCCCATCTCAGCTCAGCCCCCAGCGCAGCCCAGAGGGGACCCTCCGCCCCTTTCTCCTGATGTCCTCATGCTGACTCAGTCCTGGGGCGCACTTTACTGAATATTCCCAGTTGGCAGCCCCCTGATCAATGAGGCTGAGTATCAGACGCCATCCCTGACTTTTCTTCTAAGTGTTAAATTCAACAACCAAAGGTGCTGCAGGCCAGGCAGTTCCCTTGCTCCGGGGCATTTCATATCCTAAAGGAACACTTTTGTTCCCTCGGGGCTGTGATAACTGTGTTTCATCTAGTCTGTCCCTTGGGCCCTGTCACTCAAGGGGACACTCAGCTAATGGAATTAAGGCTTCTAGCCTCTTTCACAAGGTTTTTGTGAGGGCCACATGAATCACACAGGCTGGTATATTCTGGGAAATAGGAGGGTGAGAAATCCGAAGAATATTTTGAGAAACACAAGCAATCAGTCCTCTTGGATGTTAAAATAGATGATTAGCCCCTGGATTAAATAGCAGGGCAGGCATGGACGAAATGGAATAGAGACAAAGAAACCTTCTCATGTAAACGAATTTAAGATATGATAGGGTTGTCTTGAGTAGACAAAGAACAATGAAAGAAGTAGAACATTTAAAAACATCAGTTTAGGGGACTTCCCTGGTGGTCCAGTGGCTTAGACCCCACACTCCCAACACAGGGAGCCCAGGTTCTATCCCTGTTTGGGAAACTAGATCCTGCATGCCACAATTAAGATCTGGTGTGTGTGTGTGGTCAGTCACTAAGTCATCTCCAACTATTTGCGACGCCATGAACTGTAGCAAGCCAGACTCCTCTATCCTTCACTATCTCAAATTCACGTCCATTGAGTCAGTGATGCTATCTAAACACGTCTTCTCTGCCACCCCCTTCTCTGTTTGCCTTCAGTCCTTCCCAGCATCAGAGTCTTTTCTGATGAGTCAGCTCTTCCCATCAGGAGGCCAAAGTATTGGAGCTTCAGCTTCAGCATCAGTCCTTACAATGAGTAGTCAGGGTTGATTTCCTTTACGATTGACTGGTTTGATTTCCTTGCCGTCCAAGGGGCTCTCAAGAGTACAACCAAACAAAGAAATAAATTTTTTAAAAATCAGTTTAAATACATTTTTCTCACCTTTCACAGATACAACAAGAATGGTTTATAAAGCAAAGCAGATTTTAGGAAGACCGGCCAAAAATATAAGTGAATATTGACCAGATCTCTGAAGGAATAGGATGTTCTCAAGCTCTTAAAATTATTGAGGGTTTTTTTTTTTTTTTTAAGCAGAGGAGAAAGGACTGGGCTGTATCAAGACAAAAAAATCTTCTGTACCACAGAAGAAAATTAACAGGGAGAAAAATGAACTAACAAAAGGTTAATAACAATAATCTGTGGGGGAGGGGAGCTATATTCATTGGTAAGAAAGGTCTTAAACCAACAAGGGCTTTATTTATTTATTTTTTTGGGAACTTGACAAAATGATACCAAATTTCATCTGGAAAAATAAACGTGAGACCAGCCAGGGAAATTCTAAGGAAAAACAAAACTAATGAGGGAGGACTGGCTTTACCAGATGTTAAAACATGTTATGAAAGTACAGTAACTTTTAAAGTTTAGTATTGGGAAGGAACTAGACCTCAATCCATCCCAGAATACAGAAATCTACGGAAATATGTGTGGGAATTTGGCACGTGGGGAAAAAAGGAGGCATTTCATATCAGAGGGAAGAGACCTATTAGTCAAAGCAGGACATTGAGATAACTGGGTAGTCAGCCATCTGGAAAGAATAAAATTGAATCCCTACCTCACCCCTTACACCAAAATAAATTCCAGATGGATCCAAGATTTCAACAAAAAAATATTGAGCCATAAAAATTCTAAAGGAAAACACAAGTGAAGTTATTTATAATCTCGGAAAGGAAAGCTCTTTCCAAGCAGGATACCCAGAAGCCATAATAAAATTCATTTGAGGAAATAAATGAGTGAGAAATCCAAAGATTATTTTCAAAGAGACGAGGAATAAGCCCTCTCTGATATTAGAATCCATGATTAATGGAGAGCAGAGAAACTCTTTCCTTTGTAAAATAACTCAAACCATAATAATGGTGTCTTCTCCAGCTAATGAACAATGAGAGGAAAGCTGAATAAGTGTGAGTCCATGTGAGGAAAAGTACAAGTTTTAATCCATTTCATATATACTGAAGAATAAATGATTTATAAAGCAAGTTAAATTCTAGAAAGACTGACCAAAAATACAAGTAATACTGACCAAGTTTCTGGAGGGATGAGAACTTTCCAGGCTTTAAATTGATTGAAAAAAAAAAATCAGAAAAGGAAAAGAGAACTGATTCAACTATTTTTAAAAATATATCTTCTGTACCAAAAAAAATCAAAGTTTAAAAAATATGATTTACATAAAATTTTCAAATGTCTAGGTGAAAAAACAGTATAAGCAAAGTCTTGACAAAAGCCAAACAGTGTCTGATACTTCTTAGGACAGATTGCTTTAATTTGGGAAACTCTCATATGAGTGAGAAAAAGACTTAAAACCTAACAGAAAAAAACAGGCAAAAGCTGTGTATGAAAAGGAAATTGATACAAAAAGAATTTAAAATGAATGACATCATGAAAAATGTTCAACCTCACTCATAATTAAGAAATGTAAGTAAAAGCTGAAATTCTAATGCTTTGGCCAACTAATGCGAAGAGCTGACTCATTAGAAAAGACCCTGATGCTGGGAAAGATTGAAGGCAGGAGGAGAAGGGGATGACAGACGTGAGATGGTTGGATGGCATCCCCGACTCAATGGACATGAGTTTGAGTAAACTCCAGGAGTTGGTGATGGACAGGGAGGCCTGGCTTGCTGCAGTCCATGGGATTGCAAAGAGTTGGACACGACTGAGTGACTGAACTGAACTGACTGAAGTAAAAGCAATAAAATATTCTTTTTTTTTTAACCTATCAAATTGACCAAAATTTCAAAGCTTGAAAATAATGCCTAAGTTTATAGAGAAAAGAGTCACTCTCAAACACTGTTATCAGGAGTATGAAATGGTTTCCTCCATTCTTTTGTGTGGCTTGATAATGTGGACATAGAAAAGTTTAACCAGTCAGCATTTATAGATGTTTAGAGTTGCTAGTTCTTTTCCTTCCAGTTTGAGATATAAAAAGCTGTACCCTAGTGGACCTTCCATAGTGGTCCACTGGTTAAGAATCTGCCTTGCAATGCAGGGCACTCAAGTTCAGTCCTTGGTTGGGGAACTAAGATCCCACATGCAGTGGGGCAACCCAGCCCGTGCCTCACAACTGCTGAGCCTGCACTCGTGAGCCTGCCCAACACGACCAGAGAGAAGCCCCCTGAAGTCCAGAGATCCAGGGGGCTGCAACTGAGGCCTGATGCAGCCAAAAATAAAGGACAAGTTTTTTGTAAAGTTTTTTAGAAAGTAGTACTGTGGTGAACATCGTTGTACACACATCTTTGCATACATATGTGGATATATTTGTAGGAATAATTCTAGGCAATGGAATTACTCCTTGAGTGGACTTTTGCATTAAAAGTTTTGATAGATGTAACCAAATCGCCTTCCCATGAAGTTACAGTAGTTGGCACTCTGATCAATTTGTGTGTCCCTGTGCCTTTTCCAGTAGCAAAATTATAATATTAATATTGTTATACTAAAGTGAAAAGTGAAGTTGTTCAGTTGTGTCCTACTCTTTGCAACCCCACGGACTACAGCCTCCCAGGCTCCTCCGTCCATGGGATTTTCCAGGCAAGAGTACCGGAGTGGGTTGCCATTTCCTTCTCCAGGGGATCTTCCCGACTCAGGGATTGAGCTCGGGTCTCCCGCATTGCAGGCGGACACTTTACCCTCTAAGCCACCAGGGAAGCCCTTGTTATACTAAGTATGTGTTTAAAAAACAGAAAAAAAGACAAGGAATAGGGCAGAAATGAGCAGAAATTACAAATTGTGGTACAACAGTTTAAATTGTTTCTTATTTCTATCTTTGCCATTTACCTGCCATATCCCCTCCCCACTCTGAGCCTCAACTTCCGTATCTGTAAAATAAAAGGAATAAAATGAATTGACGCTTCTACAACCTACTCACCAAATAACAGAGTGAATGGGCCTTAACCTGCGAGCATCTGGATGGCAGAAGCAGGTGAGGGGCCACACCTGCCGGCTCTTCCCTCCCACATACCAGAGATGAAGTCACATCAGGGGCCCCAGGACCGCCCCACTGGGCAGACAGGACTGGGTCTCATTCCTCAAGGGGTGGCCAAGGGAGGTCGGGAAGCCAGTTTCTACTCTGTTGGAGCAGTCATTGTTTTTCAGCCAGGATGCAGGCTGGACCTCAAGACTGCCTTTCCTGGTGTTTTAAGTGTGGGCCATGCAAAAGTATCCTGATCACAGCCCTTGCTCAAGAAGCATCTGTGGCTCCCCATCACCTGCAGGAATAAAGTAGATCCCCTTAACTGTGTCTGGCCTTGAGGCTCCGGATTCTGGCCCCACATCCTTCTGTGGTTTGGCCAGACATACAGTCTCCACTTCCCAAACTGAGCTTTGAACATGCACCTCATCTGGGGAACTTTCCCACCTCCTGTGGCTTGCTCCCCTGCAAAGATCTTCTCCCGGTCATCTCTAATGACTTCCTTTGCACAGTTATCTTGCTCATAATCTACAGTGCGTAATCCGAGAGCATAGGGTCAATAGAGAAATTTGACAAGCCTTCATCACAGCTTCCTGGCTTGATGAATTTAGAGGAAAAAATGTATGCATGTTCAAAACAGTGCATAGTAAAATTAAGATCAAGACTGGGTATGTTCAAATACACAGAGAAAAAGACCAGGATGAAAGGCACACCACAGTGCAGTTGTGTCCGGCACCTTCATCAGGATAACATGGATAAAGCAACCTAAATGTCCATCGACAGAGGAATGGATAAAGAAGATGTGGCACGTATACACAATGGACTGTTACTCAGCCAGAAAAAGGAATGAAATTGTGCCATTTGTAAAGATGCGAATGGACCTAGAGTCTGTCACACAGAGTGAAGTAAGTCAGAAAGAGAAAATCAAATACTGCATATTAACACATATATATATGTAGAATCTAGAAAAAAATGGTACAGATGAACCTATTTGCAAAACAAAAACAGAGACACAGACACAGAGAACAAATGTATTGAACACCAAGAGGGAAATGGAGAATAGAAGGGATTGAGAGGTTGGGACTGGCGTATATACACTGCTGTGGATAAAACAGAAAACCAGTAGGAGTCTACTGTATGGCACAGGGAACTCTACTTAGAGCTCTACTTCCTTAAATGGGAAGGAAATTTCAAAAAAAGAGGGGTTATATGTACACATATACCCGATTCACTTTGTTGTATAGCAGAAACACAAGATTGTAAAGCAACTCTATTCAATCAAATCCTTTTTAAAAGGATAACACAGATGACAAAGATGACGACAGCTTATACAGACTGAGTGCTCGCTCCCAGCTCAGCAGCACACTAAATCTTTAACAGGTGCTTCTTTATTTATTTTGATTTTTTTTTCAAGTTCTCCACAATTGACATGTATGACTTTTATAGTCAGGAAAACAGCCTGCTGGTTTTTAGTTCATTAGAGCTAAGTCATCCAGACAAGGGAGATGGCAACCCATTCCAGTATTCTTCCCTGGAGAATTCCAAAGACAGAGGAGACTGGTGGTCACAGGAGTCCTTGGGGTGGCAAAAAGTCAGACACGACTGAGTGACTAACTCTCTCTCTCACACACACACACACACACACACACACACACACACACAGAGTTAAGTCATAATAGATAGAGAATTATTTTCATCCAACTAGAGGGAGGTTCTGGACTGGGATGAACGAGGTCAGATCCCCCACCATCACCTTCCCCATGGTCCCCTCCTCTCCTGCCCACTCCCCCCAACCCCTGCCGTCTCCCTGGAAACCCGGCTCTCTGAATGTCCAAGGCCAGAGGCACCAAGCTAGAACCCACATCCCAGGACTCCCCTCCCCTGGCCCGTTCAAGTTTCCATGGCTACCTAGCAGCAGGTGGTGGTTAAGCATCTAGACCCTGGAAATCAGACCAGCCTGACCCGGCTCTATGCCCCTGCGTGAACTTGGCCAGGTGGGCTGCTTCCACCGTGTCTGGGTCCCCATCGTAAAGTGGCGCCCATAGCCGGACCACGTGGTTTGTAGACCAGGGCAAGAATGAAATGGGAGGAGGGACCCAAGGTCTGGCACCCAGTAGGTGCTCACTAGGTAGGCGCTAGCGTCCTACGAAATTTACAATTTGTCACTAACTTGTTGGGGGGATGTGTAAGGGCAGCAGACGGGCAGTCCCCTCAAATAAGGACTTATTTAGAAGTCCTCTGGATAGAAGCCCAGAAAACCAGCATCTTAAAAGGATAAATAGCCTCCACGAGCTGGACAAAGTCTGGGACCGCTGGGGAGGGGGGAGGGGACTCGGCGCAGAGAAGGGTTTAAGCCTCGGACAATGGGCGCCGTCTGAGCTAACCAGCGCCGCTGCTTTGAGCCGTGAGAAGGGCTATTTTCTTGTTTAAAGCCTTAAAGAGCTATTAGGTTGGGCAAATCACTGGTAAAACAGCTGGAAACTTAAGTAGCAATTTAAACAGCCCATTGCCCTTCCAGCCCGGGGAGGAATGCGAGCCGCCGGCCGGCCAGTCTCCGGCCCACATTGTCTGGACTCAGAGGGTTGAGCCGGGACCTCTCCGCGGGCCCTGAATGCAGCCCGGGAGCTTTATTTAGCAAATCCACAATTTCTCCCCTACCCGCCCACACCCCCCCCACTTCTTCTTTTTTTTTAAGTGAGCAGACCGAACTCTAATTTTCCCTCTTTTCTCTCCCAAGCCCCCTTGAATCGGCCCATTCTTTCATTATGTGGAACTAACGAAGGCTTCGCACAGTCTCTGCCCAGGAACGGGCCCGTAAATAAAACATGTTTCATTGATCAACTTCAAAAAGTCTTCGGCGGGGTTGGGGGCGGGACGGGGCGGGGTGGGGGCGGGGGAGGGGCTCCCGGAGGGGGAGGGGCAGGGGGAGGGGAGGGCGCGCGGAGGCCGAGGGCCAGGGCGGGAGGAGGGGCGCGCATAGAGCGCTTCTGTCCCCCACGATCGTGTGTTTGTTTTTTTGTGGCTGGCGATTCTGCAGGCGCCGGGCCCGCCCCAAGCCACACCATCCACCCGCAGTGGACTTGGAAAGGATGGCTGGGTCGCTTTATATGTTTTATTTTACTTTTTCTTAATCTCCCTACAAATAAAAAATTGGGGCCAACCCAGCAGAGCTCTGGCTGTAGAGCAGCTGTCCCCAGGGAAATGTGGCCACCGGCTTCAAGCTTCCCCTAGCATCCATTCCAGGAACATCCCCGGGCCCTAAGAGCCCCCGGGAGGGGAGAGGGAGCCTGGCACAGGGTCATGCGTGCCCACCCCGGGTGGGAGCAGGCAGTCTGAAGGAGAAGCCTCAGCAACCTGAGGACAACTGAAGCCTTGCCCTTCATCAGATATTTAGTGAGCACCTACTGTTTGCCAGGCACCTCTCCTGCTTGATTTCATTTTTGTGGAATTTTTTTTTAATTGCAAAAGTCGTGAGTGCCCATTGCAAAACAATTCCATGACACATGGGGACACAGTAAAGAGTCAAAGACCCCAGTGGCTACTCCCTAATCCCTCTCACTGGAGGAAACCGCTGTTCACACTTGGGTGTCCCTTTTTGAGACTTTGTACAAATACACAAGAACAAACAGAGAGGGATTTTTAGTTTCTGTGCTTTTTGCAAGCGCAGCATCACAGATCTTGTTTTAAAACCTGCTTTTGCCACAATGCAGCAGGAACATTTTTTCTGAAATGCTGTTTCATGGCTGCATATGAATATTCTTTTGTGTTTGTGCCACCATTTCCTCCAGCCTTCCCCTATTGAAAGATATGTAAGTTGTTTTCAAGTGTTTCTTGTTGCTAATGATTGGGTCCTGAAATCCTGGAGCAGCTACCTCTGTCCATGAGCAAGGGATAGAGATTCTTGGATGGGCAGTGGTTGATCAAAGGTGATTTTGCATTTTATTTCGTTTTTCCTTTTTTATACAATACATGGAGTAAAGTGCATAACATTCAGCTCAATACATTCGATATACAGGTATATATCTCTGTCATACCACCCAGACCAAAATATAGAACATTTCCAGCACCCCTAGAATGTTCCTGTGTGTACCCTCCTCACTCAGACCCCCACCCTAGAGGTAAGGAAAGACCATTCAAAGTTGTGACAGAGAAGTGCAAGTTTACCTCCCACAACAGTGTCCCAGGCTGTCCATCTCCCTACAGCTTCTCCAGCACTGAGTGTTACTAATATTTGTCTTTTTTGCAAGTCTCATTGATCTAGTTGGCCCCTTTGATAGGAGTGAAGTTAGCATTTTTTTTTTTTTTCCTTTCTGGAAATACTCTGTCCTATAGGAATTCCTCCTCTGTAAACTGCCTATTCACATCTTTTGCCCATTGACTCCAGTCCATTACGAATTCATTCCCGTAACCACAAGGAGCTTGGGCTTGATCTGAGCCCCTTCCCTCCCCACCAGTAAGGCATCCACTTCTTTCCAATAGATCTTGTGTAGTTTAAGTTATCCAGAGCCACCTTCTGTCACAACCAATGAACTCTAAGCCATGCTCCTCTTTCTGCCAAGCTGGCCCTCCCTGAACTTTTCTTTACACATGTTTCTTGACACTTAATCTATCCTGTCTAAAATTTATTTCAGTTTTTATTGAGTGTCAGCTGTATGCCAACAACCATGTCAAGAGCTTCATGCTCATCATCTCATCTCTCCTTTACTGAGCACTTTTTAAAATTTATTTACTTTTGATAGCTCTGGGTCTTTCTTGCTGTGCGCAGGCTCTCTCTAGTTGTGGTCCGTGAGCTTCTCATTGTGGTGTCTTCTCCCATTGTGGAGTTCAGGCTCTAGGGCTCCAGGGCTTCAGTAGTTGTGGCTTAGTTGCTCCAGGGCATGTGGAACCTTCCCAGACCAGGGATTGAACCTACATTGTCAGGCAGATTCTCGAACACTGGGCCACCAGGAAGTCCTCACTGAGCACTTATGATGAGAGCTTCTTATACTTATCTTACATATGGGGAAGCTGAAGCCAATTCCGGTCTAAAACCAATTCATGTGGTTGGTTGCAGGAGACTTGCAGTAAAGTGAAGAGGAGCAAGGGTGAATTTAAGAGGCAGGGCCCTCTGGCGGGAATTTTGGCTGCTTCCTGCAGAATTCATGAGCCAGGGTCTCCCTGTCTAGCCTGAGCTCTTGCTAAGCAGGGTCCAGGTCTCCTCCTATGTTCTTACCAGCCTGCACGGGAAGTCATTGCTTGGTAAATTTCTGTTTGTTTTTTTTTTTTTTTAATTGATCCTGGACCACAGCAGTGAAAAGGCCACGTTCTAACTGCTGGCTGCTGCTGCTGCTAAGTCACTTCAGTCGTGTCCGACTCTGTGCGACCCCGTAGACGGCAGCCCACCAGGCTCCCCATCCCTGGGATTCTCCAGGCAAGAACACTGGAGTGGGTTGCCATTGCCAGGAAATTCCCAGTAAATGCCTTCCTAATGGAAACAACTCTTGTGTCTCTTTTGGACAATAGCACAACAAATTCTTCTCCTTTCTCTAAGAATTTAGGTGGAGCCAGAGCCTGGCAGGCTGCAGTCCATGGGGTCGCGAAGAGTCTGACACGACTGAGCGACTTCACTTTCACTTTTCACTTTTATGCATTGGAGAAGGAAATGGCAACCCACTCCAATGTTCTTGCCTGGAGAATCCCAGGGATGGGGTCGCGCAGAGTCGGACACGACTGAAGTGACCTAGCAGTAGCAGCAGTAGCTGCACTTTATGGGCTTCCCTGGCGGCTCACCCATAAAGAATCTGCCTGCAATGCAGGAGACATGAATTCGATCCCGGGATTGGGAAGATCCCCCAGAGAAGGAAATGGCAACCCGCTCCAGTATTCTTGCCTGGGAAAGCCCATGGACAGAGGAGCCTGGCGGGCTACAGTCCCTGGCGGTCACTAATGACTCAGACATGACTTAGGGACTAAACAGTGCAGTCTACAGTGCGGGGTATTTTCTTTTCTTGGACTCAGGCTCTCGACCTGCAAAACAGGCTATGAGACACATGATCTCAACCTTTGTCTATGAGGATCAAACCGGATGATGGGTGTGAAGGAGTCTAGTAAAGTCCTGAGCAAACGTCCATTGTCAGTATCAGCCTGACCTGGCCTGGGAGGCTAGCTATCAAAGCACATTGCTGACCCTGGGGCAGGGCAGGAGAACCCAAGCTGCCTGGTCAAGCTCACTGGAGCCAGTCTCCCTCCCGCCCCCTATAGTCCTAGGAGATAAGGATGTCGGGCAGGAAAACCACAATGGCTCATTGTGAATGGGAGGTGTGACCGGCTGCAGTCTGCCTTGGGCGGCTCTTGGGAGACCTTTATGGTGGTCACAAGAGCTCTTCCTCCTTTGTGTTGAGGACATTCTTGGAGTTGAACTAGGCTAGGCCCTAGGACCAGAGAAGGGCCGGCATCTTCCATTCAAATGGCAATCTGGGACTAGACCCTAGAAGATGGGAAAGCCATGGGTCCCTGGGACAAGAGCCCCTGACTTTCTGGATCCTGAGAGACCCACTCTGGGATGTCGCTGACCAGCACCGTTGCCTCCTGATTGTCTATGATTGCTGCCAACAATTAGCCCGAGAGAAAATGTTTGAGGATTCCAGGCAGACATCTCCACTTCTATGCCTGCTCTCAGCGCCTGCCCTGCCAGACAGCTTACTGGACGTTGGAGGGAAAGAAGAAAACTGGTCACCCCCTAATTCATTCATGGGGTCTCTGCTTGCTACCTAGTATTAAGGGTCTCATCCTGCCTGAAGCCATGAAGCCCTTGTCTGGCTTCCTGATGGTTTTGCCTCCTTGGAGGGCTATATTGGCTTGGGTTTTTAGAGATGCTTGCATCTCAAGCAGGTGGCGTCCGTGGGCAGTGTCACTGGGAAGAGTACCAGGTAGTGACCCTAAAGGGCAGAGGAGGTTGAGATGATGGAGGGGGGTCCATGGCCTTCTCTACTCTCTTTGTCTTCTCTCTCCCTTCCCATTTCTTTCCTCTGCTCTCTGACGGATCCATTCTCTCAGGCCAGCTCTCCGTACAATAGTACCACAGCCAAAGGGAGTTCTGAGAGCAGCACCCTTACTGCTCCATGCCCACATAGGAAAGTAGACACACCTCAACGGCCCCACTTAGAGAACCCCCAGGCAGACATCTGATGGGCTTCGCTTAGTCATATGTTCTTATCGTTCAGTTGCTCAGTTATGTCTGACTCTTTGCGACCCCATGGACTGCAGCATGCCAGGCTTCCCTGTCCTTCACTATCTCTCAGAGTTTGCTCAAACTCATGTCCATCAAGTCAGTGATGCTATCTAACCATCTCATCCCGTCACCCCCTTCTCTCTGGATGAACTTTATGGCCAGGGGCATAAAATACAATGAATGGCCCAGCCAGAGCCACCTGTTCACTACTGCAGCCTTGGTTTAAGGTCTGTAAGGGATATTAGGTGACCAAGAAGTCTAACTCACTTGCCCACCCCAACATCTTGACCTAAGTGAAGGAAAGATCTTCTAACCAGTTGGTTCCAGGTTTCAAAGTGGAACCAGTGCCCATGGCGAGGGCTTCTGCAAGGCCAAGGGCCCCAGATCACACATTCTGGCCGTCCTGCTGGCAGGCCCAGCGTGCCCTTGGGGCACAGAGGATGGAGGGGGCCAGGAGAAGGTGGGCGGCTGGATTCACTCCACAAAGTCGCAGGCAGGACAGAGCTCCTGAATCTTGAGTCTGAGCCCATCAGACACAGGAATGGGGAAGTTTGTTGGGACAGAAGGGAGCAGAGAAAGCTGCGGATTGAGGTGTGAGGCAGTGCAGGGTGGAGGGGAGGCATGGACTTTCCCAGGCAGAGGACAGACCCACCTCCCACAGTGTTTTTTATTTTTTTGGCTGGGCCACGTCTTAGCTGCCGCACGGAGGCTCTCTAGTTGTGGCACATGGGATCTAGTTCCCTGACCAGGGATAGAACCCAGGCCCCTGTATTGGGAACGTGAAGTCTTAGCCACCGGTCCACCAGGGAAGTCCCTCTCCCACAGCCTTGAGTGGACGGTGTCCTATAGGCAGCAAGGACGAGAGAGGTCCGGTCTGCCTTTGAGCACCGACCCTGCTGCTCTGATGGGTATGGGTGTGAGTATCTGTGGAGTCACGCAGGTGGAAGCAGGTGTTCTTTCATCAAAGCCAGCAGCCCGGGGGATGGAGAGGAGAAGTGATGTGCCATTCATTGACAGGGCTTGGTGGGTGAGGAGAGGAGAGGGGAGGGATGCCAGCCCTGAAAAGCAGGCCTAGACTGGAGGAGGTGAGGGCCCAGTTGGCGAGTGTGAGGTGCCCGAGGGGGCCCCGGTGGACCCATCCACGGGGCAGAAGATCTGGGCTTCGGGCGGGGGGGGGGGGGGGGCGGTTCCCCGCTCTGTGAAGCTGGAGTGTCTCCGGGTTTCATTTGCAGCTTTCCCTGCATCTACGGCCTTGCAGCTTGAGTCACTTCCCCTGAGGGGATGGTGTGTGTGTGTGTCATATCACCTCCCCATCACTTCCCACTTCTACACAACCCCTCCCAGTATCCTAGAGTGACTTGTTGCCATCCTAGATAAGAAAATAAACTGGGAAGGGGGGAGCTGTTAGATAGATGGGAGGGCATGAAGCTGGTTAGTACCTAAAATCAACCATGTGAATTGTGAACTGTTACAATCTGTCTGCTGTGTAAAAACCTCTTTTCTCAATATGGAAACCAAAAAGTACCACTTTGTGTGTTACAGCCAGCAACACCCTAATGCCTTTTGAGTGGGTTTTATTAGCAGGTAATGGCTTGGCCTTCCCAGGTGGTGCAGGTGGTAAAGAATCCTCCTGCCAATGCAGGAGACCTGGGTTCAATTCTTGGGTCAGGAAGATCCCCTGGAGAAGGAAATGGCAGCCCACTCCAGTATTCCTGCCTGGAGAATTCCATGGACAGAGGACCCTGGCAGTCCAGAGTCCGTGGGGTCGCAGAGTCGGACACGACTGAAACGGCTTAGCACGAAAGCAGTGGTTTAGAGCCTGTCTTCAGGAGCTGCACAGAGCTGAGTTCAGATTCCGTGTCTGCCATTAGCTGGCTCTGTGGTCCCCGAGGAAGTGACCTGTGTCTTTGCTTTTTCAGGTGTAAGGTGGGGATGGTGGCAGTTTCTACCTCTCAGGATGAGTGATGTAACACAGAAGATACTGAGCACAGTGCTGGGAACACAGGGACACTGCATACATTGTACCTGTTGTTATAATTGGAGCCAGAGAGAGCCAGGAGGTCAGAATACCCTGAATGCTCAATCTGAGGCCAGTCATCTCAGAGGAGTCTGGAACGTGAGCTGGAGACATCCCCGGCTTCTGGGGGTTGAGACCCCCATTTGACAAGTAAGAGCTTGAGCCAAGGAACCTGGTCCATGGGGCCCCTGGTCACCTGTTGTTGTTTAGTTGCTAAGTTGTGTCCGACTCTTTTGTGACCCCATGGACTGTAGCCTACCAGGCTCCTCTGTCCATGGGATTTCCAGGCACGAATACTGGACTGGGTTGCCATTTGCTTCTCCAGGGAGATCGTCCCGACCCAAGGATCAAACCTGCATCTCCTGCATTGCAGGCGGGTTCTTTAGCACTGAGCCACCAGTTGCGTGAGAGAGAAGCCCCCGTAGTCACCTACCGATTACAGAAAGGATGAGCCTTCAAGGTCTAAAGAAGTACGCAAACACGAAGCAGTATGACTATGAACGTTCATTTTTAATAAGAGAGGATGACAAAAGCCTCTAAAGTCATCGAGATCAAGGCTTTCACATCCCTGTAGTGACATTTTATGCTTGAACTTTATTTTCTCAAAGAACTTTCTGTGGCTAAAGAACAACTGTTAGGAATCAAGAGGCTTTTTTGTGAGGAAGTAAAAACAAAAGCAAGGTGTTCTTACACGGAGGGCTGGAGTCAGCAGGCTGGAGTCCGGGCGGCCCAGGCTGTGTGTCTGTCTGGCAGGAAGAGAAGTGCTCAGGTCAGCCTCTCCGCAAGCCTCTGCGAGGTGTCACCAGGGGGCGCCCAAGGGTCCCAGAGGATAGCAGGCCTGCTGGCCAGCCCAGCTTCCTGGTGGGCAGAGGATGGAGGTGACCAGGAGAGGGTGGGCAGCTGGATTCACTCCCCAGGGCCCTATCAGACAGCCAAAATAACCTTTATCCACTCCCTGGAGTGATGTGAATCCTCAGTTAAGTGATCTCTGCTTTGTTTCTTTGTCCATTCATTCATTTATCCAACAATCATTTCTTAGGTCCCAGCTAGGAGCTGTGACTCCAGACGCGGATCAGCTGTGAGCCCCACCTTTAGGAACCCCCCAGTCTAGGAAGCGACAAATATGAATCCGGGGGTGAGCTGGACTCTGATGGGGAAGCCACAGCTCCTATTGGATCCCAGAGGAGGACCTACACTCTGTTTGGGGGTGGGGATGGGGCAGAAGAGGAGGGGTGAGCCTTGTGAAGAAGGAAATCAAGGGTGATCCTGGCAGAGGGGGGCACACAGGCAAAGACTGAGAGGTGTGAGAGCAGGATGCCTGTGGGGCCCTCTTTGTATTGCTTTGTCGAGGAGAGGACCACTGCGTGGGGCAAAGGGTGCGTTGTTCGCCCCACAGAGTGTTCAGCGTTGTTTGGAAGATGACAGGGAGCCGTGGAATGTTCCCTCCCAAGGTGACTGTCTCATCCATGTCCGGGCCTCACTCGCCCAGCTCTGTTTCCAGATGCTGTAAGATACCCCTTGCTGGAGTCCAGACAAATGGGATCTCACCCCGCCAGCTGCCCAGGTACCACAGTCTCTGTGAGCAGCTGGTTTCCCTGTCACCAACACCCTCGTGCAATGCTGTACAGTTTGTGAGATGCATTGAGAACACTCACTTCTAGGTACCCACCTTCTCCTGCTGACCTTGCACACGGTCTTGTCCATCGCAGAAATCCCCTCCTCACCCTTGGTGCCCAGTTCTAGGGTCCTGTGCCCCAGGAGGCCTCCCTGACCACCCCTGGGCCAGAACCAACTACCTCTTTCTCTGCCGTGTCCTTGAATGCATTTGTGGGGAACTTAGGAGTGTGTCTCCTCTCCAGCCCTCTCTGCTTCCTGACTCCTCTGCACAGACCATGATCTCTTGGAAGGAATTACTTTTTCTCTGCACACTTGGAGGAGCTGGCTGGGGACTGGACTTGGTGTCCCTGAGTGAGAGCTGCCTCTGGGTTCTGGGAGGGCCACAGTCTAACAGGCCACCATCCTACCTCCATTTCCTCCTTGATGTGGGACGACAGAGCCTAAAACAAGAACCCCCTGCTACCATCAAGCTTGGGGGTCACTGGGCCAGGGATGAGGGGCTGCTGCTGAAGAAACCCATTAAAGAGCATTGTTTCTAGTCAGTTCGAACCCCTGAAAGGACCTACCATCCCACCCCAACTCACCTTTGTTGCCCTGCTACCTAATGCACAAGACAGTATGTGTCAGGCAGAAACCTATGCTCTGAGGGTGTTTCTCCCCCAGAAACCCAAAGCCACACAATTGGGAGGAGGGCAAAATAAAGCCTGATAACAAGGTCTCCCAAATTAAACCACCAGCCAGCACAACCACACACGATATGTCAAGTGTGATGGGGGAGAAGGCTAACCCTCTCTGGTCCCCCCGTGTGGGGACCCCTTGCCTCAGCCCCCAGGCTAGTGCCACGGGCTGTCCGTGATACAAGGTCAGACAGGGAGCAAAGGTGGTTGGACACAGATTTAACTTCCAGGGCTGTGGAGACTGCCTCCAGAAGGTTGTGGGAGTGTGTGTGCAGTCACCCATTTATGTGTGAGTTTGCGTGTTTAAAGTGCGGGATTGTGTGCGAGGGTGTTGGTGATGATGTATATGAGTGTGAGTGTATATGAGAGCCTGTATGCCTGAGGGGGTGTGTTGGAGGGTGTACCTGCGTGTGTGGGTGTGTTGGGGGGGCAGGGCAGGGAGCCAGTGTGGAGAGGAAACTTGGGTGTGGACTGGCGCAAGCAGAGTGGGCAAAAAGAGGGAAGTCTTGTCTTTCAGTTAGGCCTGGAGAGCAGGAGAGGAAAAAAGAAGCTCTTATTGGTGGTTGTCAAGGAGATGGGCCTTGGGGTTTGCTGAACTTTTTTGCCTTCAAGCATCCTGCCTGGGGCTGAGAAGGGCCATTTATTTCCAACTTTGCCCGCTGGGTGGGGGGTCTTGGATCCAGGTCTCAAAGGAGTCAGGTGTAGACCCCAGGCCCCACTGGAGCAACTCTTGCGTGGAATGACCTGACCGCTTGGTCTTCCCGCCCCCAGCCCACCATCCCGCAGGACCTCACATTCTGGGGGCCGGGGGCTCATCAAACTTTGCTGTGTAAGAGGTTAGCCCTCAGACAAGCTGCGGCAGCCAAGACTGACCGTGAGGCAGACACAGAATCTTCGCTGCGCCCCCCTGAAGGCACGGATCCCACGGTTGTCCTAGGACAAGCGCATTTATAGGCCATTGTCCTTTGGGAAGTGGTAAAAAGTTTGTTTGTTTTGAATATAAATGTGAAAACGATCTTCAGAAGGTTTTCCTGCCTGGCTTCTTCGAGGCTGCCTTGCCAGTGCTGGGCACACAGTGAAAATGAAGTCGCTGAGTCCTGTCGGACTCTTTGTGTCCCCATGGACTCTTAGCTTACCAGGCTCCTCTGTCCATTGGATTCTCCAGGCAAGAATACTGGAATGGGTTGCCATTTCCTCCTCCAGGGGATCTTCCCGACCCAGGGATCGAACCCGGGTCTCCTGCATTGTAGGCAGCCGCTTTTACCATCTGAGCCACCAGGGAAGTTGCACATAGTAGGTGCTCAATAAAAACTCATCGAATGGATGAAAGAGCAATTTTGATTCGAGCGGTCTGCGTTTCTTTTGATACAAATGGATACCTCCGGGGCCTTTCTCGACCTCCGAGGGTCGGTGGGCAGGCCCCCTCCCTCTCCCTCAAGTGTGTGTGTCTGTGTGTCTGTGTGCGCGCGCGCGTGAGCGCGCGCGCGTGCTGGTGAATGGGTGCTGCCCCCCAAAGAGCGGCCACCCTCGACGGACAGAGTGGGACGCGGGAGCCGAGGGCAGAGGGAGGGAGCAGCCTCAGAGGCTGCTCCGGCCCGGCCTAGACCGTGCGCCTGGCGGCCGGGCGATCTGGCCCCTACCCCCCACCTGCCGCGGGCCCCGAGGGGAGGGGGGCGACCCCGGACTCCCGCCCCTCCCCCCAGGCCGGCGGCCGGCGCCCATTGGGCGGTGGCGCGTGGAGCCCCGCCCCCGGAGGCAGCGGGCCAATGAGCGCGCGGCTGTCACCTCGTCAGTCGCGCCGGCTCGGAGGCCGGGAGCCGGAGCGCTGGCCGCGGAGCCTGCAGCTGGGAGCGCTCGGCGAGCGGCCGGTCGGTGGGGGTCCCAGCGCCCCGCACGCCCCGCACGCCCGGCCCGGCCCGGCTCGGCCCGGCCCGGCCCGCAGTGAGCATGGGCGCGGCGGCCGTGCGCTGGCACTTGTGTGTGCTGCTCGCCCTGGGCGCGCGCGGGCGGCTGGCGGGGGGCAGCGGGCTCCCAGGTAAGCCCCGACCCGGTGGGCGGCGGGGTCCCGGGCGGGCCCCCAGCCCCGCGCCATCGGGAGGGCTGCAGCCCCGCCCTGACTCTGCAAAGTAACTTCTGGGGCCGCCCGCGGAGCGCCCCCTCCGCGCTGCCCGGGCCGGCCGGGGGGCTCCCGGAGCGCAGCGGGGCCGGAGCAAGGAAGGGGGGTGGCTGGGGCCCAGGGGGAACTGGGACGGGGGCGGCGTGTGAGGGCGGGAGGAAGAAAGAAAGCAGGACAGCCCGCCGAGGGGCTCCTCCGCCGGCCCCGGCGCACCGCCCAAGGGCGGGAGGGAGTGGGGATTTATCCCCCTCCCGGAGCCGGACGGGCGCTCCCCCCCACCCCGGGGAAGAAGGGATGCCGGGAGGGGAGACCCCCAAGGAGGTGAGCAAGAGAAAGAGGACTGACCCCGAGAGAAAGAGAAGGAGGATGCAGGAGATGGAGAGACAGACGGACAGACACAAAAGGACGCAGGGAACAAAATCCCGGAGAAAGACGGACTGGAAGAGTAGAGACCAGAAAGACCGAAGCGGGCAAGGAGGAAACCCAAGGGAGTAGGCAGGAGGCAGATGAGCATCTGGAAGGAAAAAGATCAAAAGAGGGAGATGTGAGGGCGGGCGGCAGGAAGGGATGGGAAGAGAGGGAAAGAGAGGTGCGGCCAGGGGGGCGCCCGAGAAAGAGCGGAGGGCTGGGGGAGGGGGGGAGGGAGCCAGCCAGACCGAGGGAAGGAGGGAAGGATGAGATGGCTGGAAAGCGGTGGACAGATGGACAGACAGGAGGGGGAGGTCTGAAGAACAGACACGGAGGAAAGGAAATGCTTGGAACCGGAGGGCGGGGAGATGGAACACCCTGAGGGGGTCCAGGAGAGAGAGGCAGGAGACTCTGGGGGTTGGGGGTTCGGGGTTGGGGGTGGGGTGGGCGGGCATCGAGCATCCAGAAAGGTAGAGGCAGGCGGCAGTGGCGAGGTCGGGGTTCCCCACGGATTTCAAGGGCCCGGGGCAGACCTCCCTTCCCCTCCTGCTCTCTCGGGTGTCTTCCACAAAGCTGAAGGCACATTCTCCCCTCCCACGTCTGACCCTGTCCCTCAGAGGAGCTCCCCTCCTTTCGGTCCTCGGAAGGGAGAGACCCTGCGGCACTCTCCCCGAGGTCCCCTGGCTGCACCCGCAGCCAGGCTCCCTGAGGTCTGTGTCTGGTGGCAGGAAGTCTATTCCTGGGAGTTAACCCCTGAGTGAGGATGCTGGGCCATTGAAACTATTCTACCATTGGAGTCTAGCTGTTTTCTCCCCCGGTGGCCCCAAGGGAAACTGGGGCCCGCTGCCACACCCCCACGTGTCTGCGGGTGTCTCTCCTGGTCTCTGAGGTCCTTCAGTCCCGTTGGGTTGCTCCTGTATGCGCCTGTCTTCCTCTCTGTCTGTCCGCTGTATCTGTCTGCACCCCTCATCTAAGCAAGCCTTGTGCTGCTGTGAGACAACTCATGTCAGAGCAAGCACCTGCGATGGGAGGGGACGGCTGGGCTGGGCTGTCCAGGCCAGCACTGGGGCCAGGGAAATTGCAGGGACCCATGGCCTTGTTTCCTCTCCCTCTCTCCTCCAACTTGCTGCCCTCTCCCCAGCTCCCACCTAAAGACATGTTTAAAAAGTGTGTTGGGAGACTCCCCTGGCGGTCCAGTGGTTAGGGCTCTGCACTTCTAATGCAGGGGATCGAGTTCAATGCCTGATCCCTCACTAATATCCCACATGCTGCAGGGCACGACCCCCCAAATAAAGTTTAAAAAAAAAAAAAAACTACAATTAAAAAAAAATTGTGTTGGGAGGTGCCCCTACTGCCCCTTGGCAATCCATCCATTTTCATGCCATGAGGACACCTGCTAGGTGTGAGATTTGGGGTGTGGGGACCCCAGAGCCCCAGGCAGTTTGACCCCTGAGAAGTGGAAAGAGCTGTAAGTGTGGTCCATTGCCCCTGCTGGCCGTGTCTTAGAAGTGACTCCAGTCCTCTCCCCTGGAACGTGTGGATCTCTGGTCTCTGGCTTCCTGCCCTTGAAGCTATCCCACCCCTCTCAGGGCTCCCGCTGTCACTTCTCCAGA
Source organism: Cervus elaphus (assembly GCF_910594005.1). Lineage (NCBI taxonomy): Eukaryota > Metazoa > Chordata > Mammalia > Artiodactyla > Cervidae > Cervus > Cervus elaphus. The sequence continues at coordinate 6,004,316 of NC_057836.1, forward strand.
AGGGGATGGTCCACTGGCCTGATGTTCCTCATGGCCCCTGGCCTTCTGATGACTGGCTTTGATCTACACTGACTGCCTCCTGGCCCCTGATCACCATCCTTAGGGCAGCTGTAGAGGGTGGGCTGCTGACCTGAGCAGATAAAACCACCCTGAGAAAGGACGCCACCTGCTCTGTGTGTGTGTGTGTGTGTGTGTGTGTGTGTGTGTGTAGGGAGGTGATTCTGTTGTGTTTCTTTTTGCTGCCTCTCTTCCTTTAGGGGCAGGCTGGAGCCTTGGGGAGGAACAGTCCCGGAGGGGAGTGGGTCTCCTAGAGACGTCTCCCCATGCAAATTTAGAACCCAGATGCCAGCCAGAGCAGTAATTCAGAGTGGACATTCTTGAGGGCCAGATGGGCTAGGGTGAAGCAGAGGCGTGAAGAGAGGAGGGCATTCCAGGAGTTCCCCAGGCTCGCCCCTGGGTGATGGCCCTCGCCATAGCTACTGAGAGTTCCTTGTGCTCCCCTCTGGGTCCTTCTGTCTGTCTGTCACCCATCTGTACTCTATTCATAGCTGGCTGGAAGCAACAGGTCATGTGGAAAAGCCCTGGACCTGCTTATCCTGAGTCAGAGTCCAGTCTCGGCTCCTAATGAGCTCCTGACCATCTGCAGACTTCTCTGGGCCTCAGTTTCCTCATTTGTAACCTGAGGAATGAACCTAGATTATAGTTAAGGTTCTTCTGGCTGCGTTATCCTATGCTCTGAGGGTCTTCCTGCTGCCTAAGCTGTGTGTGTGTGTGTGTGTGAGAGAGAGGGAAGTGTATACACAGATGCACAGAATCTATTTCATATTATTTGCCCAACAGCGATTCCAGACTGATGGTGTATATGGAGGGAAGGAGGTGGGGAGAGCCAGGAACCCTCATAATCTAAACTTAACTTGAGTTTGGAAGTCAGAGTATGAGAACCAGGTTCAAACCTAGATTTCCGAGGTGGAGAAGAGAGAGGACAGGGAGATTGGATGCATCCATGAGCCAGGTTAACCCAACTGATGGAATGGGTCCACCACTGGGATGCTCTAGTCTGGTGGCATGGAGGCCAGGGGAAGAATCCTTCAGGGACTTCCCTGGCTGTCCAGTAGCGAAGACTCTGCGCTCCCAATGCAGGGGGCCCAGGTTTGATCCCTGGTCAGGGAATTAGATGCCTCAACTAAAGATCCCACGTGCTACAGTGAAGATCAAAGATCCCATGTGCCACAGCTAAGACCCAGCGCCACCAAATAAATAAATAAATATATATATATATATTTTAGAAAAAAATCCTTTATTTCTACATCCTAGGAGCTGGGTGGGGCCCGTGTTCAGATCTGCCCCATGGGCCTGCTGGCTTAGCCCCCACTCAGCGCGCCAGACTAGCCTCTGTTTCCCCATCTGCGACCCAAAGGGGAAGGATTTAAATTCCTGTGAGGACCCTTCTGGCTCTAAATTCTAGAATAAGGAGGGTGGAGGAGGGTTGGAGAGATGCTTGTGGGGAGAGCAAGACGCAGAGAGATGCTTTTCCTCTCTATGTTCCTAAAGTGAAAAGTGAAAGTCATTCAATCATGTCCGACTCTGCGGCCCCATGGACTATACAGTCCATGGGATTCTCCAGGCCAGAATACTGGAGTGGGGAGCCTTTCCCTTCTCCAGGGGATCTTCCCGACCCAGGGCTCGAACCCAGGTCTCCCGCATTGCAGGCGGATTCTTCACCAGCTGAGCCACCAGGGAAGTCCTATGTTCCTAAGCCTCTGTTTTCTCAGCTTTGTAATGGGAACAATACCTCTACCTAATGGAACCGTTGTGAAAGTAAACAAGACCAGCACCTGGCACAGAGCAGCTGCCCCAAAGATGCTACCAATCACTGCCTGTCGCACCAGGTGGTCATGTGACAGCTCCTCCTGTTAATTACCCTGGGGACCACGGGGGGGGAGGGGGCAAAAGGAACTGCCTGCACCGCAGTGTCTGCCCACGTCCTGGCCACGCCTCACCCGCTGTTCCCCTACCCCAGCAGGGGCCGTCGACGTGGACGAGTGCTCGGAGGGCACGGACGACTGCCACATCGATGCCATCTGCCAGAACACGCCCAAGTCCTACAAATGCCTCTGCAAGCCAGGCTACAAGGGGGAAGGCCGGCAGTGCGAAGGTGAGCCCGGCCAGACCCGCAGCCCCCATGGCCCTCGCCGGTGGCCTTGGTCAGCCCTGGCAGGGAGGCTGCAGGCTGCCCCGGAACCTGGGCTGCTTCCTTGGGAGGTCGAGGAGTATTAAACTCTCCCTGGATTTGAAACTTTTGGGGTTTCTATTTAATAAGCACCTGAGGTGGAGCAGTGGATGGTATATTTGTCCATCTGTCCCTGACCAGATGTATATGGGGTAGAGGCCTGGGGTGACCCCCGAGGTGGCTGTTGTTCTTGTTCAGTCGCCAAGTCTTGTCGGACTCTTTGCAACTCCATGGATTGCAGCACGCCAGGCCTCTCCCTGTCCCTCACCATCTCCCAGAGTTTGCCCAAGGTCGCGTCCGTTGAGTCGGTGATACCTTCCAACCATCTCATCCTCTAACCCCGTACCCCCTGGAGGAGGGAATGGCAAACCACTCCAGTATACTAGCTATGAGAACCCCATGAACTGTATAGAAAGACCCTAAGCTCCCTAGTTTCAAATCCAAAGCTATCTGTATACCCTGTTTAGCTTCCCCAAGGGAACTTCACAGAAGCAGCCACAGCACCTGTGGGGCTGGCTCAGGTCTCCTGTGTTGATGATGTGCGCGTGAGCAGAGACTGGTGCTGTCTGTCTATACATCCAGCCTTCCTTTCTTGCACCTGGGATGCTGGTTTGAGCGTATGGCCCTACAAACCGCCTCCCCAGCAGGCTGAAAGTCAGAGGCAAGAGCACTCTTACTGTCTTTGGAGGGGACTTCCCAAGCCAGACAGAACCTTTGGGAGCATTTGTCCAGGAGGGTCTGTGTGGTCATTCTACCTCCATGGGTCTGGTACAGGACCCAGCATCAGGGGGCCAGAGACAGCTCTCTTCCAAGACTGATATGCACCCCTGGTTGAGAATCAGTATCCAAGGCTTTCCTGTCTGTCCCCACTTCACAGATGAGGAAAACTGAGGCTTTGGTTGGAGAAGTCACTTCTGCAAGATCCCCACCACCACCACCCTGTTTCACAAGGGCATGGCTGGGACTCATATCCAGGCTCCTTAATTCCTGCCCAAAGCTCTCTGTCATCTCATTGTCTTCTCCCTGAGCCCTGCCACCTTCCGTTTTCAAAGTGTGAGATTTGTGTTAGGAAAGCAAGGTGGGTGCCTGCTCCTAAGTTTTTATAGGAGTTGGGTTTTATAGGAAACATGGCTATGCCTCCTTAGGACACGCTGGATTGTTTATCCATCTCATTTGTTGGGCATCTACTTAAGGCTGAGTGCCAGATAGATGACCCTGTCCTGGACTGTGCCTGGTTTGGCCACAGCCCTGGCCTTGCTTGGGGCCCAGAAGCCAGAGTGGGGAGCTGGCGCCTACCCACAGACCTCTGGAAGGAGGCCAGGCTGGAGGCAGATAGAGCAGGCCGGCTGCTGTTAGGCCTGGACATGAGCTTGGTGGTTCTGACTGACACATGTGAGATGCTGTTTTCTTATCTTTTGCTCTTCCCTGTGGCCGGGGAGCCCCAAGGGTACCCTCATCTCCGCCAGTTGAAGCCACTAACCCAGGCTGTTCTTCCTCCAGCCCAGCTCCTGAGGTCACCCCCCTGCTGTCCCTTGCCCAGGATGCCCACGTTTTGTGTCCTCCCTGTTGCCCTGAAGTCCTGCAGAGTCCAGCTTAGCTTTCCACTCTGCTTGAGCCCAGAGTGGGGTCATGGTCACTGGCTCTGGGGGCCTAATGGCCCCAGTATGAGGATAAAAGAGGACAAGGCTTGTGAGTGTGCTTCAGGAACTGCCAGAGGCCTCCTGGTCTCTCCAGCCTGGCTCTGGCCTCTGGCCTCATCTGAAGCTTGGACACCCTTGTGCCCTGGCCACACATACATACACCAGGCCAGTCGTGTTTCTGAGACCCAGCTCAGATGTTCCCCCTTCATGGAGCTCCTTTCCCTTCTTTTGTGCCCTAACGCCTAATCCGTCTTAAGGCCTCCTGAAGACTGAATGAAATCATCAGCTGTCCCCAACCTTTCTGGCACCAGGGACCGGTTTCGTGGAAGACAGTTTTTCCATGGACCGGGGAAGGATGGTTTCGGGATGATTCAAACACATTGCATTTTTTGTGCACTTTGCTTCTAGTATTATTACATCACCGTGACCTGTGATCATCAGGCATTCAATCCCAGAGACTGGGGACCCCTGGTGTAGGGTACCAGAGCCCTGGCAACCTCAGTGCCTGGTTGACAGTGGGCACTCAGCATACAGTAGGTCCTCAGTACACAGGGGGCGGTACCATTACCCACGTTGTCGTCATCATTGTCATCTGCTCCCATCATCATCATCAAAGCTCCGTCGTGTAGCATTTGCTGCTTTCCATGGTGTAAATGGGGGCTTTCCAGGTGGCGCTAGTGGTAAAGAACCCACCTGCCGAAGCAGGAGACACAAGAGACGCGATTTCAATCCCTGAGTCAGGAAGATCCTCTGGAGGAGGAAATGGCAACCCACTCCAGTAATCTTGCCTGGGTTAAGATTAATCCCATGGACAGAAGAGCCTCAAGAGCTACAGTCCATGGGGTCCGAAAGAGTCAGACATGCTCGAAATGATTGAGCATGCACTAAACCTCAGGGGTGGCAGGCAGTTTGCTGCCACCTTCTCCTACTAGCAGGCATCAATCAAACCTGATTTCCCTCCCTGGGCCCCTTTATCTGCAGGCCCTGAGCTGGTGTGGGATTTGCAGAGGCTGGCATTGGAGTTTGGGAAGAAATGAGTTCCCCTGTCCTAGAGATCTGAAAGATTTTGCTGTTTACTGTGGTAAACAGAGAGGACAGAGTCTTAGCAGGCCCAGAGAAGGTGCCTTCCACAGCCTCCCTCACTCTCCACAGGAAGAGGTCAGCCTATGACCACTCCCTGCCTCCCCACGTGGGGCCAACTGAGCCCCATAACTGTGTTGCCTTGAAACTCCTGCTGCCGGAGGAAAACCCTTTAGCAAACCTGGCACCTGAAGCAACCAGATCCCTGTTCCGGGGACGGCTTCTCACCACACGTTCAAGGCCATCTTGCCATGTGGTCACGTGCACATGTGATGATGGTGGGGTGTCTGCATGTGCAGCTGCGGTGTGTCCAGGGAGCAGCCTGGGGCCACATGTGGTCAGCTTACCGTCAGCAGGGGGCTTGCTGTGGGCAGACTGAGGGGTCTCAGACAGCTGTGAAAGACCCTGAGCATGGCTGAGGATAAACCAATGTTTTCTCAATGGTTCTCATCTTGACAGTGTCTGAAGTCACTCGAAGTGAGCTCACGGACATGCAGAGTTGGAATGAGCTTTAAAGGGCCTCTAAGGCAGCCCCCGTTATTTATAGATGAGTGCCCCTCTTTGTTGCCTTTGCCAGCCTCACACAACCTGTTTAGCCCACTTCACAATGGCTTAATGGTTCCCAGGTCTCCTTCTGGAATGTGGGCTCCTCAAGGGCAGGGTCTATGATCTTTCAGCTCTGATGCCTAGAACCCAGCATCAGGCCTGGCACAGGGATTGGGAGGCATCTGTTGGGTGAATGGGTAGATGGATACGTTGCAGCAGTCACCTCCTCCAGGAAGCCTTCCCTGCTGCCCCAAATAGGTCAGCTGTCACCAGGGAGCATGACTCCTTCAGAGCTCCATTGGGTCGCCATGACCTGTGTGACTTCACTTAGGGTTGGGCCCAGAGCTGGTCCTGGTGGATGAGGTGAATGACTATTGTCCATGTCTGGTGGGTATCAGGAAAGCCTTCCTAGAGCCTCCCACACTTTGAAGGTTTTATGGATGAGGAAGCCAAGTCTGCAAAGGGGTGAGGTCTAGTCCACGGATGTCTGATGGGGACCAGTGGCAGAATTAGGTTGAGGAAATTGGGTCCAAGAAGGTTAGTCTCTCACCAGGTTGCCCAGCTAAGAGACAGAGGGCCTGGACTATGATTCTGGTCAGCCGTGAGGTCCCAGCAGTGGCCCAGACCCCCAACAGCCTTAGCTATGGAGTGTTAGAGGGGGCTGCAGAGACCTTTTCACACCTCCCCTTGCTGCCGTCAGCTCTTCTGAGCCTGGTCTCATTCTCTGTATCTTTTTCTCCCTAACCTCCCCCCAGCATCACTGTCCTTTTATAGTTCCTCCAACTTGCCAGCTTCTTCCTACCCAGGGCCTTTGCACATTCTGTCTCCCCATCCTTCTTCATTTAGCTAAGCTGCTGCATTCCCCACCTGCCTCACCAGGTACCCTGTGCATGGACTCTCAGGGAGCTGCCAGGGCCAGCCCTGCGCTGGCCTCCTGGTCTGAATTAGTCAGGCCTGTTTGTACTGTTTTCTGTCGAGGGGGCAGGCCGGGGGTGAGGAGGGGGCATTTCAGTCCCTTTAAATGCTTCAACTCATTTAACCTTAATTGCTTTGTTTTCATAGACATGTGCTAAGGAAAAGGACCAAATTATAGCTTGAATTGTGTCTTGCTAATCTTAATGAAAAGCTCTCGTTTATAATCAGGACCAGGTCCCAAACGTGGAGCAAACCACCCTCAAATGGCTTGTTTAAATAACTGAGACCCTCCTGATAATCACTGTTTAGTCTGAAACAGCAGTGCACATCACCCCTTCTATGTGTACTTAATTTTTTAAACCATTTATTCAAGTGCTTTCTTCCACTTGCAAGTTCCAACTCGGACCTTTTCCAAAACGTCATAATTAAAACTCTTGCGGGAAATAGCTTTTTGTTTTGGCCACAGTATATCAAATATATTACTATTTTCCATTTTCTGTGAAAAGGAAAAAAATGACAGCCTTATGGGCATCGGAGATCACAAAATTAGCATGTAAGTAATGCATGTAAATAGTCACTTCCTGAATTTTATATCCCCAGGGCCTACTTGTCAGTCAGCAAAGTTAGGTAGATTACAGGCCATGCTATTAAGTGTTTTAACAAAACTCTTAATAACACACCCAGTGATCCATTTAGTTTAACATCAGAAAAAAAACAAAAAAACCTTGAGACCAATTGGCCTTCTGAGGAAATAATGTCTATGACCTTACTAAATCATTTTCATCATCGTTATTACACTCTTGACTGAAACTCCAGATACTATTCTGCTTTTTGGGAGGCCAGCAAAGGCAGTTCAGAGGTGGGCTGGGAGTGGGGGAGGAGGGGAAATTCTTCCAGTCTTAAAACGTGCAATTATGCATGCTAACGTGTGCCCTGCTGAAGATGAAAGCGCTGGAGTCCGGCAGACCAGCGGGCAGGAAGAAATCGGATGTGACTTAAAATTCCAAGCTGCTGTCAGCTAGCAATTAGGCAGCGTGGCTTGCAACTGGTCCCAGATCTGTTGTGGAGCTGAGGTTTCTTGGAGCCCCAGTCCATTTTTGGGAAGGAAAAGTTAAGAGCTTGTATCATTGGCATCAAAGCACCAAGAGGCGTTTGCCTCCCCAAACCTCGGTTTGCCCAGGTGTAAATGCATCCACTGGACCAGATTCAGTTCAGGATGGAGAATGTTCACTGAGCACCTACTCTGTGCCAAGCTCAGGGCTGGGGCCATGACCTGTTTTCCCGATCTCCCCATTCAGGGGAGAAACAGATGGGGAAAGACGTGATCATTAACGGGGCGTGGAAAGTACAGCCGTGGAAATACAGACCAGACTCAGCGGGGTGAGAAGGACAGGGGCCAGCACTGCTGGGGGAGGGGGAAGTCTGAGAGGGCTCCCTGGAGAGGTGGTCATCTGGGCTAAGTTAGGAAGGCAGAGGGGGTCTCGGACACTCCTTCCGGCTCTGATGGTCCCCGAATGCGTCTGTCACAAGGGTGCCAAGGTCTGACTTTATCCCTGCTGACTCGGTGAGTGCAGCAGGTGGCTTAGCCTTCCTCCCATGACGTGGGACCGGAGGCACCTGTCTCACCCAGAGGGCCCCGAGTGGGAGCTGGGGGAGGGACAGCGCCTGGCTCTAGCGAGAGTGCGCGGAAGACAGCACTGGTGCCTGCGAGCGAGCTTTTTCTCCAAATCCCCATCTCTCCCAGGGTTAGAGGGCCTCTGCCCCACCCCCACCCCATCTCTGAGCACCCACCCCCCACCACCCCGGGCAGCAGGCCTCTCCCGTCCCTTCCTCTCGGCCCTCTAGCCTCCTCCTGGCCGCTTCTTATTACAGTGGCTGTATTTGTTTTTCCATCCGAGGAATGCTAACCAGCAAAAACCATTATTTCTAAGAAAATAAACCACGGGCCTTGTCGGCGTTTGAATGCTACTGAAGTGGACGGTGGCCTTCCCCAAAGGCCTTGAGACAAAGAGGGCCGGAGGGCTCGTGTGAGCAGGCAAGGTCAGGGGGTCTCGGAGGGGTGCTTGGAGGGGGTCTTCCAGATGGGCCAGGGCTGCAGCCCCTGGGAGGAGAGAGGGGAAAACCCCAGCTGGCCGGCGTGGACTTGCTGCCCTGTTAATAAGGGCTGCGGCTCAGTCCCCGCCCCCTCCGGGGGCGCCCAGAGGCACGCCCCTCTCCTGGAGACCCCCCACCCCACCCCCTGCCTCTGTCTGGGCCTCCTGCCCTTTGAGTCCAGGGGAGTAGGACTGGATGCAGGTCCGTGAAGACCTGGGCGCCCGTCTGTGTGACTTTGGGCAGGTCTGCGGACCTCTTGGGCCTTAGCATGCATGCTTAGTCACTTCAGTCGTGTCTGACTCTCTGCGACCCTATGCACCATGGCCTGCCAGGCTCCTCTGTCCTTGGGATTCTCCAGGCAAGAATACTGGAGGGGGTTGCCATTTCCTTCTCCATGGGCCTTAGTGTGCTGACTGCAAATTCAGGCCTCTAGTCTGCTGCCAGCCTGCCTGGCTTCCAGTCTTGGCTTTGCCACTTACTACCTGGGTGATGTAGCACACGTCCCTTCAGTTCTCTGAGCCTCAGTTTCTCTTTCTGTGATAGGGAGAGTGAAGCCCTTCCTGCTTAAGAGTTTAGCTGCGGACCGTTGGAAGATGGTAGGCAGTCCCCCTTGCTGTTATTGGCATGACGAATAGAGGGCAACTCCACTGGCAATCTGGAGAGAAAGAGAGTAAAATCAAAGTGCACCAGGCCAGCCATGGGCCAGAGCCCAGAGGGCAGCCTGTGGGTTTAGGGGGAGAAGCCTGAGCTGCGAGTCTTAGGTTCAAGCTGCGAGTCTTGGGTTCAGCCCCAGCCTGCTGATATGATCAGCTCTTCAGTTCCCCTCTCTGGGTTCAGTTATCCTTTTACCAAATCCAGGGGTGCTCTGGAAGAGCTCTAGGACCCCAACCTGCCCGTTTCAAGTGGTGGCTCAGGTTTTTGGGCAACTGTATTTCTGACGATCCTTCTGTTGAGTTCACGGGGTTGGGTCCGTGGAGCACCCCCTCAGAGCCTGCAGTCTCAGGATCTGGGGCGTCCCCCCTGCCTTTTTGGTAATGGGGGTGGGAGAATGACTGTCCTTCTGATTGGCAAGGGAGCAGCGGGAGCCTCAGCTCTGAGCTGGCAGCTCCTCGCTCCCATCTTGAACACTCTGATAAGGCTGCTCCCCATCACCCAGGTTGCTTGGGCATCTGCTAGGCCTGATGTCAGAACCTGGGGACAGCAAAGGGTCCAGAGTGTTTGGGAGTGAGAAAGGGAGTAATTAACTGGCCCTTCGGGTTTGGTAGGCAAGTCCCAGCCTGATACTGGAGAGCCACAAAGCTCACTGTGAGCCCACACGGGGCAGAGGGCACTTGAGGTCAGTTCACAGTGAGCGTCTGCACCCAGGCAGAGCCCCCGAGACTCCCCAGCATGATGTATGAGGCCACTGACAGCATTAACTGAGAAAAACAGCTTCAATGAGATATGATCCACGTACTATACCATCACCCACTTAAAGTACACAATTCCATGCCTTTTAGTATATTTACAGACTTGTGCACCCATCACCAAAATCAACTTTAGACCCTTTTCATTACTCCAAAAAGAAACCCTGTACCCCTTAGGCATTGCTCCCCAGCTTCCCAGTCCCCAGAAACCACTAATCTGGTTTCTGTCTCAATACTTTTGGCTCTTCTATAGACGTCATATAAATGGAAGCCTACGAAACGTGGCCCTTTGTGACTGAGAAAGCATTCTCCAAAGTCTGATGGCCTGGCCCACTTCCTGGCCCCCCTTGTATTAGCTGTGTGACCTCGGGCAGGGCGGCAACACCTCTGAGCCTTGGTTTCCCTTGCTGTCAGATAAAGATGTTCATACCCACTTCTTAGGGTGTTCGTAGCCAAGGGCCTGCGTACAGCCTCATACAGTCCATGGACTGCATACAGTCCATGAGGGCTCCAATTGAGATGGCTACTCATTCGTTCAATGCCAAGCAGACTTTGCAGAGACACGCTGCTACTGCTGAACCTGCAGCTCAACAGGACACAGTTCTTGCGCCATGGAAGTCGCAGCCTCGAAGGACACATACATAGCAAGTGACAGGAATGACAGTGTCCTTTCAGGGAGCCGCGGGGCCCAGAAAGTGGGGAGAAGCACCCCCCTCCCCGCCCCTGTCTGCCAGGCAATTTGCAAGAGTTCAGAGCGGGCAGTGATGCGGAGGCTCAGTCTGTGGAAGGGCGTGGGTGTCTGTGAGCTCCGGGCAGAGGAAAACAACGTGAGCAAAAACGTGGAGGCCCGAAGCCGTGCAGGCCACTGGGAGAGGTCAGCCCACAGCTCAAACCCCATGGTTACCTTGGATCATGGGTTGACTGGGGGGAGGACCTTCCCACCCTCTGGCTGAGCCATGGTCATTGTGCGCCGTTAGGAATGAAAAAGTATATAGATTTGTGTTGGTTTTGCATGACCTTTGACCTTTCCCATAATTAACTGCTGGGCCCACTTCTGGCATTGTCTCGGCAGAAGGGAAACCTGATCGATGGATGCCAGGAGTCCGCCGAGAGCGGGCCTCATTACTCAGTCATTACAAACCCAGAGCTTAACCCTGTGCCACCGGAGACAGGGGGCTTAATCCTTCCTGCTGGGCGGCCCTGCGGAACCACCTTCCCTCGAATGTAATTAGCCAACAAACCGGATTAAGATTTATTCACCAATAAGGACTCAACTTCCTAAGCCATACATCTCTCCCAGAATGGTTGCCTGATCTAAGGAGTGCATGGTTTTTCCTAAAGCCCCAGACAAAGGAGAAGACGTGTTAGCGCCCAGCCAGGGAAGGGTTCTTTGTTAGAGCGTTTGCTCTCCACTGTCTGCAAGGAATGTCGAGAAAAATGCCAATTTCAAAGGGACACAGGGAGATATAGTCAGTAATGATTTCTGAGAGTGGCGCGTAGGGTGCTTTAAAAATCCTCATTTGGAGAACCTTTCCGGTCAGTCCTGATTTTTAGAACTAAAATGCCCTAAATGGTATTGAAATGAGAAGAATCTCTGACTCATTGTAGTAGACTCTCTTCGAACTGAGGCACTACAGAATAAATGTACATTTTATGGGGCGGCAAGAATCAATTTTGAATTTAAAAAAAAAAAAAAACCCAAACTCTTCCCACTCGAGTCCAAGCCAGTGTTGTTGGCACGTAACTACAGCTGTGGGATCGTGCGTGCATGCTGCCATTTTAATATTGGAAAAGTGGAATTGCGTGACCTTTTAAAATCCTATAATGAGCAGCTCCCTGTGCTGTTTTTCTCTGCTCTGTTGGATGTTGGAAGCTGTTTTCTGTTGGGACTTGAGTTCTCATTAAACAAAAAATCCAAGCTGGAGAAGAAGCAGGGATGTTTGGGGCGAGCTATTGGCCTTCTTATCCTGAGCACTCGGGTTGAAGCTTTGTCCTGGCCACTTTCTCTGATATGAACATCTCTGTCACTACCTCTTAACCCCAGGAGCAGGTATGGACCTTGGAAATAAATGCGATGATGCACATGATGTCTCTTCCCCAACTTTCTTCTTAATAACTTTTTGAAGCATAAAGCACTTTTAAAAAGTGTTCATCTCATGCACCCTGAGGATGTGGCTCCAGTAGGAATAGAGCCTGCATCTGAATGCATCCCATGCTCCCCTACCTGGGAAGACATCAGTCATGCTGGGCCTCGGTCTTGGCATCAGGACAATGGAAGCAGTGGTCACACGAGCTTGCCACACTGCTTCATCCCTGTGCTCTCTGCTTCTTCGGTGCTGAAGCCATCCTCCCTCTGTGTGTCTGTGTTTTCACATGGTTTTCTCCTTTCTGTCCGAAAATCCTCTCTGTACGTCTTTATCCAAATTTCCTTCTTAGAAGAACACCAGTTGTTGGATTAGGCCCATCCAACTCCCACACACACACACACACACACGCTTCAGTCATGTCCAACGCCTTGCAACCCCACGGACTGTAGCCCGCCAGGCTCCTCTGTCCATGGGATTCTCCAGGCAAGAATACTGGAGTGGGTGGCCATGCCCTCCTCCAGGGGATCTTCCCAACCCGGGGATCAAACTCGTGTCTCTTATGTCGCCTGCATTGGCAGGCAGCTTCTTTACAACTAGCACCTCCTGGGAAGCCTGTACTCCACTACAACCTTATCTAAAGCTTGATTACATCTGCAAAGATCCTATTTCCAAATCAAGTCACATTCACAGGTACTGAGGGTTAGGACATCAGCACCTCTTTTGAGGGACACAAACTCACAACAGCCCTTTGAGAATAAATATCTAGACCAGTCTCTCAAAGCAAAAGAAATAAAAGTGAAAAGCAACAAATGAGACCTACTCAAACTTAAAAGTTTTTGCACAAGCAAAGAAAACCATAAACTAAACAAAAAGATAATGTATGGAATGGGAGAAAATGTTTGCAAATGATGCAACCAACAAGGGCTTAATTTCCAAAATATACAAACAGCTCATATAACTCAATATGCAAAATAATAAAAACCCAATAAAAAAATGGGCAAGAGATATAAATAGATGTTTCCCCAAGAAAGACTTACAGATGGCCAACAGGCACATGAAAAGATGTTCAATGTTGCTAATTATTAGAGAAATGCAATTCAGAACCACAATGAAGCATCATCTCACACTGGTCAGAATGGCCATCATCCAGAAGTTTACAAATAATGCTGGAGAGGGCGAAGAGAAAGAGAACCCTCCTACACTGTTGATGGAAATGTAAAGTGGTGTGGCCACTATGGAAAACACTACGGAGATTCCTCAAAAAACTGAAAATATAGTTGCCATATGAGCTAGCAATCCATTCCTGGGTATATAAACAGACAAAACTATAATTTGAAAAGATACATGCACCCTTATGTTCGTAGCAGCACTATTTACAATATCCAAGACATGGAAACAACCCAAGTGTCCATCAACAGACAAGTGGTTTAAGAGGATACAGTACATATATGTTGGGTTGGCCAAAAAGCAAACTTTTTGACCCACTCAATACAATGGAATATTACTCAGCCATAAAAAAGAATGAAACATTGCCATTTGCAGCAACATGCCTGGAGCTAGAGATTGTCATTCTAAATGAATTGAGTCAAACGAAGAAAGACAAATATTATGTCACTTACATGTGGGATCTAAAAGATAATACAAATGGATCTATTTACAAAACAAAAGCAGACTCACATACCTAGAAAACACACTTAGAGTCATCAAGGGAGGAAGGAGGAATTAGGAGTATAGGATTAACAGATACCAACCAGTAAACATAAAGCGGATAAACAATAGAGACTTAGCACATAGCGCAGGGGACTATATTCAATATCTGGTAATAGCCTATAGTGGGAAATAATCTGAAAATATATCGCTGAATCACCTTGCTCTACAGCTGAAACTAACACAATATCGTAAATCAACTACACTTCAAATTTTAAAAAAAAGATTAAATAACTAGAGAGCTTGGCTCTGTCCCCCGCCACTCCTTCACCCTCTCCCCACTCCATCTGCCTATTCCTCATTCTCTAGCTTTAACAGTCCTTACATAGCGATCCGACATAGAAAGTGGACTGGTGGTTGCCAAGGGGGAAGGGCCTGGGGGGAGGGCTAGAGAGGGAGACTGTGGTTAGCAGATGTAAGCTGGAATATATGGAAAGGATAAACAACAAGGTCCTACTGTATAGCACAGAGAACTATATTCAGTAGTCTATGGTAAACCAGAATGGAAAAGAATATTTAAAAAGAATGTATATATACACATATATCACTTTGCCGTACAGCAGAAATTAACACAACATTGTAAATCAACTGTTCAGTTCAGTCGTTCGTGTCCCACTCTTTGTGACCCCATAGACTGCAGCACGCCAGGCCTCCCTGTCCATCACCAACTCCCGGAGTTCACCCAAACCCATGTCCCTTGAGTCAGTGATGCCATCCAACCATCTCTTTCTCTGTTGTCCCCTTCTCCTCCTGCCTTCAATCTTTCCCATCATCAGGGTCTTTTCAAATGAATCAGTTCTTCACATCAGGTGGCCAAACTATTGGAGTTTCAGCTTTAGCATCAGTCCTTCCAATGAATATTCAAGACTTCAATTTGTACTTCAATAAAAATATTTTTTAAGTGGCCCGAGATGGATGGGCATCTTGGAGGCCTGTGGGACCTCCTCTGGGGCTGGCGGCTCTTGGATACGGTTTTTACAATAATAAACCTGCTTGCTTTGGCAGAGTTTTTTGTTTGTTTGTTTATGTGTTTATCTCTCATGCATTAAAGGGTGAGGTGCACATGATTTTAAAAAACAAAAATTCAAGGCAAAGATGCAGAAAATCAGGGGAGGTTTGACTTGTGAGCAGATGTTCTCCATTCAAGATGCTGGATGGGCAGGTAAAGCAGGCTGGCCTCAGAAGCCTGTTGGAGCACTCCAGGGCTGGTGATTGGAGAAGAGCTGATCATTCTAAGAAGTGCTCAGATCTGGGGGAATCTTTGGGGAATGGATTAAGGGAAGAAATGTGAACAGTAGACACTGCTCTCTTCAGGGCATTAACATCCACTGTGGCCTACACTATGGGGAGTCAAAGGAAGGGAAAGGCTAGAGCTGTTTTTTGGTATTTAAGTTCATTTTTAGTTTATTTATTTATTACTATTTTTTGTCTGCTTCGCGTGGCTTTTGCAATCTTAGTTCCCCAATCAGGGATTGAACCTGTGTCCCCTGCAGTGAAAACACAGAGTCCTAACCACTGGACCGCCAGGGAAGTCCTAGAGTTGTTATATTGACTATCCAATCAATCTCTTTAGAAAAGCAATCTCTTTGTAATGCGTTATGTGTATGGTGATCAAATAGTTTATCATTTTGACACTAGAAAGTTTGCTATTAGTAATTATCAGACAATAGGCATAAACTAGAGCTTTGCCAGGCAAATTTGGGTGTATGATTATCTTAACTGGGGAAAGACATCTTTCTTAGACAATGTCTTAAAACAGTTTATGCAACTGAATTTTATGGATGTGGTGACTCTGTAACTGATTGTGTTTCCCTCTTTACCTTGGCTTCTAGGAGGCTCAGAGCCATATTTGTGGCCTTCCTTTTGTAACTGTGCTGGAATTACCAAACATATTTCTGCATACATTCACCAGCTTTCTCTTCTTCAACCTATTTTATTTCTCTTCAGCACAAGATAGATAGATAAGGGACTCTCAAGAGTCTTCTCCAACACCACAGTTCAAAAGCATCCATTCTTCGGCACTCACCTTTCTTTATGGTCCAGCTCTCACATCCATACATGACAACTGGAAAAACCATAGCTTTGACTAGACAGAACTTTGTTGGCAAAGTAATGTCTCTGCTTTTTAATATGCTGTGTAGGTTGGTCATAGCTTTTCTCCCAAGGAGAAAGTGTCTTTTAATTTCATGGCTACTGTCACCATCTGCAGTGATTTTGGAGCCCCAAAAATAAAATCTGTCACTGTTTTCATTGTTTCCCCATCTATTTGCCACGAAATGATGGGACCAGATGCCATGATCTTAGTTTTCTAAATTTTGAGCTTTAAGCCAGCTTTTTCACTCTCCTCTTTCATCAAGAGGCTCTTTAGTTCTTCTTTGCTTTCTGCCATAAGGGTGGTATCATCTGCATATCTGAGGTTATCGATATTTCTCCTGGCAATCTTGATTCCAGCTTGTGCTTCATCCAGCCTGGCATTTCACATGATATACTCTACATATAAGTTAAATAAGCAAGGTGACAATATACAGCCTTGAGGTACTCCTTTCCTGATTTGGAACCAGTCTGTTGTTCCATATCCAGTTCTAACTGTTGCTTCTTGACCTGCATACAGATTTCTCAGGAAGCAGGTAAGGTGATCTGGTATGCCCATCTCTTTCAGAACTTTCCACAGTTTGTTGTGATCCACACAGTCAAAGGCTTTGGCATAGTCAATAAAGCAGAAGTAGATGTTTTTCTGAAACTCTCTCTTTTTTGATGATCCAACATATGTTGGCAATTTGATCTCTGGTTCCTCTGCCTTTTCTAAATCCAGCATGAATATCTGGAAGTTCATGGTTCACATACTGTTGAAGCCTGGCTTGGAGAATTTTGAGCATTACTTTGCTAGCGTGTGAGATGAGTGCAATTGTGCAGTAGTTTGAACATTCTTCGGTATTGCCTTTCTTTGGAATTGGAATGAAAACTGACCTTTTCCAGTCCTGTGGCCACTGCTGAGTTTTCCAAATTTGCTGGCATATTGAGTGCAACACTTTAACAGCATCATTTTTTAGGACTGGAAATAGCTCAACTGGAATTCCATCACCTCCACTAGAAAAGACATGGGCTTTGTAAACAGAAAGGCTTTGTTTTGATCCTTGCCCTACCAGTTATTATGTGACCTTGAGCAATTACCTCTCTGCACTTTAGTTTGCTCAGCCATGAAATGGAGTTAAAACACCTACTCCAGAGGGTTGGTGTATGTTTCAGGAGTAGATACCTACATACTGAGGTACAACGTGAGAGGAAGAGACTTCTGCCCAACATGAAATAAAACTCCTTCCCCTCAGTCTGACTGATCCAGCCTAAGTCACATGCCCACCCTGGGAACAATAGCAGCCGTTAATTCTATGTAATATTTGGTGAGACTGACCAGGCTCCACCCCCAGAGTTGGGACCAGGCTACCTTCTCCTGAGTCATCTACATGAATGAAAGAAAGGAGGGAGGCAATAGTCTGGGAGCTGCTGGTTTGGATCTGCTGAGAGATGGTGCCATGTTTATAGGTAGTAGAAATGGGTGACCAGTTTGCAGACCGCACCCATGTTAAGAGTGTAGAAGATTCACATGTTGGTAGCTGATTAGATGTCAGTGGAGAAATGGAAGGATAACAATATTTACTGGGATGGAGAACCCCAGGGAAGTGCAGGTTGATGAGTTAAAGTTGGTCCATACTGCCTTTGGAGTGAATGTGGACGATCTAGGGGGAGAGGAGGTAGTTAGATTGGTATATCTGGGGCTCTGTCGAAAGGTCAGAGCCACAGAGATTGAGAGGTAATCGATATCCCAGTCTTTATAAATCCATGTGCCCTTTCAAACACAAAATGTTATACTCTGCTTTTAATGTTATTTAAAACTTCTAAGTACATTAAGTATACTGATCGAGCAATTTAAATGACTTACAGCACTGAGCCTGCTTCCCAGCAGTCACTGATGGCCTCTGCAGGCGGGAAGCCTGCTGACTCTTGCACCTCTGCAGATCCAGGCTGCTTGTTCTTCCCTCATCATGGCTGGGTGGATGGGTACCAGAAGAAGGCTGCACAGACCCTGTATTCTATCACTTTCAGGGCTGTGGTATTTCCTCTGCTGGCAGCATTCCTGGCAGACAGGTGTCCAGACAGTGCTTGGTCATCTCCAGAGTCAGAGGGCTCACTACCTCATGAGACAGGCTCTGTCTTCCCGATGGGACATACCTACCCCTGAACATTAATTAATTGGTCCTTCTGGCTTTTCTCTACTCTGTGTAGCTCTGTCCTCTGGACCATGTGGAGAGAGCACAGAGCTGGGTGTCTCCCCTTGCCAGCCCCTCAGGCATTTGTGGAAGCGGCCAGGCTTGCCTTCAGTTCCCTCTTCTTAAGGGTGGCCCCTTCCTGCTTCCGGTTAGGATGTGGAAACACTTCCGGTTCTGCTGTGAGAGGCTTCCGGTTGCCATCTTTTCGTGAGCTTGTAGAGGTTGAGATGGGTAGGTTCAACGCCACCAGTACCCCTCGTTCTAATGGGGGATTGCACAGGTTCGAATCCCACTTATATAACACGTCGAGGTGTGACCCTTGGCAAGGCTTTGGCCTTGCTGTGCCTCAGCTTCTTTGATTCCCTTGTAAAATTGGAATACAGATGACCGGGGTCTGTGCCTCGTAGTTAATGCGGGGATTGGAGCCTTAATGACACATGGTGTCACCCCTGGGACTTGGGTAGCTCATTGAATGTTAACTGGACTCGCTGCTATAGCTCTCTGGCCCTCTCTAATCTCTGGAACTCCAGAACTGATAGCTGTTTGACCCCTGATGGGAAATGTTGAGAAACACTTAGAACGGCAAAAAGGGTGACCTTTAGGAAGGCTATTAGCCATTGTTCATGAGACAGACGTCTTTGTTGTAACAAGGAAACTGAAGCAGTAGAAATTCAGATCTGGAAGGAAACCCTGGGGGGCGTATACGGCCTTTTGTCTCATTCCAGAAGTTATGTTTTTTGGTGGTATGAGAAGTTCATTTATTTCTTAGCCCCTCTCCCACAAGTAATGAGCTCTCCGCGCTGGGCACCTTTCAAATAGCCTGAAAAGAGCCAGTTTGGGGGGATTTTAGATAGGGCCCCTGCATGCTGTTAGTGTTGAAAGGGCTTCAAGGGGGCCAGAGCTGAGTGTGAATCTTGCCTGCTTCACCATCGGGGGATCTGAAAGTCACTCCAGTCATGCCTGCCACATGACCTTGCTCCCCAGGTTGGTGGCTGACTGCGTTCCAAAGCCAAGATCTTCATCTTTGTAACCTTTGGATCAGCTCCCCAGCCCCAGCAAGGACTTGAGTCAGTGAATGCCTGTTGAGTCATCCCCTAACCACTCATGTCCCCGTGTCTTCAGTAGTAGGGGGGCAGAGGACCCCTGCGGCTTCCTCTGACACTTCTCATGCACCTCACTTTGCAGACATCGACGAGTGTGAGAATGACTTCTACAATGGGGGCTGCGTCCACGAGTGCATCAACATCCCGGGGAACTACAGGTGCACCTGCTTTGACGGCTTCATGCTGGCACACGACGGACACAACTGCCTGGGTGAGTGATGCCGCTGTGCCCTGCCCACTGGGCACTCCCTGCCTCTCTCTCAACTCCAGCTGGTAACGTTGGGGGCAGTGGGAAGGCTTGTCCTCTTTCGGCTCCTTGGGTCGAGAAGACCCCCTGGAGAAGGGAATGGCAACCCATTCCAGTATTCTTGCCTGGGAAATCCCATAGATAGAGGAGGTGGGAGGGCTACAGTCCCTGGGGTTGTAAAAGAGTCTGACATGACTTAGTGTCTAAACAACAACAGTGATTAGTTTGCTAGGACTGCTGTAACAAAATAGCAGAGCTTGAGGGCCTTAAACTGAAAAAATTTATTTTCTCACAGTCCTGGAGGCTGGAAGTCCGAGGACAAGGTGCTGGTGGTTTGTTTTTAATCTGAGGGTCTCTCCTTGGATTGCCAATGGCCACCTTCTTGCTGTGTGTTCACATGGTCATCTCTCGGCATGCACGTATCTGGTGTTTCTCTGTCTTTCTCTCTTTGCCCTAATCTCCTCTTTCTACAAGGATACCAGTCATATTGCAGTAGAAGCCATCCTGACAACTCATTTTCAACGTAATTACCTTTTTAAAGGTCCTATCGTAAATATGGTCATGTTCTGAGGGTAAGGGTTAGACCTTCAACATATAAATTTCGGAGAAACATAATTCAGCCCATAACAAGGATTCTTATATACTTCCAGATTCTCCTAGTTCAAATACATATATTTTTAAGCCAGTTGTATAAATTTATGAGTAATGCAAACTTTCTGGGTACAACTGGGAAAATGTAGAACAAAGAAAAACTGGAAAGCATCTTAGTTTCTCTGGAGTGTTTGTTTTCAGGCATCTCTCTGCACCCGGGTGTGATTACCTGTAGTTGCAATCAGGTACCTGGCCCTTGTCATCACCATTTTCCTAGTTGCCTCATCATTTGATCAGTGACTAACAACCTGGGGCTGCTGTAACAGAGTAACACACTGGATGACCTGAGTGATAGAACTTTATTCTGTCAGAGTCCTAGAGGCTCAAAGTCTGAAGCTGTGGTGTCAGCGAGGTTGGTCCCTATGAGGCTTAGGGGGAGGACCTGTTTCTCTCCCAGCTTCTGGTAGCCTCGGGCTTGTCTTTGAGCGTAGATCACTTTTCTTCTCTGTTTTCACATTGTTTTTGTTCTCTGCATGCCCATCTCTGTGTCCAAATGTCCTCTCTTCCTAAGGACACAGTCCTGTTGGATTAGGGGGCACCCTGCCGAAACATCTTAACTTGATCATCTGCCGGTAACCTATCTCCAAAAAAGGTTACCCACACCAGCCCTGGGGGTCAGGACTTCAGCATCTTGGGAGGGATGTAATTAAACCCATAACAGAGGTGGTTTGCGGTCCACAGCAGGAGGAACAGCTCCTGGTAGAAAGCCCATGGTCTCCAAGCAGGTGCTCCTGTCCCCCCAGCCGTCTTCTGCTGCCCGTTGCTGAGTGACCTGGGGAACAACGGCTGGAGCCTCAGGGGTGAGGCCGTGGACTTAGCAGGGGTGTGGCGTGGCCGTGAACACGTTCTTAAGGTCACTGAGCCTCGGGGTCTTGTTGGTAAAGGGAGGTTGTGCAGAGCAGCTGTCTCATACGCTGCTGTGAGCGGTAACTGCGATCATGTCCAGGCAGCTGAGAAGTGTGCTGAGTCCCAGGGCGATCAGCCCTGGGAGGTGTTCCCATCACCCTGACAGCCACAGGAATAACATGCTGTCGGCCTCACCAGGTTGTGTCTGAGAATGAAATAGCACGGTGATGTGGCTGGTGCTTGGTGAGTATAGTCAGCAAACAGGCATCAGTATTACTGTAGGTGACTCGGCCACCCTTCTGTGGTTGGACATTTACATTGTTTGCTTATTTTGTTTGTTTGATTTTGCCATCAGAACCCAGAGGTGATTCTTGGCATAGAACATTTTTTCTTGCTTTCCCAACTGCTTCCTTAGCAAGTCTTCCTGGAACTTCTGGGTCAAAAGGATTATTTGGATTTTTTGGTGGCACTTGATGCAGTGTCTCCTGGAAGGGCTGGGTAAACTTTCTATCGTGCCAGCTGGGCTTTTGGTGTATGCATAGAAAGCTTGTGAAGGAGGAAATGGCAACCCACTCCAGTATTCTTGCCGGGAGAATCCCGTGGACACAGGAGCCTGGTAGGCTACAGTGTAGGGGGTCACAAATAGTTAGAAACAGCTGAGTGACTGGGCATGTGTGCTAGGAAGCTTGAGATCCCCAGTGCTCTGAAACTCCTCCAGAATTATCAGTGTATCTCCAGTTCCTCTGCCTGTTTTTGTTTAATGCACACTGGATCTCAGATGAGCTGTTATGGGAAACAGATCTGTAAACATGTAATTACACCCAAAGAAAGTGCCGAAACGGAGGTCTGGACAGCAAACTATGGAAGCCCAGAGGGGTCTATGAAGAGTTACCCTTCATGGGCTGTGGGGGGGGGGGAGGGCGGTGGTGGGAAGTGTGCCTGACTCCTCTGCGGGACCTCAAAGAGGAGGTTGCCTTGAACAGAATCTCCAGAGGTAGCGGTGAGGGCAGGGCCTGTGTGGAGAGCCGTGGGTGGCTCCTTGAGGCTGGGCTCGGGGGGAGTGGGAGGAATGCTGGGAGGTGGAGCTGGAGAGGAAGGCAGAGCCTTCGATGAGACTGGAGAGAACTGAGGCTGGACTGCATTTCTTGTACCAGACACCACGTTCAGTATTGTTCACGTTTTATCTCATGTAATCCTCCCAAGAAGCGTAAACATTTAACCGTCCGGCCTGTTGGCCCCTTTTTTCAGATGATAGAGTCCATTTCAGGAACGGATTAGTCCATGAAGACAGACCTGACAGTCTGCCTGTCGGGCATGTCCTGACAGGAGCAGGCATATCACCAGTGGTCAAGAGGCCAGACCTTGGGACCTGCAGGCTCTGGGCTCCACCCCTGGTTCTGCCAGTTATCAGCTGTGTGACCTTTGGCCACTTCACCACTAGGCCTGTTTCCTCACCAGAAACAGCATTCGCCGTCACTGTCCTGTCAGGCTCTCACGAGCACTGAATGGGGTTGTGGGTGCTGAGCATCTGGAGAGTGGCTGGCACAGAGCACGCAAATGTAGCGGGCCTTGCTTAGCCTGGTCGACTTTCAGACCAGACGTATCAAGGTGGGCTAGTCTGACGCCTCTGACACCTCGTGGGGGCCGGGCCTGCTGGCTGCAGTCCCCGGGCTGTGTCACACACACAGGCTCCCCTTCCCCTCACACCTCTCTTACCTGGATAGAATCACCTGTTTGTAAGCACCCTTATTCCTGGCTACGGCGGGCAGGTATACCCAACGCCTCCAGACTAATGGAGTCTGTGCAGGTTTTGGTTTCAACAACGTGATTTCCACAGTGGATTCTTTTTATACTGATTAATTTAAGGAACTGGGTAAGACTCCCCCACCCCCACCTCTGAGCACAGATTGCAACTTCATACGGCTCTAACGCACGCATATGGCAGCCAAGAAAAGGCTCTCTCTGTTGCTCCTCTGCTTTTAGCTGAGGGCAGACGCTTCGCAACAGACGTCTTGATGTTTGGGCTTTTTCCTTCTCACGGCAAAACTCCGGCTCTGGAGAAGTCAGACCTCGGTTCCAACCGGCTCCAGCCCTGCCTGACAACACAAAGCCACAACCTCCTCACCCACAAAACGCTGAAAACGTGCCCAGCGCAGTGTTGGGATCTCAAAGGCTTGTAAACACTGGCTGAAACCGTCATGCTGTAGGAGGAAGCTCGACTTAATGGAGTTGGAAGATGTGGTCCAAATTCTGTCACCATTGCTCATGAGTTTTATGGTTTGAGAGCAGTTACTCAGACTCTCCAAGTCTCAGTTCCCCTAACTGCAGAATGGGTCAGGAGTACCTGTCTCAGGGTCACCGTGCCAGTTAAATAAGAGAGTAGACCTGGAGAGCTGCGCGTACTGCTGGGCGGTTCTGCGCAGGTCGGGGGTGTTGTCGCATTGCTGCAGAGGTTTCAGGCTCCTCGCCCGCAGTCCAGCCCGTGAACGTGCTTGCTTTCCCTCCCGCTCACCCCATATTGCTGATGTGATGATGATGGCGGTGGGGATTGAATTATTTGTCCACATTTATAAATCAAGGGATGTCACATAAAACTCAGTATTTCCAGCTCTGTTCCTACTTGGCCCTAATCCTCCCATCCCTGACTTTGTGGGTCTGGGGCAGGAATGCATATCCCACATGGCCAGATATGTAAAGATTGTTAGGAAGCTTCAAACTAAAATATGTTCAATCTCTTCTGCCTTGACAAGCAGTCCTTCCTTGTGACTTGGAAGGCTGGAGTGGAATTTAGAATTCTAGGACTTCTTGGAGTTTCATGCCAGAAAGTGGTAGCGTGGGCAATGCCTGCTCCCCGCCCCCTCTTCTCACCCCTGGCCCTGTCCTATACCACAGGGTGCCTGAGGGCCCCCTAACCTGAGTGTGTAAATCCTGGACATTTGCCTTGAAGCCATCTTCCCTTTTTCTTGGTCCTGTTATTCGTCCTTCTGAGAAGAGATAGGCTTGCGGGGGGGGGGGGGGGGCTGGACAGGGAATTTGAGGGGCCTCAAACACCCAGAACATCATCTAGTGTGTTCCAGGTGCAGTGACCGCCTGTGGACTGCTTACTCCGTGGGGAGGGCTGTAGCCACAGGAGTGGCAGAGCAGGAACCCTACAGGGATGAGGCCGAGAACAGGGGCACCTCTCTGTGGGAACAGCAGCAACGGGGACGCTCTGCATCATGGCCCCCGCCTCGGGAGAGTGTGTGGAGGTTCCTGATCGCCACACTCCCCACTGTTCTCTATTGCTCACAACCTGTTGGTCATTTAACTCTCCGCTCGCTCTCAGTAGGAGCTGTGTTCACGCTGCCTGATAGAGCCTCCAGCACAAGGCCTGCCCTCAGCGGGTGTTGGCTGCTGTGAGAAGCTGAGTGAGTTTGGGGAGGGTTCTCCGTTCTGCGTTCTCTCTGCTTTGTGCAGCCCTGACCGTCTCTGGTCAGTCACTCTGAGCCCACCCCACAGCCATCACCCGTCGGGACAGTCAGGCCTGTTTACATCTCCTGTTTTGTCTCCAAAAGCCTGGGTCAGAAGTCTCATCCGCTTGGAACATCCCTCTCTCAACCACCACTGAATTCCTTCGTGATGATGGCTGGAACCGAGCCTGGTCAGCACAGTTTGAAAAGCGTTCTGAGCTCGTAGGAGAAATGAGGCTGATGGCTGAAGGGTTATTTTCTTGCCTGGGTTTTCACAGTTGAACCTTTTCTTTTGAGCAAATGAGGTTATTTTCTTGGAGATGGTTTGCCTGGGACCGTGTCCTGGAGGGTGGCCAAATCTGTTCTCTGGGGAGTAAAACCCTCTTTCTATTTGACATCTTTATTGAGGAATTTCTCAAATATAACAGAAAATGACACCAGAGGGATTTGAAGCCATGATGAGATCCTTGCTCAACCCCAAATGACTGCTTTTAGCATTGTAATTACTTGAAATAGCAGTAGTTCTGTTTGAAAAATATTATTCCAAACTCCATGCAATTGGACATAAGAGCAATATTTAGGCTAATAGAATAAGGTTTTTTTTTTCATCCTAAATTAAAACCAGCGGTGGATAATTTTTTCCCGACTCCACAAAGGAAGGCTCCTTTTCCCCTAAAGCCATTAGTTCACTTAGCCAGATGTTCTCTGCGACCCCAGTCTTTATCTTGACTTACTGAAAAATACGGTTCTCAAGTTGCTCACAGTTTGAATTTCGGACTTGCTTCTCAGCACATTTTCCCCTGATGAAGAGGAGTCATCCACAGCCAGATTCAGCAGAAAAGTTGTTTTGTTAAGCAGATCGCGACGTTCCCATTAACACTTCTTGAGCACCTACTGTGTGCCCGGCCTGGTGCTAGGTAGTCGGCTCCTCTTGGGTGAGGTGAGGGGACGTTGGCCGAGTCTCTGCTGTGTGCCCGAAGTCACCCAGGATGTTGTGCTGATGTTCTCTTCCTTAGTCCTCACTCAGCCCTGAGCAGAAGCCACTAGTATCCCCCTCTTTACAAATGAGGGACTGAGGCTCAGAAAGAGAAAGTGGCCCGTGTAAGGTCATACAGCCAGTAAGTGGTTGAGCTGTGACCAGAGCCCAGATCTGTTCATTTGCCGGTTCAAGCCCATAAGCTACTGCCCATCCCTTGCCCCATGGCACCCGAAACAGACCCTGCTCTGGGAGGCTGGTCCGGATCGTTGGGGGTTTGATAGCCCACCCCTCCGCCCCCGTGAGTTTGGGACTCAGTGAAATCCTAGCGTCTGCCAACCCAGGCTGGTGGGTGGCCTGCTAAAGGGGATGAGGGCAGCCCTTGCTCTGGAGAGTTCCCCAAAATCTGTACTGCCTCCCAGGCAGGTCCTTGCTGCCTCTGCCGGAGCTCTGTCACCCTTGAGCTGCTTTGGGACATTGTGTTCCCCGTGTGACCTCACAGAGCCCTGTGATCACTGAACCCTTTCACGGGGCTCCCGTCGCTTTCCCAGCAGCTCCCGGTTTATCTGCTCACGACGCACCTTGGGCCAGGGCACTGCCAGCCTCCTCTCCTCACCTCTCCTCCTTACCCACCTGTGCCCTCTGGCCCCACCGGCCTTACACCCACCATCCACCTGTCCCTCCTGTTCAGTGCTGCTCTCTGTGACCCCTGTCCCAGCACGACCTGGTGAGGTCTGGCTTGTCGTTCGAGACCTAGCCTGCGTCTCCTTTCTCTCCAAAGCCTTCTGTGACCACGTTGTACATGCCTCCACTCAGCTCGGTTCTAGAGTTCTGTCTTCTTCCCCTGCAGGCAGAAGCGCTCTTGTTTATCTCTCCTTTTTCCTCCTCAGAATCGAGTGCTGTGTCTGGCAAATCATAGGCATATAATAAATATTTGTAGAATGAACAAATAAATGAGTTTGAAGAAGTGCCTTGTATCCTAGGTCCTCAGGCTCAGCAAACGTCCGTGCTGGGCACGTGGCGGAGATCCAGGGGAATTAGATGGAGCACGTGTCATGGGACCCCCAGATTCATGAGAAACCCAGAAATGTTCACGGCTCAAACCACAGGTGACACAAGGCTCCATCCAATATTCATCCATTCATTTATTCAAAAAATGTTCAGAACCCCGGCTGTGTGCCAGAGCCAGCTTTAAATGCTGAAGGAACAGTGAGTGGTGAACGAGGCGGTAAAGCGCCCGCAGCAGCGCAAGGAGGAGACAGTGCGCAAGGAAGCACATCACTCAGTGAAGTAAGTTCAGTCCAGTCGGTCACCTGCAGTGAAAACTAATAAAACTAATGTGATAGGACTGCAGCCACAAAGTTAAAAGATGCGTGCTCCTGGGAAGAAAAGCTGTGTATTAAAAACCAAAAATGTTACTTTGCCTACAAAGGTCCCTATAGTCAAAGCTATGGTTTTTCTAGTAGTCATGTACCAATGTGAGAGTTGGGCCGTAAAGAAGGCTGAACGCCAGAGAATTGATGCTTTTGAGGTGTGGTGTTGGAGAAGACTCTTAAGAGTCCCTTGGACTGCAAGGATATCAAACCAGTAAATCCTAAAGGAAATCAACCCTGAAATATTCATTGGAAGGACTGATACTGAAGCTGAAGCTCCAATACTTTAGCCACCTGATGCAGAGTGAACTCATTGGAAAAGATGCAGATGCTGGGAAAGAATGAGAACAGGAGGAGAAGGGAGTGACCGAGGATGAGATGGTTGGATGACATCACTGACTCCATGGACCTGAGTTTGAGCAAACTCAGGGAGATAGTGAAGGACAAGGAAGCCTGGCTTGCTGCAGTCCACGGGGTCGCAAAGAGTTGGACACAACTGAGTGATTGAACAACGACTATGTGATAGGAATTGATGGGGGCAGGGCAGCAGTGTTGGAGAGCGTGGTATTCCTGTGACCATTGCTGCATTAAAAACCTCCCCACATTTAGTGGCATGAAACACCAGTGTACTCTGCCTGCAGATTCTGTGGGTCAGGAATTCAGAGAGGACGCAGCGGGGATGGCTGTCTCAGCTGCTCAGCGTTTGGGCCTCAGCGTTTGGGAAGACATGAGGTTGGAGATGCCTTGATGGGGGCTGGAATCATCTGGAGAATTCTCTGCTGATGTCTTATGGTTGAAGTTGGTTGTCAGCCAGAACACTTCTGGGCAGCCTCTCGGTGTGGTCTGTCCACACAGGGTGGTGTGGGCTTCCTCACAGCATAGCGTCTGGGTCCCAGGAGAACAAGATGCAGTTTTACAGTCTGCTCTCAGAAGGCACTTCCTCCCAGCTCTGCCTATCAAGGCAGTTACAGAGGTCCACCAGTGTTCACCGGGAGGGGAACTGGTGAAGGGCCTCAGGGAGGAACGGGAAGCTGCCCATTGAAGATCTAGGGGAGATCTTCCCTCCAGGCAAAAAGGGGAGGACAAAGGCGGTGGCCAGGGCTAGGGACAAGTTGGGTGAGTTTGGGAACAGGTCATTGTACCTGGAGGATCTGGAGGGAGGGAGAAGGCCTGGAGATAAGGTCAGGAGGGAGCCGGGCCAGGTCAGGTCGGGTCTTACAGGCCCTAGGAGTTAGGATTTTATTCTAAATTAGCTAGGGGAAAAAAAATTAGCTGGGAAACCATGGGGCATTTTAACCAGGGATTGACGTCTTAATAGATTTGCCTTCTGGCTGCTACATAGAGAATGTGTTAATGGGAAATAAGAGGCAGAGACCATTATGATGGAGATGTTTAGACCTAATGGAGACCATTAGATCAGAGATGTTGGTGGCCCCATCCAGGGTGATGATCGTGGAGGTGATGAGATGTGGTTGGATTCATGTATGTTTTGAAAATGGAGCCAGAATGAACTGATGATGGATTAGATACAAGAAGTGAGGGTAAAGAGGAATCAAGAGTGACTGCTGGTTTTTTGCTTGGAGTTACTCTAGCTTCTGGGCCTGAGGTGGGGAAGATTGGGGGAAGACAGATTGTGGAGTGGGGACAGTGTGGACTGATAGTCTGTTGGGCCAAGTTCAATTTGACATAATCAGTAGCCATCTGAGTGGATACGGTATTCAAGTTCAAAGTCTGTGAGGTAGTCAGGTCTGGGGTTCAGGGGAATGTGTCAGCCTAGAGCTTCTAGTTGGACTATAAAGGGGAGATCTTCTCTCCAGGCAAAAATAGTTGGACTGTAAAGAAAGCTGAGCACCAAAGAATTGATGCTTTTGAACTGTGGTATTGGAGAAGACTTTTGAGAGTCCCTTGGACTGTAATATCAAACCAGTCAGTCCTAAAGGAAATCAGTCTTGAATATTCTTTGAAAGGACTGATGCTGAAGCTGAAGCTCCAGTACTTTGGCCGCTTGATGCAAAGAGCTGACTCATTGGAAAAGACCCTGATGCTGGGAAAGACTGAAGGCAGGAGGAGAAGCAGATGACAGAGGATGAGATGATTGGATAGCATCACCAACTCAATGGACATGAGTTTGAGCAAGCTCTGGGAGTTGGTGATGGACAGGGAGGCCTGGCGTGCTGCAGTCCGTGGGGTCGCAAAGAGTTGGACACGACTGAGTGACTGAACTGAACTGAGAGCTTCTAGATGGCATCAAAATTGAGAGCCCTTAACAGCCATTCATCTCAGAAGATCTCCTGAGGGCCTGCCCTGTGCTGTGTCCTGGGCTGGGAGCTTGCAGTTTGGACATGAGTGGCATATTCCCAGTCCTGGAGGAGCCCTGGGAATCAGCCTGCATAGTTTTGAATGCTGGATCCATCACTCAACTTTGCGACCCTGAGCAGGTAACTTCACTTCTTTGGGCCTTGTGTCGTCATCTGTTTGGTGGGGCTAATAGCAGCGCTTATTTGACAGCGATGATGCAGAGCCCAAACGAGATGCAGAGCACACGCCTGGCACTCAACAAGGGCTCGACAAATGGGAATCACCTAATTAGCACTTACTCCTAGTGTGCGGTCAGGGTACTTTTTAAAGAGAGTGGATGTCTTTTCTGAGCTGGTGGAGATGCGGGGGACAAGCCTTGCCCCTGAGCCGGGTGTGAGGCCCTTCGGTGGGGACTGGCCTGCGTGTTCCACACGGTGCCCCCACCCAGCGAGCCACAGCCCACCACCTTCCCCGGTCAGAATCCACCCCTTTCTCTGCACCGGTTCTTGGGCTCATCCCTTGACATGGGCCACGTGGCGTCAGGGCTGTCCATCCCAGCTCCACCACAATACTCACTTGGTGACCTTGGGCGCATGTCACCTCTTTCTCAGTCTTGGTTTTGTTGTCTCCAAAATGAACATGATGCCTGTCTGGCAGGATCACATGTGCACCGGGTTACCCCAGAGGCCACCAGGCAGAATGAACAGAGGAGGAGAGGAGCTCTGCAGAGCCCGCCGGGGCCCGGGAGCCCAGGTGCACGTGTGGGAGGAACGCACCGTGGGCGCCCAGATGCTCCGCGGCGGTGCGGCGGTCACGGCTCTTCCCTGCGCCGGGCTGGTCCCCGGCAGGATGAAAGGCCGCACCTCGGCCCTTTTGAAGGCGCCCCTCTCATCCTGGAGGACAGCTGGAGACAATGTGTTGCTCCCTGAACCCCTAACGAAGGCTCGACTCGCCTCTGTTTATTTGTCTTTATACTTCAACAGCACAAATGCATTTCTTGCTAGGAAAAAAAAATGCTGACCATTTTAATGTGACACTAAACAGTTTCAGACAAATACTTATTCCATAAACACCAATATTTTTCAAGGTAAACTGTGGAGGTTTCTTCCTGTCCTCTCTATTTCTGCCCTCCCTCCCTGCTGGTCCCTGTTCCTGGCCCACATTCACATGGTCTGAACACACTTGGTTGGAGGGATTCACTGTCAGAGGACAAGCTGGATTCAGACTCACTTCTCTTCCCAGCTTTTTACAACTGTTAATCTGATGGAAATTCTTTGCCCTGAGAAAAAGAAACACACTGGACTCAGTGTACATCTTTATAAATGGGCTTCCTTCTTTCCCCAAATCATTACAGAACCAGGGAGCTCCTGCAGCGGGCAGGGAGGTGGAGTGATGGAGACCCAGGTGTGTTTTGGGGGTGGAGTGGCCTTCTCCAGCCTCAAACCTGCAGCCAGCTCAGGACTGGGGGTTGGGGGGAGGGCTGGGCAGAGCCATGAGCTCTTCTTTCAGAAGGGGGCCAGGCGAGTGCTGCGGGGCATGGCAGTGGGCCAGGAATCAGGCTCTTTGGGCCATGGACTTGCAGGGGGACCTCGGGAAACTCCCTCCATCTCTGTACCTCAGTTTCCCCATCACATGTGAGGTAAGGGGTGGGATTCAACCAATGGTTTTCAGATTCCATGGGGTTTTGTGTCCAGCAGTAGAACCCTTTATTTTCAGCAGAATCCCACCATGGTCACACAGCTGTGGCTGAAATGGGAGGCAAGACTGGCAGGGATGAGAGCCCTGCTCTCCGGGGAGCCCATCCCCCACAAGGCCCTGTTTGGAACCCCTCGGCCTGGCTGTTGTGTCAGAGTTCTTCTTCCTCTGACAGCTCGTGATTGGATGTCTTGGTGGCATGGAGTGTCCCCAGGGACTGTGGCCAAGCTCCTCATCCCTGCCAGATGCAATCCCCATCTACCTCTCTCTCCTTGTTTCTCAGAGCTGTGATCTCCAGCATGTCGAATAACTTCTGTTTTCCTAAACGCATCCCACCTTTCCTGCTCTGGAGTACACTACACCTACTGTTCCTTCTGCCCAGATCACCCTTTCCCGTGCTCTTCATTAATTCGTCATGACCCCTCCTTGTCACACGTCTGCTCGGGCATCAGCCCCTCTGGAAAGCGTCCCCTGAGTTGTACACCATTCCCCTGGGTGCCTGTAGCCTCCCAGGCTGCCCTCTGCCTCAATGCTGAGTTCCTAGGCTTGTCCCTGGACCCCAGGGGCAGGTCTCTCCTGCCTCGGGAGGTCCTGGAGGGCCAGGCTCCAAAGTGCCTTAGCCCTGTGTTCCCAGGCGCAGACTCATCTGTGTGATGGAGGGATGGGTCGGTGGCCAGGGAAGGAGGCGGAAGGTTTGATGCTGACTGCCCAGGAGAGCATGGTCTGATAGTGGTGCACACACAAGCCTGGCCCTGGGTCAGGGCTAGGGGCTCTCAAAACTTCTGAGAACTGTGGGAGGGCAGGGGGTGTCTCCTAGCAGCCCACATGAGTGGGGCCCATGCGGCCGGCTGAGCGTGGAGCTCCCCTGTCCCGTCCTGTCTCCAGGCCCAGCTCCTTCTGGTCTCTGCTCTAGAGGAGGGGAGAGCAAGGACCTGGGAACAGACGCGTCACCCTTGGCCCCCAGCTCCCTTCCCAGCAGGGGTTTGCAGCCAGCTCTTCAGGCTCACTCTTCTTATCCAGAAAAGAGGGGTGACGATGTTCCTGGGAGGGGGCTGTAGGCGTGGAGTGAGGTGGGCGTTGTGGCATCAGGAGGCCCCGCGGCCTCTCCTTCCTGCTCTCCCTTGGGTGGCACCTTCAGGTCAGAAACCACGGCACAATACAGGGCAGCCATTCCTGTTGGTAGGACGTGGTTGAAATCTGTTGTTGGTTGCCCCGTGCCAGCTTTGAATAGGGCTCAGTGTGGTGACCTGGGGAAGAAGTCCTGCTCTGTCCCAGGGTGGAGAAGGCCGAGCCCATAAACAGCAAAGAAAAACAGCCAGTTGCTGAGGAAGGGACAGGCGAGCAGACACGTCCCTTCATCTTTCTTGTTTGCAGTCCATGTGCCAAGGTCTTGGTCAGAATTCAGAGAAGTAAACAGAAAATAAGTGTCTTGTGAAAGCTTTTTAAAAATACTTTACCACCAAGACACATACCCCAGACCAGAGCTGAACTGTGTGCCTAAAAATGGGAGTTATCAGCAAGTAAGGGAGTCCCAAAGTCTGCGACCCAGCGCGTCCTCTGCCAATAAGCTTGCTTACTCTGGAGCAGTCCGTGCCTGGGTGGTGACTGGGGGCCACCCTGGACGTGGGCCGGGCCAGGCCACGTCTAGACACGTGCTGCAGCAACCATCCTTTCCCAGCACCAACAGACTGTTTATCGTGACCTTTCGCCAGCCGCGTGCCTCGCCTGCCCCCGCATCCCTCCCTGGCACCCACCTCACCCCAGCCACATGCAGCTGGAAATAGACTAGCCAGCAGAGAGGGCTGGTGCCCAGCTGGCAGTCGTCCTCTGTGGGAAGCAGGTGGCCCTGGCAGCCACCCAGGTCTTGCTTGGTCTGGGGTCTTTAGCAACTCCTCAGGTGATACCTTAGTGGTGGGAGAGGATCCCACTGCCCCTTGCCCCGCCCTGGCTCATGTGCTGGCTGCCAAGGGGTCACTTGCCAGTGGAGTCGTTGGGAGGAGCCTTGGCGGAGGCCCCGTGGAGTGGGATCCTCCTGGGGCCCCTC
Source organism: Cervus elaphus (assembly GCF_910594005.1). Classification (NCBI taxonomy): domain Eukaryota; kingdom Metazoa; phylum Chordata; class Mammalia; order Artiodactyla; family Cervidae; genus Cervus; species Cervus elaphus. Next base: position 6,036,968 of record NC_057836.1, read on the forward strand.
TTCCCATTGGAGGAGTCTGGGGTCTTCAGCCTGGCCACTGGCTCCTCAAGCTCTGGGCTCTGCCTGCCACTCCAGCCTTGCAGATGTGAAGCCTGTCCCCACCCTCTGTGCTTCCTCCCGCCTGGAGGACGCCCCCTCTTGGCTGTTCTGGGCGCCCCGGTTCATCCTTATGCACCTCTTCCCTGGCCTTCCTGGCAGGGTGACTCGGTCCCCACCCCGCCCTTGGACCAACCAGAGGCACAGCGCTCCTCAAGCAGAGTTGAAAAGGTCTGTTTACTTACCCATCTTCCACACATGTAATTATTATACAGAAACACTCAAAGAAATCAATAGACAAGACAGAAGATAATTCCCCCGTTAGCTTGCCACCCCAACAGGTCAACAGCTTTCATGTCCTAATGTTCTTGTCTGAGGTCATCTGTGTGTAGAACTGACCATATATGGTTAGGATCATGCATTGATGTTTGTATGCCGCGTCCAGCCCCAGATTCTATCAGAACTTTTGTCACTATTGATGCGTAATCACGTAGCCAAGATGTGGGGCCTGGAATCGGAGTCCAGGATGTGGGGGGCCTGACTGAGAGCTGCTGCTAGGGTGGCCATCTGGTTGGGAGAAATGGTTTGTAACCTCTGGTCAGCAGCTGCCCCCTGAGTACCCATACCTACCAGTCAGGAGATCCGGAGATGAGTTAGATGCGACTCCCACCCTCGGGGAGCTCTAGGCTCTGTGCAGGAATACTCGAAGCTTGGTGTCCTTGCTGTCATTAACACTGGCCCGAAGCACTGGCAGGGAGGGGGGCCGTCTCCCCCTGCCAGGTGGTGGCGGGGATGGGGCGAGGGGAGGAGGAAAGGGCAGGTGCAAAGCCTGGAGCTGAAGAGGCTCAGCCAGAAAGGAGTGCAGACTCAGGGAGAGAAGTAGGCAGAGATGTGTAAAATGGCGGCCTGGCTCAGTCAGAAAGGAGCGCGGTGGCTCAGGAGGAGGAGTAGATCAGTTCAGTTCAGTTCAGTCGCTCAGTCGTGTCCGACTCTTTGCAACCCCATGAATCGCAGCACGCCAGGCCTCCCTGTCCATCACCAACTCCCGGAGTTCACTCAAACCATGCCCATCGAGTCGGTGATGCCATCCAGCCATCTCATCCTCTGTCGTCCCCTTCTCCTCCTGCCCCCAATCCCTCCCAGCATCAGGGTCTTTTCCAGTAAGTCAATTCTTCACATCAGGTGGCCAAAGTATTGGAGTTTCAGCTTCAGCATCAGTCCTTCCAATGAACACCCAGGACTGATCTCCCTTAGGATGGACTGGTTGGATCTCCTTGCAGTCCAAGGGACTCTCAGGAGTCTTCTCCAACACCACAGTTCAAAAGCGTCAATTCTCTGGCACTCAGCTTTCTTCACCGTCCAACTCTCACATCCATACATGACCACTGGAAAAACCATAGCCTTGACTAGACGGACCTTTGTTGGCAAAGTAATGTCTCTGCTTTTAAATAGAGGTGTGTAAAATGGCAGCCTGCTCAGTCAGAAAGGAGCGTGGCGGCTCGGGGAGAGAAGACCGAGGCGTGTGAAATGGCAGCCTGTCAGCAGAGGCAGACGTACCGTTGCTCCCCGAGCCTGAGACATGGAGATCCAGATCTGCAGACGCGGGCCTGGGGGGGACTTCCTCCATCCACACCTTGGGCACCTCAGACGCCATCCTGGCTCCTCGCCCCCTCCTTCGACAGCCGCCAGGGCCCCACCTACTGCTCCAGCCTCACCAAACATATGCACATGGGTGTGTATGCGCGCACACACACTCACACACACACAGACACACGGCAGGCATCCCATCCCCAAACATGGCTCTCCCTGAGCTGGTCCTTGTGCAGTTTAGACAGAGGCTCCCCTGCCCCACAGTTTGGCCTCCCGATCCCAGTCCCCGGTCTTACCTGGTCTCACTCCTTCTCCCACCCTGGTTGGGCAGCTCCCTGGGGTCAGGCCTTGATGACGTGCTCACTGCCTGTTCCTTGCCTGTTGAATGAATGAAGGGACACAAACACGTGTGCCATCACAGCTCTCTAGGGGAGACGGGGCGTTAGAAAGATGGCTTCAGATGGAATGACTGCTCTTGCGGACGCGCTCTCGGGTGGGAAGCCAGGAAACCGTGTACAGAGTAACGGGTCGAGCAGGCATGATGAGAAGGTTGGGGCCCAGAAGTCCTGCCTCTGGGAATTCATCTGCAGAAAAGTCCCTCACAGTTGCCCAGATGTGTCCCTCCCAGGGGAGTCCACTAACGCAGTGGAAGAGAGACAGCACTCTGAGGCGAGGGCAGGGGGCCCTTGCAGCCTGGACAGCAGCAGGTGAGACGGGCAGCCAGGACTGAGCCCCAGCCTGACCAAGACGCTGACTCAGCTCTCAGTGAAGCAGGGCGAGAGGGTGAAAGCGGGACTCGTTACCACTAGCTGAAACTCAGCACGTGAAAAAATAAGGTAGATGCTCGTGATAGGAGTTGTAGCCAGAGTATAAATTTGTTGATCTTTCTCCCCCCACTGTTTTTCAAAATTCCTTATACATTCACATTTTTGAATAATGAAAGTTTTATTGGACAAGTGATAGGGACCCATGTTAAGTTCTTGAGGGCAGTTATGCTATGGAAAGGTCATGCCACAGCCTGGCCTGGAAAGGGAGAGGGGTAGCCTTGGGGAGGCACATGGTCCTTGTGATGCTTCAGCCAGGCTCAGTGCTGCCTTTTCCACAAAGCTCCCTAGTGCCCATGTCAGCCCTCTACCTCTGCCTGCTTCCAGCTCCTCTGCCCGCTACTTTCTTAAGTGTATCGACTCTCCTGGCACAGACTCATCTCTCAGTCCCGCTGTGTCCACATGACCCACCCAGGGCCTGGCAATGAGGGACTGCTGAGCACGGGAAGGAAGTGGCCAGCTCACTGCCAGCCCGGTGAAGGAGCCATCGCAGGCTGGGGCGGGGGCCCACGTGGGGGCCCCCACTCACAGAGAACTCCCACGGCCGACTGGCGGAGGGCGCTATCTGGAAGAAGGAAGGGAACGGGCCACCGGGAAGCACCCACAGCAGCCTGATAAGGCCCAGATCTTATACTCAGCAGTTTAAAAAGTTGGAAGAAAATATTGAGTTTACTTGGGAAGATTTGATGCTTGAAGATTTGGAATCCAGGCAGTAGCAATGGTGGGGAATTTACAGTGGGAGCAAGGCATTTGACCTGGCCAGAGTCAGGTGTGATGGACTGACCAGAAGGCCCGTGTGCGCCAGGGCGGCCCGGGGAGCTCCTGGGCGCGCCTTGACTCTGTGGAGCCTTTCCCAAGGCGGTGGGGCTCCCCCTGTCCCCCCTCCAAGCCCGCAGGGGTAATCACAGCCAGCTGGGCCTGCTTTATTTCTGAGGATTTCATTAAGAATCCTGTCAGAGCATTTCCCCTGCTTTTCTTAGAGCTTCTTGCTTTGGTTCCAGGGTTTGTTCCGTTAGTTGGTGTTTCTCCCTTCCCTCTTTCTAGTCCTCTGTTCTCATCGCCATCAAAACAGATTGTTAAAAGCTCCAGTGCCTCCCACAGATGTCCGTCCAGGATCACGTTCACGGCCGCCCTGTCAGAGGCCTGAGGGCGGGGGATGAAGGCATCCAGTTCCCGTCCTGGACCCGTCACCCACACGTAGGTGACCGAGGGCAGACCGCGCTCACTGCCTGGAGCTCCTGTTATAACACGGCTGCTCCTGCCCCGGGCCGAGGCCAGATGGGACACTGTCATGGGAGTGCTGGCGCAGAGAGGAGGCTCATGGAATGTTAGTTCCCTTCCATCTCCTGCAGCTTTCTCTCTTGCCCTTGCTGGAGAGATTAAAGGAAGAGCTGGTCTGGCCGCAATTGGCATAGTCCAAGGGCAATGAAGTGTCATTCAAGGGGGCAGCCCACTGTCTTCAAGACCCTACCCCCTCTACCCGCTTCCCCAAGCACTACTCAGAACGGGTTTTCTTCAGCTGAAGACTTTGGTCCTCATGTGAGTGAAAACATTCGCAAAGCAGGAAGACACTTTGGGCTTCACCAGCTTACCAAGCGTCCCAAGTGGCTCTGTTCGTTCGTTGCACACCAGAGCCCACAGGCTGGCAGTGTTTAAGGGTATCTCCTTCTCTCCATCCTCATCCCACGAGCTGCCCACAGGCGGGGCTGTGCTCACCCAGACAGTGGGATTAACAGCTGGGCAAGGCTGTGCCCGGCAGATAAGTGAATCTAGCTCTTCTCCAGTCAGCTCTCACTCTGCCCCCCTGCAAACCCACCAGCCAGCACTCAATCCTGTCCCTGATTCAGCACTGCCTCCCAGGGCAGCCCCTCCAGGGCCACTTGGCCCATCCCTGATGGGGCAGGCCTGCAGCCAGGGCCTCCAGGCCAGAGCTGCCTGCCCCAGCCAGCTCTCAGTCCGTCCTCGGTCCACAAACACACTGTTTAAAAACCTGAGACACAGCCACAGGCCAGATGTCCCTGTTCTCAGGGACTCCGCGTTCTCCGAGGAGACCGAGACACAAGCACAAAGCAGGGACCGATGACTGGAGGGGCCGGGCGACTCCCAGGTGTTTGGGCTGAAGCAGCTGTGGGTGGTGCTGCCACGGCTGAGCTTCAGAAGGCTGAGGCGGGGACTGGGCTTTGCTTCGTTCTCTTGTGTTTTCATCGTGGAGGTGGAGATGGGTCATCGTGGGCCACGTTAGGTTTGTCCCGCCTGTTGGACATTCAGGTCTAACTGATGGCAAGTGCTGATTGCTGAGTCTGGAGGCTGGTGGAGCGGACAGCCCTAGGGGTTTGGGCAGTGTTAGCCAGCAGCTGGCTGGAAAAAACCATGGGACAGGGTGACAGCTCCTAGGAATGGAGCCCAAGAGGAACTCAGGTTTCTGGACATGGCCCCCACAGGTGCACTCACTTCCCAGGGCCTACTCTAAAGGAGGGACTGTCTACGGAGTTGGAGAAAGTATTTGCCAACCATGTATCTGACCAGGGTCTACTATCTCAGATATGTAAGAACTCTTACAACTCAACAGTAAAAAGACAATCCAATTTAAAAGTGGGCTGGGGGCTTCCCTGGTGTCTTGGTGGTAGAGAAGTCGCTGTCAATGCAGGAGACGTGGGTTTGATCCCTGATTTGGGACGATCCCACATGTCACAGAGCAGCTAAACCTGTGCCCACAACTACTGAGCCTGAGCTCTAGAGCCCGTGACCTGCAGCCACTGAAGCCCACGTGCCCTGGAGCCCATGCTCTGCAACAAGGGAAGCCCCCTCAATGAGAAGACCACGAACTGCAACTAGAGGTAACCCCCCCTTGCCACAACTAGAGGAAATGCCGACACAGCAGTGACGACCCAGCAGAGTCCAAAATAAATAAGTAAAAATGTAAAACCTCAATTCAGAAGCGGGCAGAGGATTTCAATAGGCATCTCTGCACTATTAAGCAGCTGGTAGTCGTGGTCCCCCGAGAAGGGTGACTCAGGTGGTTAGCTGGCCGGAACCTGTGTCAGGAGGGAGCGATTCCGAAAGCTGAGGCCGCTCTGCTCGGAGAACAGGAGGCTGAGGCAAGACTGAGCACTCTCTTTGGATGAGGCCTGTGGTCGGTCTCCCAGCTCAGGAGGGACTTGGCCATCCCCCAGAGGGTGTCCACCCTTGTGACCCCCGGCTTTGTTCAACAGTAGTGAAGATGGATTGGTGCCGTGTGTGTGCTGGCACTGTGCCAAGTGCCCATGTATGTTTGTATTTAATTTTTGGCTGGCCTGCATCTTCACTGCTGCTCCCAGGTGCTCTCTAGGCGTGGCGGGGGGGGCTCATCTTTGTTGTGGCGCACAGGCTTCTCACTGCGGTGGCGTCTCTTGTCTCCGAGCGCAGGCTCAAGGTGCAGGGGCTTCAGAAGTTGTGGCACACAGGCTTCATTGCCTCGAGGTGTGTGGAGTCTTCCCGGACCAGGGATCGAAGTCCCGACCGAGTCCCCTGCTCTGGCAGGCAGATTCTTAACCACTGGGCCACCGGGGAAGCCCTGTGCTAGGTGTTTTACCACCATTATTTTCTTAACTCCCCCAAACAGCCATAAGTACTGTTATCTCTGTCTTACAGAGAAGGAAACCAAGGCTCCAAATGGTTAAGCACGGTGCCAAGGTCACAGAGCAAGAACTTACTGAATCTTGTGGCCCAGATGGTATGACTTGCAGAGCAGGAACCAGGACCCATAGGCAGTGGCCTCGGGGAGACACACGATTGTGAGCTGGAGCGGTCAGCAGTTGGAGTTAGGCAGCAAACTCCTGGTCCTTAGATGTTCAGTGCTGCTCAGCCATCACTGGGAGACCGCAGACAGCAGTTGGGGTTGAAGAGGGGGGGGTGCCAGCTGAGGGAGGCAGTGACCAGACCCTGCAGGCCAGCAGCTTCTCTCCTGCCCTGGCTGGCTCCTCGGGTCTGGGTGTGAGCGTGCTGGTCTGGAAAGCTGACCCCACCAGTCATGTGCCTCATCGCCCAGTGCTGAGCTTGGACTCCGGCCTAGCCCGAGGGGCTCGATGTCAGAGCAGGGCTACGACGGGAGACCCTGTGTCTTCTGCACACAACCAACCTGCTGGAAGCCAGGAGCCCCAGAGAGGGCCCCAGCTGATGCCCAGACCTGGAGGCAGATGGGTCCCGGGAGACTCCAGTCACACCTCCTGCCTGCTATGCCAGCACTTCTGACAGCTCGGGGAGTATCTTGGATCTGGCAGAACCCAGGCCCCAAAGCTGCTCTAAGACTCATGTGTATTTTACCCGAAATCTAATCCATCTGGTTCTCATTTATTTACACTTAACTCATCAAATGCAATTTTGCAAGAGCCGCTCAATAGCCAAGAGGCCTTTCTGCCTAAGCCTCCCTTCTGAAAGGAGCCGGAGGAGGGCTGGGGCCTCTGTCCTCCGGGACCAAGAGGGAGTTCTCAGGGTTGGAGGCTGAGTTTGGTTTCTGAGATGGGCCAATGCCGCTGCCTCTGTTCCCGGACCCTTGTTGGGAGCTGGGATGCCGGAGCCGGGCACAGGGCCGGACACACAGTAGGCTCTTGGCAGCCGGGGGAACATGGGTGGGGTTCAAGCAGAACACAGAGTCTCTGTTTCAAATTGTGAAGCGTTCGTGGGAAACACAAAGCAACCAAAGCAGGATCCAGAAGCAATTTTTCGTTATAAATAACTGCAAACCCGGGTTCCTGGTCCAAAGGGGGACAAACAGTCAGCTATTAATAAAAACAAACACCAGCACCTTGGGCCAGAAAGCAGACCTCATGGGCAGACCACAGCCCCGCCTGCAGAGGCCTTTCAGAAGCACGTCGACCTGCGGCCCATTGGTGTCAGCTCTGGAACGCCTTCTTGCTGGAAAATAGCCGCGTCCATCACTGCTCGCGGGCCAGTCCCAGACACGACCCTTCAGCCACTGGTGGGTGTGGGGGCGGCCTTTTCCACGTGAGTGTTGGGCACACTGAACAGAAATGGGGAGAAGTCACAGCTAGGGTCGGTCTCTCCCGACCCCAGCACCCAGAGCTGGGCTCAGCAGGGCCCTGCGGAGGGGCGAGGGGGCACCTGACCCCGGAGACCTTGTTTGGACTCCAGCCTTGGTGCTTGGCTTCCCTCAGACGGTAAAGCGTCTGCCTGCTACACGGGAGACCGGGGTTCAATTCCTGGGTTGGGAAGATCCCCTGGAGAAGGAAATGGCAACCCACTCCAGACTCTTGCCTGGAGAACCCCATACCGGGTTCCTCGGGTAGGTTACAGTCCGTGGAGTTGCAAAGAGTCGGACACGAGTGAGCAACTTCACTTCACTTTGGTGCTTAGGGTGCTGTGTTCTGTTCTCACCAGAGTCCTCACTGAGGCCACTGGGATTGAGGAGGAGGAGCCTAGAGAGGCCGGGCCATCTGGGGCTGGGTTTGTGGAGCCCTGGTGGAATCTTCTGTAGGGAGAGGCGGAGGCCCAAGTGAGGCTGTGCCCTGGGAGGGGAGGCGGGACCGACAGGCAGGGCACTGACGGAAGCCAGCAGCTTCAGGGACTGCTGGGTGTAGGGTGTACGGAGGCAGGGGCTTCTCGGGCCAGGCTGGCTGGGTCAGGGTGGGCAGAGCTGGAGCCTGACCCCTGCTTGGCCTCCTTGGTGCCCTAGTCCCCCTCCCTCCCTCCCACCGTCACTGCACACCAGGCTCAGGGCCTCCGGCTGGGGAGCAGCCCCCAAGGCACGCAGGCCGTATATGTCTTTTACCCCAGACCACACTGGGATGATCTGTTTCAGAGGGTGTCTTCTCCCAGCCACACCAGCCGAGGCCCCCAGGGCAGGGACTGTCCCTTCCCAGCACCCTGGCCTGCCACCCCAACCCTGACCCAGAAGATGGGGGACTCCAGCAGTCCTGGAGACTCAGCTGAAGATGTGTGTGTGTTACGGGAGGGAGCACATTCTCGTGGTGGGGCGGGGTGGGGGGGGGTTGTTGCTGCAGGCTGCTGCCTTCCAGAAGGTGACCTGGCTGGTCCAGGCAGCCCACGATGAGCTCTGTGCCAGACCTTCACAGCGCTGGAGCCTTCGGGGTCCTTTCTCCACTCTGCTGTTCAGATCTCCTGTTGCCAATTAAAAGGGTTTCCCCAGAGGAGCCTCCTAGCGTCAGCCCCGGAGCCCACGGGGCCTCCTCTCTGCTTTGGAGCCAAGGCCCTGTGCCGAGGAGTTCCCTGCCTTCTGGGAACATTCAGCCGTGGTCATAAATAATGATGAAGGACCACGGGCTGCCAGCAGGGTTCAGAGGCGGAGCGCGCCCCGGTCCCCCTGGGAATCTGTTCGGGGATCACGGGTCGTGGGCGGGAAGCAGGCTTGCTCCGGGCCTTCACTGCACGCACATAGGCCCGGCCTCCACCCGAGGCCTCGGTGGGTGGTTGGTGACACTCTGGCTTCTCAGTCTTCCCCGGGGACTGCCCCCTCTGCCAGCAGGACTGGTGGAAACAGGCCAGGAGGACCCAGGCAGGGCCGGGTTGGTGAGAGCTCTGGTGGAATCTCGAGGAGGGATGTGCAGCCCATGGGAGTGTCCAGAACCCTCTCTCGCCCAAGTGGTCCCAGGCCCTCCCCACCTGTGCCGGCCCTGCACCTTCCACAGCTCCTCTCCTTGTCCTCCAGCCTCAGTCACAGAACCCCACTCTCAGCTCCCATCACCTCCTCCATGGAGCCTCTGCCTCCATGCTCACACACTGGCGGCCCGGTGAGCAGGGGCTTGACCAGGGGCATTCACTGTGGGGCCCCTGGCAGCTCATGGGGAGTGGGACACATAGCAGGAGCTCCGTGTTTACAGGAGAAGTGTTTCCGGTGGATTTCAAAGGCAAGGACTTCTGTCTGGACAAAGAGGGCGAAGGCGTCCCCGGAAGAGGTGCACCTGTGCACGTGAAGGCGCGTGTGATTGGCGGGGAGTTGGTGGGGCGGCTGAAGAGGTGGGCAGCCCGCGGTGAGCCCTGAATGAGCCCCTCAGCCTGCCCAGAAGGAAGCCGGACGGCACCCTGCTCCAGGGGACTGACCTGTGGCAGAGCTCCCCGTCACTGAGGTGTGCAAGGACACGCAGCCCCTCAGTGTATCTGCTCACTGCTGAGCACCCGCCTGGCCTGGCCCTCTGCCGGGAGCAAGGACGTGCAGGAGACTCAGGTCTGTCGTCAGCCCAGAGCAGAGACAGGACGGCCAAGCCCAAGGGAGAAAGTTGGAAACGAATCAGCTTGGCTGGAAGCCAGGGGCCGGCAGGTTCTGCCCCGGACTAGGAAGACTTCGGGGAGGAGGGGGCTTCTGCCCTGGGTTTTGGGGGCATGAGCATGCTGGGTCGGGGGAGGACTGCAGCCTAAACGCCCAGGGCCCTGACTGTCGCCACCAGGACCGGGCTCAAAGTGTCCTCACTTGGAGAGGCTGAGTCATGGGAGAGCAAGAAAGCGCCCTGGATCCAGACCCACAGGGCTTCCTGTCCTCTTTCCGCCTGTTTTATAGCACTGGGCAGGTCTCTTCCCCTCTCCGTTTCTCATTTGAGAGTCGGTGTGCTAAGAATAATGCTCTCTGTGTGGATATGTTGTACGGATATGTTAAGATAGTGCCTGGGCCTCCAGCTGGGACCTGGCCAGCCATGAGGGCTATCATTTATGATAAAAAGGCTCCCAGCGCCTTCCAGACAACATGGATGCTCATGCAGGGGGCGGGCTCCCACACAGGGGCCTGTCCGTGCATGGAGCAGTCTGGAGAGAAGGAAGAGGACTGCGTGTGTCTCAGGCACTCCAGAAGAGCTTCCTGGAGGACACAGTCTGAGTTCCTCCTATGGACGAGATCTCGGCACTTCACACGGGCCACAGGCCGGGGACAGAACTCTGGCTGTCCGACTCCCAGGTGTGGGTGCTCTCCTTGCCATGGGGCACCTCTTAGAATATGCCATGTCCTTGGTAGCCAATGAGCAGTGTGTAGTGGGCTTGCCCCCATCAGGAGGGCCCAGGAGCTATTATTTCCCATAGTGCTCTGGTGGGCCTGATCAGGGTCTCCAGGGGACCCCAGTCTGTCCTAGGCCAGTGGGCAGGCATCTCAAGGACCAGCTGCCCCCGTCCGTCACTATGCAGACCTCACTGTGGATCGCATCTGTAGGTCTGCAGACACAGGGGTGTGAGGGGTATGAGGTGGGCCTAAGACCCTTAATCCAGTCGCTAGAGAAGCTGGTAATGACCTCAGACTCCCCAAAGGGATTCTGAGGCTGTAATTACTTGCCCAAGATGGGGGAGGCCTATGCTAGGGCCACAGTGGAGAAAGAGTGCCAAGGGGCCAGTTCCCTCTTCCTTCCTGCTTAATATTGGGGCTTTATCATTTGGGAGTGGGGAAAAGAAATGTTTACATGACTCCACATTTGTTTCAAATTATTCATCAGTGTTGGAGAGTCATTGTTCGCTGCTAGTGTGAACAGCCCCATCCCAAGGCCCAGCCACCCTGCCAGCCCACTGCGGTGCTGTAGCTGTGTGACGTTAGCACCTTGGGTTCCCAGCTTCCAGTGCAGCGAGGAGGTGGGCCAGGCCCAGTGGGCAGCCCCAGGGAGTTCACCGATGATGGGGTGAGCGCAGTGTCTCCACACTGTGAATTCCTGTGTCTGTCGTTTCTTTTACCAGTTGAACCTTTTCTAGGGCTGGGGAAGCTGAGATACAGAGCAGAGACTCTTCAAGAACCTCGAAGAATGTGACTTGAAGCAGGTGTGGCCTGAGTCCCAGGAGCAGCTCCCAGGATTCAAACGTCACTGTTATGTGTTCGCTGGAATGCGGGCGTCGGAGCCTCTGGGAGGTGTTAACTGGGCAGACTCGGCGGGCCGGGACTCTGCTTAGTTACTCCTGCAGGCTGGCTCGGCTTTGCGTTGGTAGCTGGGGGTTCATGGACACATTCAAGGTGACACCCAGCTTGAGTTCACTTCAAGAGCAGCCGGGGTTCTTCCTCACCTGAATCCGAACTGCTTTGCAGGGGGCCCCAAGGCACATGCTCAGGAGCTGGACAGCAGGTCTGAGTCTTGCCTTTGCTCCAGGCAGCTGTGTGACTTTGTCCAAACTACTTCAGCACTCTGTGCCTCAGTGTCCTCATCTGTAAAATGGAGTCAGTAACACAACCTTATCGCTCACAGTTGCTGCAAAGATCAAGTACATAAAGCACTCAATGACCACTCAAGGAAGGTTAGCTTTGTGTTGTTATTAGGAGGAGGAACAGGGCTCAGAGCTGCTCACAGTCTAGTGCAGGCAGGGGTGGACTGCCGGGGGTGGAGGGGAGGTGCCCCCGGCCAAGGTGACCCTGACACTGGGCCTTTAGGGAGCCATCAGTAAGACTTGTTGAGTGGAGACAGGGCTTCAGAAAAATCCCTCTCCACCCCTCCCAGCTCCCCCCGGGACCCCCTCTCAGCAAGAGCCGCCTCTACCGTTTCAGCTGTAACTGTTGGTGGCTTTTAGGGTTCAGAGCCCTGCCTCCCTCCTGGCGACCACACGGCCGACATTTGAGCTCACGGGAGAGTAATGACCTGCCTCGGCGTTGGCCTCAAAGGCTGCCGCGTGGTCTCGTGGGTGGTGAAGTGGTCTGTTGTCCCCGAGCCTAAGTAGGACCCAGCTGACAGAGTGCCAGCGCTGAGTCCTCCCCGGTTCAGGGCAGGTCAGTCTGCCTGATGCTTTACCTTTTCACATCCTTTTGGTTCCAGTTCTGAAAGATGGCTGTGTTAAAAAGAACTGTTTAAAAAGTTCAGTGCCAAAGTGAGTGTGTGTGTGTGTGCGTGCACGCGCGCGCACACACAGACCTGTATATTAGGGGTTGTGGGCTTGGCTCGAAGCAGCCAGTAGCTCACGTTGCCTTTGTGGTTTCATATATTTGCCTATTAAAATGACAATACAGACATGGCACATTAAGGTTTAAGAAGCCCTTCTTTCATTAAACAAACTGACAGTGTAGGGGGTTATGACTTCGGTAATTGAAACATGCTGTTCTGTTCAAGACCAGAGCTCCATAAAGACTCTTTTCAGCCAATAGCACCCTTTGTGCCAGCAGCCTCTGGTCAAAAATGAGTGTCGGCCCTGAGGTCTGTCTCTCCCAGAGAGTGGGAAAGACCTCTTGGCAGCCTTCCGCAGCAGTCTTGGCAGCCAGAGGTCAGGGCCTTTTAAAAACCTCCCCTTCTCTGGGCTTTTGAAATCAATTTGCGAGGCAGAAAGCAGGCTGCCCTGGCCTCCAGCCTCTCCCTCGCAGCAAGGTCTGTGCTGCTGGTTGTAAATCTGAGGTGTGACTGAAGAAAGGGGACAGGCCCTTCACGTCAGGGGGAGACGGTGCGGGTTGCAGGTCTTCAGAGAGAGGAAGGGCCAGGTGCCGTTACTGAGAGCCAGGTCTGGAGGTGGGCGGCCAGGTTTGAATCCTACTTCTGTGGGACCTTGGACAAGTCACTCGGCCTCTCTCCCTCAGTTTCCTCATCTGTAAAATAGGCCAGTACCTAGATCTGCTGGGCAGGGTTTCTGTGAGAATTGAAGGAGTTAAAGCAGGTAAGGTGCTTGGAGTAGTGCTGGGCACCCAGGAAAGCCAGGGCCACTGTAACTGTCTACCTCTGTGGGGTAACTCCACGCAGAACTGTTGAAGAGAATCGCCGTGGGGTACCACCGTGGGGTACTTCTGAAGTATTGCTCTGCAGCCGGGGGAGCTGATGCCCTCCACAGCCTTCCCGCTGACTGCGCCTCACTTCCGGCCCCAGGTGTGACCTCTCTTTCCCCTTCTCTTGCCGCAGATGTGGACGAGTGTCAGGACAACAACGGCGGCTGCCAGCAGATCTGCGTCAACGCCATGGGCAGCTATGAGTGTCAGTGCCACAGCGGCTTTTTCCTCAGTGACAACCAGCACACCTGCATCCACCGCTCCAACGGTGAGTCCTACCAGAGCACGCCCCGCGGAGTCAGGCGGCCCCTGGGAACCGCCTCGCCGCACCTGATCCTGGGGGCCTCGGGGCCAGTGCGGGGAGCTCCGGTGGTGGCCGGGAGGGCGGTTTCGTGCCTCTGGTTTTGGGTCTGCGGGGTTTCCTCGCGGCTCCCTGCCTCTGCTCCTGCGGCAGGGCTGCTGGTGTCCCTGGTGCTTTTGTGTGGAGGGGGCATGGGGCCACAGACGGGCAGATGCCGCCAGAGCAGCCACTCTCCGTTCTGGGCTGGGGGCTGGGGGTGGGCAGGATGAGGGGGCCCGTCCTCTCTGGCTCCCTTCCCCCTGTGGGGGCTCGAGGTCTGACCAGGCCGAGCTGCTGGTTTCTTGATCTCAGGCATGTTCACTGGGTCACCAGCCAGCAGGGTGTCCTTGTGGCCAGGAGCCAGCTGCCCTCTGTAGACCAGGTGGGATGGGGGAGCCGGCCTGGGGGTGGTACAGAGGGGCAGGGAAGACTCCAGCCAACTGGAGTGCCTGGGGAGCCTGGAGACAGCCCCAGCCCAGCCCAGAAGGTGCAGGTTGATGGTGTCAGGGCGGTGGTGGCCATTTGGGGCCCAAAGAAGCAGGGCTGTGAAATGGGACAACTGGTCAGAAGCCAGGACCCAGATGCTCAGAGGAGAGGGGCTTCCGGGCAAAGGGAACAGCATCTTGGAAGCCGTGGAGGTGCGTCTTCCTTACAATATTGGCGAGATCCAGCCATCTCAAGGCGGGCTGTGTGCTCCTACGACCTGGCTGCTCTGAGCAGTCAAGGGAGTAGACGCCAAAGGAGGACTAGGCAGCCCCATGGCCCCAGCCTCAGGCCCTACCCCATCACTGACCCGAGACACAGAGGAGGTGCTGGAGGGAAATCCTGCAAGGGCCTCGCCTCCAGTCTGCGGCACCAGCAGGAGGCCTGAGAGTGGTCCACACTGAAAGGCAGGGAGTCAAGAGGGCAGGTGCTGGTCTCCGGGTTGGGCCGACCGCGGGTGAAGCCAGCGCTGCCGTTCCCTCGCCCTTCTTCAGGGCGGCTCTGCTGCTCTGAACCTCTGCTTCCTTATCTGCAAAATGGGGCAGCGGTGTTGACCCGGCAAGGTCTTTGGAGGCTGGCTGCAGATCCTGGGAGTAAAGCGCCGGTACGCGCTAAAGCTAACAGAGGCGCTGAGGTGCGATGCGGGGGCCCTGGCTGTGACTTTTTTTATTTGAAAACAGTTCCTGAGGTAGAAAAGAAAAAAACATTTTTAAGAAGTACAAAACCCAGGGTAATTAAGCAGAACTACGTTACTGGGGTCCTTGAAATTCTCAGTGTTTGAGGCAGTTTCCTCAAAAACAAGATGGCCGATAATCGCCGTGTCCCCAGAGGACAGAAGGGCCAAGTGGATACCGCCGTTCCGGGCGCCTGCCTCAGGCGCATGGTCCCGGCGTCCACGTGGAAGACCTCCCAGCTGTGGGGCTGTGGGGTTGAGCTGCCCAAAGTGAGGACCCTGACCCCAAATCGAGTTTCCTGAAAAGCCGATTTACGAGGAAGAGTGAGCATGAGTGGTGGTGGGGGGTGAGTCCTGCTTTCATCAGGGAGCGGGGTTTACAGGGCGGCTGGCCCCTCCTCAGCTAGGCTGTTTGTGCTCTGCTCCTTTGAAGAGCAGCTTTCCCACCAGCAGGCCTTCAGGTGAGGCTGTGCCCTGGCTCAGAGGAGGGCGAGCAGGACGGGGAGACAGCGTGATGCCGGGCAGCAGGCTGGCCCTGTTCGGAACCGGGTCCTGGCGTAGCCGGTGAGCGCTGGCTGCCCTAGGGATGCCGCCCGGCAAGCCTCGCCGCCAGCCAGGGGCGTGACTCTGTGTTGTGGCGGGCAGCAACAGCGGCTGCCGTGGGGTCACGAGCTCACTCTGCGCTGGGCCCTCAGGGTAGCCCGGCGCGGCGGAGAGCTTAAACCCTGTCAGCTTAGGCGACCTGCCCAAGGTCATACTGTAGGGTCGTGGCAGTCAGGATTGCAGCCCGTCACTCGCTGTGACGAGATGAGGCTGGTGAGGAGAGAAATCGGTGGAGAAACAGGCAGGCACGGAGGCCTCCTGGAGGAAGCCGCCCGTGAGCTGACGCCGGGCGAGGAGGGAGAGCAGCTGTGGGAGGAGCCGGGGTGGACTGGGCAGGCGTGTGTAAGGGCCCTGAGGTGGGTGGGCCAGACTCTCAGGAAACAGAGTGAAGGCTGTGATGGTGGGCACAGATCGCCAAGGAAGAGGGGAGCTTGGCAGGGGCCAGGCATGGTGGAACATGAGCCCGGGTTTGGGTTTCGTGCAGGGGCTGACCAGACAAGCTGCTCCCTCCTGAGCCTGCCGCTTGCCGTGACGGGCGCCCGTCCTGACTGTGCGTTGACATCAGTGATGACTGTTAGAGCTGAGAGTCAGAGCATGTCCAGGGTGCTGAGACCCAGCTTGTTTTGTACCTCAATGGCCTCTATTCCCCAAATTGAGAGTTCTCAAGTCACCTGACTCTCCCTGATGCCCTGAAGGAGCCTCTCCTGCACTGGGCTTGATTAGAGGGGACTAGACACATGAGCAGGGTCAGCGAGGGTCAGTCCAGGCTCCCGGCCAAGAAACTAGGCTCGGCCCTTCCGAGTGGCCCTGCCTCCCAGGCGCCAGCGCAAACCCTGACCCGAGGCGTTGGATCTGGCTGGGCTGGGCTTGGGGGGCTAGGCTGTCAGTCATTCTCCATCTCCACGGGTCACGTGGCCTCTGCAGTTACTCCCACCCCTCTGGGTTTCCTCGTCTGTACATTGGGACCAGTAATCCCCCCCCCCCGGGCAGGTGAGAGCTTGGTTAGGGGAAATGCTTTGAAGGGGTCAAGTGCAGTGCCTGCCCTAGGGGTGGCAACTCACAGAGGCAGCTTCAAGCGTTTAGAGCTCATGCCTGACTTGGGGACACAGGCTGTGCTCCTGGTGGGAGGGAGCCCCGAGCCTCTGAGGTCTGTGGCCCGTCCGTCTGCTCAGCACCTGCGGGAGCTGGTTCGGGCACCAGCGCAGCCCACGCTCTCCTCCTGCTCAGCCTCCGGCCCAGCACGCCGTGGTCCCTCTGTCTCCCCACAGGCAGGATGCACTGGGGAGAGGGGTCCAGGGGCACAGGCAGTGGGGAGAGGGGTCCAGGGGCACAGGCAGTGGGGAGAGGGGGCCGAGGGGCACAGGCAGTGGGGAGAGGGGTCCGGGGGGCACAGGCAGTGGGGAGAGGGGTCGAGGGGCTCGGGCAGTGGGGAGAGGGGCCGGGGGGCTCGGGCAGTGGGGAGAGGGGCCGAGGGCTCGGGCAGTGAGAAGAGGGGCCGGGGGGCTCGGGCAGTGGGGAGAGGGGCCGAGGGCTCGGGCAGTGAGGAGAGGGGCCGGGGGGCTCGGGCAGTGAGGAGAGGGGCCGAGGGCTCGGGCAGTGAGGAGAGGGGCCGGGGGGCTCGGGCAGTGAGGAGAGGGGCCGGGGGGCTCGGGCAGTGAGGAGAGGGGCCGGGGGGCTCGGGCAGTGGGGAGAGGGGCCGAGGGGCACGGGCAGTGAGGAGAGGGGCCGGGGGGCTCGGGCAGTGAGGAGAGGGCCCGCGGCTCCCTGGCCCCTGGGTAGAAGAGCCACCAGGCCGCCAGCACGCTCGCGCTCTCCCTCTCCATGCCTGCTCTTTTCTTCTAAACTCATGTCGTATCTGTGCTCCAAAAAGGTGTTGACTCCTGGATGAACTTTTCCCTTTCCTTCCAGTAAAGAATTCTTTCTTTCATTCTGAGCAGAATTGATTTAGGGAGGAGAAGAAGTTCCAAAAGGCCTGAAGAGCTGTGGTGGCAGCTCACTGTTTCCTCCATTCACGAGCCGGGTGTCACTGGTCCCCCGGGTCCCAGCGTGAGGAAAAGCAGGCATATGGTCTCTGTGAAGCTTTCCATCTAAAAAGGGGATTCAGTGCTAAATAAGGGTCCTCAGTTCAGTTCAGTCACTCAGTCGTGTCCGACTCTTTGTGACCTCTTGGACTGCAGCACGCCAGGCCTCCCTGTCCATCACCAACTCCTGGAACTTCCTCAAACTCATGTCCATTGAGTCGGTGATGCCATCCAACCATCTCATCCTCTGTCATCCCCTTCTCCTCCCACCTTCAATCTTTCCCAGCATCAGGGTGTATCCAATGAGTCATTTTTTCACATCAGGTGGCCAAAGTATTGGAGTTTCAGCTTCAGTCCTTCCAATGAATATTCAGGACTGATTTCTGTTAAGATGGACTGGTTGGGTCTCCTTGCAGTCCAGAGGTCCTAGGAGTTACCTTATAATAATGTGTTGAGAAAAAACCCTCTGGTGGGAGGGACCTGGCACTTCTCAGGGCTGTAGTGTTGTCTGAACAGGGGAGACTGTAGTAAGAAGGGTCTCCTGACCAGCCTGGTGAAGGACCGCTCCCTCACCGGCACTGATCCTGGGCTGCTGCTGTTGCCAACGGAAGTGGGTTTGAGATACGAGCTACGTGTGCCCCCTCCCCCACACTGCAAGCTGTCTGGCACGGCCGCGCTCTGAAGCATCAGCAGAATGCCCACAGTGGTCCTATCTGTGCTGGTCATGGAAGGTGCCCGAGGGAGAGGAAGCCCCCTAAAACGTTGTCCCCACAGTCATAGAAAGCAGGACAGGCTGGCCAGTGCCTTAAGGGGCTGTCCGTGCCAAAGCCCAGCCCGGAGGGCCCTTGGGAGACCTGTCATCATGATCAGGAAGCACAGGCTCTGGGGCCCACTGCCTCGGACTGGAATCCCAGCTTCCCCACCCTGTCATCTGTGTGACCTTAAGCAGGTCACTTAGTCTCTCTGTGCCGGGTCTATGAAGTGGGGATGACATAGAACCTACTTCATAGAGTTAAAAAGATATTGAAAAGAAAATTCCAGTAAATGTGAGCTCTTCTTATTGTTACTTATCGCAGATGAGGAAACAGGCCCAATGAGGGCAGGGCCTCCCCATCTCTGGGCCGGTGTCCAGAGCCAGCAGCAGAGTCAGGGCCTGGGTGCTCACTGACCAGCGCTCTGCTGATGCGTGCTGGCTGCTGGCTGAAGCCCGAGTTTCCGCCCAGTGTGGAGAGGTGGTCAGGAGTCAGGCCTCGTCATCAGGGAGCTCTCTGCACTGGCTCGCCTGCCATGTGACCCACCGAGGGCTGCAGAGGTCAGACCGGCCCCTGCCATCCAGGAGTGCCCCGTCTTCCCCATGGAGGTGTGGGCAGTGTGCCAGGCCACGCTGGGCACAGGCGCTTGGGAACCAAGACACGAAGAGGACTTCAGGCCTCTGTCTGCTGCTGCTCCTCCGCCCCCACCCCGGGCCCAGTGTGCCCCACCCACCCTGTCTACCGCCTGGTGCCCCCCGCTCAGCCCCGGCGAGAGTGCCCGCTCACTGCACAGCCTGTGCCGGGCTGGCCCTCTGTGCTTAGGGGGCTGGCTGTCTCCCACCCCCACCACTGCTGGCTGCTGAGGGCAGTGTTCTCCCCACTGCCTGCATCCCTGCAGCCTGGCGGTGCCCTGTGGGCAGGGACCGTGTTCCGTGCATCCCCGTGCCCTGCACTGACAGGGGGCCCGTAGCAAAGGACCGAGGGAGGTCGCAGAGTGATGCCCTGTTCGCGGCGGCTCCCTGGGCCGAGGCGCTCCACCTCCTCGGGTTGTGCAGGTAGGGTCCTCATCAGCACTTGCTGGTGGATGCTGTGGTCCCTGGGTCAAGGGGTAGGCACCCAGAGGCTCTGCGAGGCCATCGCGCTGTTGACCGCACCCCGAAGCCCCAGTGTGCTGCCCGAAGCCCCAGTGTGCTGCTTCCTCCCCCTTGTCTGATGCCCAGGAACTGGCCACAGAGCAGCTGGGCAGCCGTGTCCCTGCAAAGCCGAGGCCCACGCAGAGCAGACGCCAGGCTGGCATTCTCCCAGCAGGGACTTCACGGGTTTACCTGAATGCATTTGATGTCCTCTTGAGCCTGTTTAAATGCGCGTATAAATATGGATAGGAAACTGCACTGCCCGCCCACCACCGGCATTCCTGGTGGCACTCAGGGCCACGTTTTCACAAAGCCCAAGATCTGGCATCGAGGGTGACCCTCGGTTCAGTTCAGTCGCTCAGTCAGGTCCAACTCTTTGCAGCCCCGTGGACTGCAGCACGCCAGGCCTCCCTGTCCATCACCAACTCCCAGAGTTTACTCAAACTCATGTCCATTGAGTCAGTGATGCCATCCAACCACCTCATCCTCTATCATCCCCTTCTCCTCCCGCCTTCAGTCTTTCCCAGCATCAGGGTCTTTTGGCATCGAGGGTGACTCTGGCTCCAGCCAAAACCAGGGGTGGGAGCCAGGAGAAAGGAAGCTTGGCTTCTGCTGCATTCAGTAGAAACGGTGATGATGAGAGCTACGTTTCCTGGGGGCTTCCTGCGCCCTCAGACAAACAAACCGAGGCACGAAGAGGGTGGGCAACGTGCCCACGGACACAGCCAGTGGCACGGCAGGCCCTGCGCTCGGGCGGGCTGGCCTCTGAGCCTGCGCAGACCGTGTGGAGGTTCCCACGGGGCTCGCAGTCCTCTGTGCAACTGGCCCAGATGTGGAGGAGCCTGGAGAAGCAGAGATGCTCCCTCAGCTGACGCCACCTGCAGCTCCACGGGTGTGAGCGTCCCGGGTACCCAGGACGTCTTTAAAACCCTTGGCGGTGGAGGTGTCCAGAGATGGCCTGCCCACTTCCCTGCTCTCCTCAGAGGAGCAGCCTAAGTTGGCCCAGCCTCTCTTCCCTACAAGTCACAGCTTTTGTTATGAACTCGGTGACCCAGACAGCCCCTGCTCTGAGGACCAGAAAGTCTGGCCCCGTGCTGAAGGGCCCGGCCCCTGGGCTGGAAGTAGCTCTTCTCATCCAGCTGTTGTCCCCCATTCCACATCCCCGTCTGTAGGGGGGTCTTGCTCTGAATCCAGCAGCCAGGGGTCTGGACGCACTCACGGAGACCACAGGAGCTTGAGGGCCCCCCGGCTCCTCCAGAAGGTCCTTGGGCTCCGTGACAGCCGTGTGCTCCCGGGAGCTGCTTCCACCTGTGTCCGAGCCTTCAGGCGTGCTCTGGGTGATTGTGCCGAGGATGGCTCTTGGAGTTCGTCTTTTGGTTCATTAGACCCTGCGTGAAGTATTTTTAGGACCTGTTCGTTTTATCTGTAAGTTTGTAATTAGAGATGAAACAATAGGGTTTTTCTTTAATCTTTTATTTTGAAATAATTATAGAGTCGTAAGGAAATGCAGAGATAGTAAGGTGAAATCCCATATACCCTTCGCCCAGGGTCCCCCCGCGGTCACCTCTTACATCACTGGAGAGCCACAGGGACGCCAGGAAGCCGGCGCTAGTAGGGTGCCTGCGAATGATTTGGACCACCTCATGACGCGTCGGAGTTGTGTACCCACCTTAGCCGTCAAGAGTCAGCATTTCAGTGATATATATAGTCCCTGGTTAAGACAGGTAAAGTGCTCATAATAACCTGTCTTAACCAGGGACTATATAAATTACTGTTCAAACCAGGGCACTTTCAAGAATGAAAGGAGGGGCCATTAATGGTGACCGGGCAGCGGGTATAAACTGAGACTGTCCCAAGTGAAGGAAGACATATGGTCGCCCTAATATTGCCTCGCTTACCCCGGAGCCCGACAGGGTTACTCCCATGTGCAGATAGCAAATAACAGGCAGATAATGCACCCAGGGTCCGTGGGTCCTGCCAGAAACCCCAGACAGGGGTGCAGTGACGCCTCTTTCTGGGCCTGAGTTCTGGGACGCCGTCTGGAGCAGGGGAGGGCCCCTCAGGCACCGTCGCCCCCCAGCGCTGTCTAACTGAGGAGGTGCCTCTGTGGCAGTGCCTGGCAGACTGGTTGCCAGGGTTGTCCTGACCTCAGGTCACTCCTGTAAGCCTGCAGCCTCGCCGGAGAGACGGGGGCTCAGATGTGAGCCCTACCCTGCGCCTGAGACTTTCCCCATGGGGTTGTTTTGAGACTCTGCGTCTGCTGCTGCTCCCGCTCCCAGCCCCCAACCCCGCCCCGCACCCTTCCCATCTTTTCAGCCTGTGTTTGCCCAGCTGTCCTTCCCTCTCTGGGCCCTTCACTCAGGCCAGCCTGGCTTCTTGCCTCTGGCCAGGGGGGTCCCTGCCGTCTAAGCTTCTAGCTTTGCTCCGGGGGTCAGAAGAGTCAGCGTGCCTGCAGCCTTTCTTGCCCATTGGAGAAGGTTTGCGTCCTGGAGCCTGAAGCCAGACCCAGAACTTCAGTTAGTGAGAGAGAGGGTCAGGGGGCCGTGGTTGGCAGGAGTTTGAACTTTGCTGTGAAGGTGACAGGGGCCCTATCGGCCCCCAGAGTGGGAGCATGGTTCACATTGCGGAAAGATCACTGCCCACCACGGGTGGGCAGGGAGATGAAGCCCTTTCCCGGGAGGTGGCACTGGGGGCCATCAGGGTCCGGAACTCACAGGGGGCAGTGTGAGTGGACAGGAGGGGCAGGGGGAGGGTGACAGGGCCGGAGGGGAGGGGGAGAGGCAGGGCAGGCAGGCCCGTCTGCCGAGAGGCCCGGTCCCCGCATCACGGCGGTGCAGAGTGGTTCAGTGGAGGTTGGGTCTGGACCACGTGGGGCCTTGTTCTTTCTGGAACCAGGAGCTCCAGAGGGGAGCCTGGGGCCCAAAGCGGGACCAGCCAGTCTCTGCTTTGCAAGAGGCTGCAGCCCGGGTCCTGCTCAGCCTCTGGCTCACCGCCCTGACCTCAGGAGCCCCAGGCAGCTGGCACCCAGTGCGGGCCCCCAGGCTCTCCGGCCCGCTCGGCCTGGGGCCTGAGGAGGTGGCCAGGGTAGCGCGTGTGAGGACAGGCTCAGGAGCCGGGCTGGGACAGGAGCAGGGCCTCCGGAGTGTCTGATCTCCCGGCAGATGTCAGGGGTATGGGGACAGCGGCCGTGGGTACCGCCTGTCAGCCACCACGTGGCCAGGCCAGGGAAGGGGCTGGGCTCCCCCACGGCACTTTGAGGAAAGTGCTCCCCCTGGCCACACTGAGACCCCGGAGTCATGCAGGGGCCCTGAACCCTGCACCCCGGTCAGCCGAAGCCGGAAGCCTTGCCCTCGGGCCCTGAACCCACCGCCTAATATCCGCACCCCCCCAGGACCGGGTGGGGGCTCCTCTGCAGAGGCCCCCGGGCAGCTTTCGGGCAGCAGTCCCTGGGGTTGGGTCAGGGCAGAGGGCTGGTGGTTCTCACCGGAGGCGGCTGCCCCTTCCGTCCGCCCCAGCCCTCGTCCAGGGCCCTTCCTCCACTCTCCTCAGCTGGCCCTTGACCCTCCTCCAGACTTTGTCTCCTGTCCAGCTGCTCCTAGAGAGCAGGAGGTGTCACCTGTCTCAGCAGCAGATGTCCTTGCCGGCCCATCCCCACCCTCTGCTCCCACGGTGCTTTCACACCCGGCTCACTGTGACGCTTGCAGCCGCCCCGGGAAGAACTTCGGGTGAGCACTGTCACCCCAGCACGGGAGGGAACCCCAGCGGGGCCCACGCCTCAAAGCAGCACTCAGGACGGGGCCAGGTTTCTCCTCCTGCTCCACCCCGTCATTGTGGCTTAGTCACTCAGTCGTGCCTGACTCTTGGCAACCCGGTGGACTGTAGCAGCCAGGCTCGTATATCCATGGGATTCTCCAGGCAAGAATACTGGAGTGGGTTGCCATTTCCTTCTCTGGGAGATCTTCCCGACCCAGGGATCAAACCCATGTCTCCTGCATTGGCAGGCGGGTTCTCCAGACTCAAATGCCTGTGGACAGAGGTTCAGCGTCCCTCCCAAGCCACCCCCACCAGACGTTAGCTCAGGGTCCCCTCGGTGTGCCTGGCTGGCCGGCGCCCACCGCTTCCTGGGACGTGATTCCCACATCTTGAGGTCTGGGCCAGGCCTTGACCTGGGGCCCCAGCGTGGCCCCTGCAGGGTCGGGGACGTTCCCGGCCCTGTTCCAGGGCTGTCATCAGCCGTGGGTGCTGGGTTCCCGTGAGTGTGTGTGGCTGGGAACTTTCTCTTTTAAACGAGGGCAACAATGGCCTCTCTGAAGAATCCTCACCTTCAGCCTCAGGGCTGCGCCCCTGGCTGCTCCTTTGGGGGGCTACTCCTCATTCCCCACACCCCCCGCACTCCCTCACCCGGCCCGCAGACCAGGTGGATGGGAGACGAGGCAGCTCTCGCATTTAGCAGGAAGATTTACGGTGCTGCCGGAGAAGGCCTGTCCTGGCCCTTTGCAGTCCAGAACGGCCCTTGAGGCGGGGACAATA